>NC_028360.1:11304517-11403793 GCF_000741045.1 Vigna radiata var. radiata
GAGACAGTTCAAAACTTGAGGACCGAACTGAGATTTTCACACAAATACGAGGACCAAGAAGAGATTAAGCCAACACGTCAGCATACCACGTCAGCATACCACGTCAGCATACCACGTCAGCTAAACTTAACGCCGTTTGAGATTAGTTAATGGTTCGGGTAAAATGTGTGCATTTTTACAAAAATTATGACTCAATTGAGACAGTTCAAAACTTGAGGACCGAACTGAGATTTTCACACAAATACGAGGATCAAGGAAGGTATTAAGCCAAAAAAAAATCAAACTTTAAGATTAAAGTTTCTACGGTTCATATATTTCTTTCGGTCATCATCAACCATCCATTTTAATATAGAATTTTTAGAATGTAAAACCTTCATTTCGAGATAGAATGGGCGTGCTCCTGAAATTTATCAAGTGCAAGAATAAATACCCTACAGCGTAATATACATATTATGACGCTTAAACCAAAAAGAAGTTACCACGATGTGCCCAAATAGGATATCATCGCTCATAAAATGTTTCGTTCAAAAGATTGCAGCATAGGCTTAATCTACATGATTTTGTTTACTTTTGCATTACTTAATAAATAAACTAATTAAAGAATAAAAAATTAAATGAAAGAAAAACTGCGATTTTTCTTGGCTAATGAGCAGTATTTTATGGAATAACGGCATCAGGGACATAAAAGGTCAAAGGAAGATTTTCATATAAAAGGATAAAAGTCAAATCTATGTTTTTCCGAAATTTGGTTTAAACCGTTGAACGACCCTAACACAACAAATTTAGCAGAAAATCCCAGGTATTAAAATATGATATAAGATACGATCAGCTACTACCTTCTGGAAGAGTTTAATGGTTTCTGTTCAGTGGTCCAAAGCTCCAAGTCCTTTCGCCTCTAAATAGTCAACCAAATTAGCTGTCAAAAGATACAGCACAACGATGAGATATGAAAGTTGACACCAAACTATAAATTATAAACTATAAGGTTATAAGGTTATATTCTAGTTCCGTTCATATTTCATTTTAATTTATTTTCTCCTTTAGAAAGTTACATCAAAGCATGAATTTTATTCAGATAATGATACTTTGACAATATTTTTTGACAACATTTTAATACTATTTACGTGTCATTCAATGATTCCATAAGTAATCACGTATAATATATGATAAGGAAAACCCTTCTTTAACAACCAATTTTTGACAATGACATGTGTATCATTGTCATTTGTTGTTTTAATGAACTTTTTTTTAAAAGGTGGAGTTTGTCTGAGGGCTTTTTTGGAAAGAATTTTCAGAATCCTTTTGGCACTTTCATCTGCGAAAGAATATTCATAAACCCTTCTCTCTTATTCATTGATTGTTGTTTTATTTGGTCATTGTGTTCAGTGCATTTCTCTTTTTCTTCGTCTCATGGCTTCTTTTTCTTCGTTTGAGAGTGATTTTGCATCGCAATTTTCGTCTTTTCACACCGTCGTTGTGGACCATTGCGTTGCTCTTTCTCACGCATTGCCTGTGACAACCAATTTCCCCCTATTTAGTGGTTTCATTGTTGTTTCCTTGGCACTATTTCTTCCAAGGTTGAGCGTGGTTTCGTTGCCCTTATTTCTCATAAGGTTTCGTCTTTTCGCACCATTTCGTCGCTCTCTATTTTGTGCATTTCCTGTATTAATCCATTTCCCCCTATTTCGTGGTTTCACCGTGGTCTCCTTGGCACTATTTCTCTCAAGGTTTGGTGAATGGCGAAAGAGAAATGCACAAAATAGAGAGAAAGAAGTTCAAATAAAAGTGAAAACCCTAAAATAGAGAGAGTGTTGAGAAGAACGGTACTTTCAAAATTATGAAATTTGGAACCCCTAATCCCTTTTCCAAATCAGCTTTTTTTTAAAAATAATTATTTAAATTAGATAAAAAAAAACCTCACACGTGTCATTGTCAAAACAGTTGTTAAATTTTTGATGTCAACATAAGAGCGATCCATATTATAAGTGGCAGTATAATATTGCTATCTAATAGCTATTCGTATAAATTTACAACTAAAGGATACACAGCGCGTTACCTTGACAATATGTAAGCATTTAAATTTTTCTCGGTCCGTTCTATATATCTCGGACTTTAAGAAAGCTTCATATGTATAGATTGAAGCCATTTCCAAACTGATTTGCACCATGCCTTCCTGGAAACCATACAAAATTTAAAATCAGAAATAAATAAATAAAATGTTTTGCGGTTGCATACAGACGAATCATAATAAATCAAGTTACCCAACAAATCATATGTATAGATTGAAGCCCTTTCCAAATGATGAGCGGGTCATTCTAAATTCAACTATAATTTGAAAAATAAAAAGATACGCAAAAGGTGAGAATCATCTATCATGATAAGTTGACTGATGACAATATTGTAATAAAACATAAGACACATTATGACGAAATTATAAATATCAATCATAATATACAACTATGTGATAAACTTGTAAATAAATTTAAAACATATTATGATAGAATTATGAATATCAATTATAATATCTAATGCGGTGCAAACTTCTAAATAAGTTTATCATAACGAAGATAATGACCTCTGTCATAATATCTTAATTTTTCCAGCCCTTATATCTTTAACTTTCTAGATTTTTTTTCACTTTGCGTTTGCAAGCCCTAATTTTTTCCCTTTGCACTCTCGAGGTTTTCTTCTTCTCTCTCGTTTGCGTTCATCACTTTCATTCAATCATGTGTTCATCACCCTCATTCTTCCCCAATCCCTAAATCCTTCCTTCCGCCTTTCATCATTTATGGTGATCAAACTATCAAAGTGGTGGAGTTCGTCGATCACCGTCAAGTTCGTCGATCATCGTCAAGTTCGTCGGTACATCATCGAGTTTGCAAATATCTTATGAGATTCTAACGTCGCTTGGACTGTGGTAGAAGGAGGCCAATATCTTATTCGCAGGTCTCGATAACGCTGGCAAAATATATATTTGATATAAACCAATTCAGTTGGCTTTTTGAGAATGAGAAGACAGATCCTAAATTTCAAGAATATGAATAAATGTCAACAATTAATCAGCCTGTCTATTATGAAGGGAAGGGAACTTATAAGATTATTTTGCCTCCTTTAATTAAGTCAATATTAAACATCGGATTCATCTAATTCCCTGACGGTGTCTTCATGGTCGGATCACAACATTTATCTCTTCATTATATCACATTTCTTTAACTTTTTTCTCTGTATTATCAGGAGATTTAACGGTCAAGATTTGGATCAATGAACCCTTTAACAATAAGATCATCGTCCATTGATCAGTGTAAGAGTTCTGGAGTACATAGTAGGGTCAAGAACAGACTAATAGGGAAATACTAGAAGCTTGTAAGAACATATTCAGTATCACCTATGTTTTAAGCGAAGCTAATCAGGTATAACATCTACAAGAAAGTCAGCAATATATGGCTACTCAATCATTTTAAATGATGGATTACTCGATCAATTAGAAAAAACTTCAAGAGACAAGGGAACCTAGGAGAATCACCACAAGCAGGTCGTCGAGATAAAGGCAAACCATTACAGTAGAGTTCTCTAAATTAATTCTCTTCATAGTATGGCGGTGTTGACTGAATGCATTGCTCATTTTCCTCCTCTTCGTCTTCATCATCCTCTTCAGCGTCAATCCAATTACTTCGGTGATGTTGTGAAATTGCTTGAACATTATCTCGCAGCCCATCTGGATAAAAATGTACCAATTATATTAGTTGTTGATGGAACTACAACAACATTTAGCACGCTCGTGAAAAAGCCAAACTAACTAACCTTGAGGCTCTGGTCCATGATTCTTTTCAGTTGGTCTGAGACATCAGTCAAGGTACAGAGACTAACAGAGGATGAAGATAGCAATTTGCTTTAAATTAAAAAGGTTTCAAACAGGCAAAAAAGTCTAAAATTCAAATAAACGGCTTTATACCCAGTGTCAGGTTTGAGCACCCCATACTTCGTATCTGCTCCGACAATTAAAGCGGGTAGCGGATATAAACAAAGAAATTACATTAACATTTGCAACCGCAGCATCATGGGGGAATGTAAACCATGATAGAATTTCTAAGATATTGGCACAAACAGCAGTATCAGGATACAAATTGGAGTCAACGGGATTATTTCCTGCAACTGATGTTACTCTAGATATTTGCATTGTGCTAATTCTTTGAATTTCTCTTCCACCATCATCATTCAAAACTGTTTCTCCTTGTGCCTGCCGCTCTTCCAAAGGACTAATGCTTTTAAATGCACTTGCTGCAAAATGAAAAAGCTAATGAGAATTTTTATCCATAAAAAATTATCAAATCCAAATATTTAAACATACCTGAGAGGTCCGACCAAATACGGGTGTGATCAGATGGAAGCTCTGATGATGCATTTGCTCTGCAGTTCTCTTGCTGCATATAAGATGCATTTCTTTCTTCAGTATGAGGGTGTGCTCTGGTGGCCCCCCTAGGAGGTTCTGAGACAGCCCCTTCATGAAGCTGAGATGTTAACATGGTTGCCAGCACAAGGGTGGCATCAAAATTTGAGTGAGACCCATCTTCCAAACCGAACTTAGGTGCCAAAAGAACAGGTCTGCTTGCCGAACACAGTATCATACAAGAATTAACGAAAATAACAAATAGTAACTATAAAAAACAAACATAAAAGGAAAATCCAGAATGCAAGAAAATATGTCAATTTATTTGGGCGTATGTAGGCTTATTTCTCCGCACTAAAGTCCAGGACAATTTGTCTTTGCATCTTTCCACATCTCCTTAGTTCTATTTGGGGTTTAATCAATGATAATTACATTCACCTTAGCAATATACACGATGCCATAACTTAAAAGAGAAGGTATGCATTTGTATTAATAGGACAATCCACGCCATTGAGGATAGACAGTGTTAGATACTAAATACATCTTACTCGCCAGCTTTCTCGAAATGTAAATGAATGTCAACTTCACAGCCCTCACAAAATGAAAGAAATGCCTGCAGTTTGATCAGACAAACACCAAGTATATTTTAATACTCTAATTTATTGTAGAACGGAATAAAGAAAGAATAACACAAATTCTGAGAAGATAACATGATAAAATTTAAAAAACATGATGTAATTTGACTTAAATCTCTAACAGCATTCGCTAAACTTACCTATGTCAAACAAAAACTTACAAACAAAAGGCTAGGCTTACCATACCTTCAATTCTTTTACACTGAAAGTCACATCTATTGGATCTCCAGTATGAACATACTGCAAAAATTCTTCTTTAGGATCTATCCACAGTTGGGTGTGCAGCAATGTATCATTGTCTGCAATGACATCCACAGACATAAATATTTACAGTTTGTTATATAGCTACGAACAAAATAATCCTCTTTACCTTTGTTTGGGTCCATATAACTTCGAAGTTCAACAGCCTTTCCACCAATTTCATTTGCACCATGAAGAGGTAGAGCAGAAGGTTCTGTTGCAATGATAGTGATCTCTTGAAGAGAGGACTGAAAATTAGCAAGTAATCTGTTCAGATCTCGAGGCCTCACAACAAAGTTGCTGGGAAATTTTTGCCTATCAAGGGACAAGTGTTGTATGTCGGGTTCTACATTGCAAGTAATCCAATAGGTTTTTCTCATACCTGCAGTCAATGAAAACAGTATCCTTTTTAATCAACATCAGAGTCAAAGTGTGTTTGAAAACACACAGAAAATAGCAGCATAAATGATGAGACGCCTAACACCATTTAAACAGTAAATTGAATCATTGATGGATACTTAATTATAATGAATTGAAGTTACAACAATTTCATTAAGCTCATTTAAGAAAAAAATTGCTACAACAGACTTTTAGAACATTAATACGCAGCAGACTTCAAAATCTGTAGAGGAAGATGCGTATAAAGATGGGTAGTAACAAATCTCTTAGCTGCTCACCAAGATAAAAGATGCAATTGCATGCAGAAGCTAACATTCAATGTTACACACAACCCACTTGAAAAAAGGGGAGCATTCCATCAGTATTAAAAGCATGTTTCCATAACATTGGCCAAGTACAAAACGTGGCTAGTTTCAATTCAGAAACCAACTACTTGATTGGTCTCCCATGGTAACCGAATTAAATCCAATTGCAAATTCTTGTACTATAACTTTCCCTTGTCGAGCAAACACCAGAGATAGTGAACACACTGAATAAGCAATTTACCATTATAGCAATCCAAAATCCACCGCAATTTGGGAGCATCTGGATCAGGCAGTCTCACAGTCAAATGATCAATATTTGTAATAGGTGTCCTTAGAACAGCACAAACAGCCTAATCAGAGTATGTGAGAAAAAATTTATTATTTGAAAACCTCATTTAATTTAAAGTGAGAAAAGACGGCTCCGAACCTTCAGAAGCACACTACATTGGACGGAATTACCATCAACAGTATACGCGTCAAAGAAGCCAGACTTGAAAGTGATGCATTCATAGGCAGAACGTGACGAATTAATAGTGTGGAAAAGAAGCTGCAATAACAAATCAAGAAACAAAAATTAGTAGTAACAAATGCGTTCCACTCTTAAACAATCAACAGTCAACATTATCCAGTTCGCTTTAAAGCACTACTTACGCCCGCCAAAGCCTAACTAAAGTGTAAGGAGCGGCAAATGAAGTGAGAAAGCAGAAGTAGTTTTTCCAATCAAAACGCGATTTCAGCTCCGTAATCAAAGTACGAAATTATCATCAAGCAAAATTCCGTTTGGATTGAGAAATAATGAAACACTGAAATGAAGAAAGAGAGAAATGGAGTTGCAGATGAAAGTTATTGTTACCTGCGAGGAAGAAGCTTGAATGGCGAGTTCGTTTCCTATGCGTGCGAGGCAAGTGATGCACCGCGCAAAGGTTTTGAGAGCGTTATCGCTTAACTTGAATTCCATAGTTCATTACACACAGCACAGTGCGTAAACGCCCTTATTTATTTAGGGTTTGCACGCGTTGGCGGGAAGAAGAGCACCAGCACGATTCACCTTTGGATCATCTCTTTGCATTACTGTTTTACCAATGCTCATTCAAGAAACTCAATTTTTTTTTTCACTGTAAAATTTAATTAGTACGACTATTAGGGACAATTTTATTTTATATATATTTAAAAATATATAAAATATTTCTTCTAAAAAATAAAATTAATTATGTGTAACTTATCCATCAATTAGTTTTCATTTATGTGAGAAATATTTTTCATATTTTCAATAATTTTTCCAATAAATTTGTTGGTATTTTAGAAATGTAAAGTTACTTGTCTTCAGTCTTTTAAGAGAGTATACCAAATGTGTAATCTATATATATTTTAAGAAAAATCACTCCATTCTCTTACAGAAAATATTAATAGTTTATTTTGTACTGTTAGAGTCTTATATGATTTTATTTTAATTAATAATATTCTCATTACTAATTACTTAGGCTTTTAGTTTGTATATAATCAAGATTATTACCCATACCCTTATACTAAGTCGTGGATATGTGTTTTTTTTGTGTATTTATTTTTTCTATGATATAAAATTATTATTATTTTTATTATTATAATTATAAAATTAAATATAAATAATTGTTATAATTATTATTTTTATAAAAATTATTATTACTTGTATATATTTTATACACATATAATGTTTATTACTATAATTAATTATCATGAAATTTTAACAGAATATATAAATATTGTGTGACAAAAGTAAATATGTCCATAAATTAAAAAGAAAAAACTAACTACTCGCATTTTAAGTATAAGTATAATTAAATAACAAATACCTAAAATGTTCCATTTTATATAATTAATTTTTTTTGTTATAAAATAACTTCAATACAATGTAGGATTAATAACTCTGATGGTCCCTAATTTCGTAAGGTTTGTTCGATCTGGTTTTAATTTTTTCTTTTTTTGTGTTCAATATTGTCTTAAAGAATGTAATTTATGTTCAATTTAGTCCTTTTTGTAGACGCCGATACATCATCCTTGACACATCATCATCATCTCCTACCTCCAGAAACCCTAATTTCCCTCTAACCCTAACCACTGCCGTCATGCTCACTGCCAGCCACCATCTTCGCACCTCTATCATCTAACATTTCAAAACCTTAACCAGATGGTCGCACCGTCACCACTGCTGTTCATCTTCTCCATCCAGCAACCACCCAAAAACACCACCATAACCATCTTCCCCTTCCTCCACCATGAATCGCCATCAACATTTTGTGGCGACAACCATGACCGCTGCAACCAGACAGCGAGCCATGTGCGAGCCCATCTTTCCATCAAGTCTTCAACCTATAAAGGAAAATACAGAGAACGAAAAAGCCAATTGGAGCATAACTGTTGCCGCAAAAGCACCATTCTCCATCAATCTTCATCTTCTCCAGCCACCGCGAAGCTGCTCTTCAAACCTGCAAGTAGAAAGAAACCATGCAAACCAAATCGCAGACAAGCAACCACGAGCCAGATTCTCATCGCCACGCTCCTAAATTTCGAAACCCATTCACTTTTCCTCTTGCGGCGGCGTAGGTGTAAGGAACGCTTCCTCCTTACATTCAGAAACCCTAATTTTTTGGATGGAAAAGGGACTGTCACGTGGCAGTCTTTCATTGACTGTGTCATGTTTCAGTCAAGGCAGGTCAACACTGATATGCATAGCTGGATTGTCTGCAGTTAACCATTTAAACGTCTGCATAATGGACTAAATTGAATATAAATTACATTCTTTAAGACAATATTAAACAAAAAAAAAATTTAGGACCAGATCGAACAAACCTTAGAAAATAGGGACCATGAAGGATATTAAACCTATAATATATAATATATTTGATTATTTTATTTCTATATAGCATATAAAATACAAAATAATACATGTACAAATGTGTGCTTCACGATTATCAAAATTTCCCTTATCTGTGAAATTGTGAAAACCAGATAGTGAATGTACTTCAACATTTCATGATATTATTCTATTCTCAATGAAATCAGGGCGAAGTTGAAAAATAAAAAAAACTTTTAACAAAATCTATTGGTTTACGTCTTTTTTTTTTTTTAATGTTGAAAACAAAATTCTAATCCAGTTATTTTTTTTTAGAAAAGATTAAATACATTATCCTGAAAGTTCTTGTTAAACTAATAATAAGATAACATTATTCTTGTTGTTAATCAATTTATTTGTAAAAAAGCACAAATTTGCACATTAAAGTTTAATTTTATATCTAGGTAGTTGCATGGCTTTAGACCTTCTTTCCTCGGTTTTGGTAATTACTTAAACCTTTGATTTTAAGTATTTGGGTCAACTGAAGTTGATTCTCTAACCAATAATTGTCGGAAGAAATAAGTAAAATAATTAAGAATGTTTATAGTTCTAATTTAATAAGAAAGAAATAACTTATCATAACAGAGGATGTAAAATTTCAACAGCAGCACATGATTAAAAATGCTCTAGAAAACGTACCATATTATAAAGGTTTAAATCACCAAATGGAAGAAAAAAAAAATAATGAATAAAAGAAAATCAACCTCTATATAGCATGAAATTCTGTAGCCAATTTCAACTGTTTCATTCCATGCAAAGTGCAGGACCAACCCAATTTAATAATTTATATATTGTGCCTGAAACAAGAACAGAGACCACTGTTACTAACCTTGTAGACTCCGAATAATCAAAGAGTTTCATGTAACAGTTTCTCACTTATCTATTATAACTGACCCAAACAAACCTTAAAAACTGCTAAAAAGAAAAAGAAGAATGAAAATCAAATGCAGAACACAAACGTACTCAATGCAGCAAAACTCTTCTAAAAGAGTTGTTTCCACCTTCTGAAGGCAAACACAGCAGCAGTTGTGTATATAAGAATTAACCAAGAAAATACCTTCACAAATCATCCATAACCCAAATGCAAATTCAATTACATATGTCTATATCTGCATGAATTATTATGTTATATCTATATGCATGTACCAATCAATCTAACAAACCCCAAAAATTGTTGTAAAATTGCAAAAATAAAATCTACAAATCTTGGATTCTAAATCAAGCACAAGCTCTTAAATATGCATGAATTTGGTCCCTGTTGGCAATTAATATTTAACTATGAGGTTAGCTAAGAATACGAGAAGAGAGGATTAAATGAATGTGACGAGAAGACATACCTAAGGAGTATTGTACTCAATGACGCAGTAACCTATGGTTTTCAGTTCAACACAAGTGGGGCACTATTTTCAGTTCTAGATTAAATTGGAAGTAGATGTTTTTTTTTCATAGTGTTTAATAGGTATAAAAAAAAGTTCTACAATCTTATATTTTTGTCATTATGTTATTCTTGTACAGGTTATAGATTTAACGGGTATAAAAGACATCTTTTTATACTGTTGTTATAACTACCATAGATTTTTTTTTTCATTTATTATCATTTTGCCACTTTATTTTTTATACCTATTTAAAGTGTTATTGATATAAAAAAGTTTCTCTTGTTTACGAAACTGTTATGACGTTATTTTTTACAAGTATAAAAAAGTAGTTATAAAAGATGTATTTTACACTAATGAGGATCTTAAATTTTACTTTCTCTTTTAAGTTAAAAGAAATCTCCAAACTATCAACCACACTTAATGGAAGTGAATTATTCCAAAATATTTTGGTTAGCATTGCCCAATTTTCATAAGTTATTTTGTATAGTAATTAATAATGTCTTTATATTATTGAATTCTATGTAGCAAATATTAACTAAAAATTTTGAACTATTTAAATTAAAAATAATTATAATCTTTAAATTCTATACAAAATTATTAAACATAATGTTGATAATTTTTTGTCAAGTGAACCAAATCTTTATAAGTAGTAAGTGTAAATTCCAAATATTGTTCTCCAAAAGGACATTTGTTTTGTTTGTCTAATCTTAATCATTTACCAACTTAGATACAATGAATGAATTCATAATGATGAAATTGATTTGAAATAACAAGAATTTAAAGATTACCATTGAAAATTGAAAAGAAGCTTCGTTCAAATTGGATTTCATGAATTACGTTAGAATAAAATTTTGTACAACATATCATGCTGTCATTCACACATTCACATCAAAGTATACTCGGTTTAATTTCTCAAAATCAGAGTTCTAAATATATATATGTTAAATCATTAATTCCTTAATTCATTTGACATATAATTTGCATTAAAATTAGATGTTAAAAAATGACCAGAAAAATTGACACAATTCCTAATATCACTATTTTTGGTTGCTCTATCTTATGTACACATTCAAGTTTACTTTCCAACACTCATAAACATTCAGATTACATCATACTTCTATATAACGACAATAAAAACAAGAGCATATGAACAACATAGATATATTACACACAAAAATTATATCACAGTGAGTTCATTACATCAAATTTCAACAAAAAAAAATTAGCTACTCCTAGTCATCTAAAACATACATATTTGATTAAATTCCACGAAAAGTGACTTCTTAATGTCTTAAAGTAGCCTCTCTCAATGTCTTGGAATATTTTTGTGTTTTTTCAAACCAGAACTCCCTCTGTTTTTTTCTTTCTTGACTTAATAACCACTTCCGAAATATATAATTCACTCAGCGAGTAGGTATGCATAGCGAAGATTCAACTGATCATTTGTTAACTAATCTCACTCGTTGAACAAATCACTATGCTCATTGAGCGAGTGACCTTCCTTTTAGGTGAGTGAGTCATGAGTGACTTAATAAGAAAATCTTAACAAATTTTCAATCATGTATCAAGTTTCTGTGTAACGAGCTACACAAACTTTTCTAATAACTATTATTTTTTTCTATGAAAAAAACATATAACTTATAAATAATTGCAACTTTGAGACAATTTTTCTATAAAAAAATATAATTTATGAATGATTACAACCTTTTGAGAATCTTAATAATAAACATGAATAACGAGTATTTTTTCAACAAATGTTACTTAAGTGATGTTCTCTTTCTTCTACACATAACAAGTAATATAAAACTGTATCCACTTGAACCACACAAAGCTTCTTATAAGGATAAGTAAACTCTTAGGCCACACAAGTATATATATTAGAAAATTACAAAGAAGAATAATGTGGAAAAATTATTAAAAGAGACAGTGCTTTTAAAAATAAAATAAAATTTGAGCATACTGACTTAATTTATTACAACATTGTAACACTTTTACACTCGAAATTAACATACCATGTAATCATAGACAGATTTATAAATTTGTCTTCGGTATTATTAATATTATTATTATTTCATATGTATACATTTGTCAAATGATGGGATGAAACTGGATTGAATTGCATTACAGTACATAGCAAAAAGTGCAAACAACATGAAAGTTATACTTGCTATTATCCGGAAAAAAAAATCGTAACTGAGAAGATTAATAGAATTGCAGTTGAAGCCAACAATTATTATGGGTTTGAATGTGTGAATAAAACTACTAGGCTCTTAAAAGATAAAGATGGTTTGGAATTGTATAGAACACAGAAGGAATACTCAACAAAAGAAAATAGAAACAGAGAAAGAACCAGGTTCCTCAGAATATTGATCCGACCAATAGGAATGAATACAACGTTCAGTGTTATTATAGTTAAAATCTACCACTATGTTCTGCTTGGTTCTTGCTCAATGTTGATAAGCTTAAAATAGTTTTTTTTTTTCCAACATAAAAACTAGGAAATGAAAACACAGAAAGGAATAAGACAAAGCAAACAGGAAAAAAAAAGGAGGTAAAAAGTAAAGCTGATGACATCATATATTTCATACTTCATAACAAGGTAAATTTTAAAATTTCCAGCACTTTGAATTGTGAAAGAAAAGGAATAAATTCTTAAACTAAATTCTGTTTGGCTAAGAGATAACAAGGGAATGTCCAAAAAGCATAATCAAGTTGAAGGGGAATCGAAGCAAAAAAAAGAGCTTTTTCATAGATTTAAAGATGGCATTATCAGTGGTTCAACATCTCAATCCCATTCCCATTTTCTTATATTCCGATTTAAAAAATTCCCCAAAAAGTTTGATTCACAAATAAGTACCAATGTAAAGTCATAATTAATTAATTGGAAAAACTTCTTTTAACACCACTTTTTTAACAACTTTTTGACAACGCATACGTGGCAGCTTGTGATTTGTCTATTTTAAATATTTTTTAAACATAAATTTAAATAGACCAATAAAATGATGACACATGTTTCGTTGTCAAAAAAGTTGTGAAAAAGTGTTGTCAAAATATCATTGTCCTAATTAATTCGTACCTATATTTCATCTCCGCGCATCAACATTAATTACCATGAATAAACGAGATTTGAGAAATAAAATGATTTCACTCAGAATTCAAACCAAAACGCCCAGTTTTCACGCTTTTAAGTTAAAAGAGAGCACACCAAGATTAAGATTAACCTAACTGTAGCACAGAGCTCATAACTAATTAACTAACTAATGATGAAAAGAAAGTTAGTTAAGGTGGTTATGCCATAATCCCTCACATGATGAAGCATGCATTGGGATTTTCATCGCTGAACAATTCGAAGGAATAGGAGGGTGGTGAAGGTGAAGGATAAGTTTCTGAGTCTGACTCCGACCCAGCGCATCGATACACGTGAGAATACGAATACGGTTGCGAGGACGTATAATACGCAGCACCGTAGCGGGTGACGGAGGGATACGCTGTTGTGTGGTAGGTTCCACCATACACCGGAGATGCGGGTGCGTGATAGTGCGGTGGGAACTGATGCCGTGTGGGACTCTCATTGGGTGGGCCCAAAATAGTAACGAAGCCTGGGCCCGGCCCATGTCCATGACCACCAGGCATCTGGTTCCGGTTGGGGTTCCAATCTCCACCGGGGTGTTCGACCACAGTAACACCACCCTCGTTACCATTGATGACGACATTCCCTTTTTGCCCCTTGCTTTTCGACTTTTTCCCTCCACTCCCACCCTCGTTCGCTCCTCCGTCGTCAATTCCCGGCACGTTGATGGTAACCCTTCTCTCCCCCATCGATGACTGGTAACCGGGTGGCAAAGTCATGGTTTGCCTCAGCTCCATCCTCGGATCTTGAAATTGCAAACCGGCTAAGCCGGTTGCGCTTCCTTCACCCATTCTGTTAACGTTGAAAAACCCTTCGCTGTTTCTGATCATGTTGCCACCTTCCATGATTTTGCCCGTGTCTTGAACGACAACCTTAACAGCTTCCTTTTCGTTGTTGATGTTTTGTTTCTCGTCGCCGCTTGGGTTACTTTCTTCACTGCTTTCTTGCTCGCTCGGTCTCTCTTTGTTCTCTGTGCTTGCCTTCTTCTTCTTCTTCTTCTTCTTTTTCTTCTTCTTCTTCAGTTCGGGTTGGTCAGGCCACAGTTCTGCTCGTTTCCCTGTTTCCGTTAATTTCTTAATCAAAGTCTCGCTGTCCACGTTCCCCTTTACCACCACCTTTTGTTCCTTCAAATCAATCGTTGTGCAATAAACACCTGGCTCAAAGAGGAATTCGTAGTAATTAAGTATAACGATATACGACAACCTTGGACATTCAGAAAAACAAACAACCGATCATTAGCTTCAGCTAAGAAACTGATCAAACCGTTAACGGTGATCTCAATAGAGCGGTGAGATTGAAGGAAATTTACGAGGATGTTAGGTTTTTAACATGATTACCGTCTATGCTTTGTAGAATTTTCTTTACTTTCCTTGTGCAGGCTTGGCAATGAATGGAGACTTTCAACACACAGCTCTGGAGAACAGAGGCGATAGGAAGAGGATTAGAATCTGGTGGAGATGAGAAATAGTGAGAGAAAAAGGGAGAAGAATGAATGCTCAACCTTGCACGTGAGATGTTCTAAACCTTCTTCTCCTTCTCTAACTTCAACTCTTGTTTCTGTTGCAGCCATTACAAAGACAGAAACTAACTGAGATGCTTCAGTTGTGTAGCAGAAGGGTGCTTTGGAACTGGTTCAAATGCTTCAAAAGCAAGGAAACGATGCTCTAACACTTTGGCATCAAATATATATATATATATATATATATATATATATATATATATATATATATATATATATATATATATATATATATATATATTAAGGAACTATAACAAAAAACAAGGAACCTGCGAGAGAGGGGAGAAACATCGTGAGGACAGAAGTGCTATTCACAAATTCTTGGATCCATGGAAGTAAGAGAAATTTAATCTGCTATTTTTAGTATTTTACTTTTTGGTGAAATTCCTTATTATTATTGTTATTGTTTTGATAATTATAGCAATAAGGACAATGATATTTTCACAACACTTTTTGACAACTTTTTTTATAACGGGACACGTATCATCATTTTATTGGTCTATTTGAATTTATGTTTAAAAAATATTTAAAACAGACCAATCACAAACTGCCACGTATGCATTGTCAAAAAGTTATTAAAAAAATGTTGTTAAAAAAAGTTTTTCCTTATAGCAATATCTCCAGTCGATGCTTTTATTTTTTTCTGGATTGTTCTTCGATAAATATTAATATTATAGATTTAGAAGTTTGGATATGTTGTCGTACATGATGCTAGAAGATGAACTAAGTTATGCTGCATACTTGATTATAAACATTAGATCTTGGGTGAAATTGAGGTAAGTGGATTCCCTACACATTTGAGTTTAATTTGAAAAAAAAATTACAAATTTAAGCATGAGTCAAAATCGAATATTTTTTATTCTAGCCAATTTAATTTTAGTTTTCATGTTAAAAAATAGATTGAAAGAAAAAACTAAAAGGCTACAATTATTTGAAGTTAAGATTTAACAGATGGTGAATTAAGTTAAGGTCATCTTTTTTAAATTCAATAAGCAAATAGAGTTGTATTGACCCATCACATAATACGGATTCGATTAGACATAACACTAATAACTAATAAATATGAATATTTTGTGATAAATTAAGAATTTTTTAAAAGATAAAAAACGAAATGAACAAAAGAAATTAAGAAAAAAAATATATTAAAAAACCAGTAATATGAAAGTGACAAGAAAAATTAACTATTAGAACACGACATAGAAAGAAAAAAATATTAAAGGAAAACTTATTTTGCAAAAAAAATAGATGTATCGACCTTCGTTGCTTTTGAACATCTAATTGATACATAAAAGTTCTTTCTACATTTTTTTTGTCACTTGTAACACATTTTCTCCTCTTCATTTTGTCTATGTATGATTTTTGGTTTGTAGGAGTTAGTTCCAAATTGATGTGATAAAATGAGCAACAAATAAATCTGTGTGTGATTTTATACTAGGATTCTTATATTATATGAGAGGTTTTTCTACAATCACTACAGATGCCATTCCTTAAATATGCGATTTTTCTTTTGAACATCTAGGCGAAGGGAACAAACATCCTGGTTTTTACAAGAACAAAAGTTGGTGAAAAATGTTGTTAGCTTGAATAGTCAAACACTTTGGTATATGTTGCGATAATCATTGAATGATTTCTTCGATGGTAATCTTAATTCGTCGTTTCATTTTACATCAAAATGATACAATTTCTTTTATACATCTATGTATAAACTTCATTCGCTGCAGCTAGCTGCTTATCTACCCAGTACAAAAAAAAAAAAACCAGAAAACTATATATAACTACAGACGTTATCACAGTTAAAAAAATAACGAATTATGATAAAAGAATTTAGAAGTTCTCTTTGTGAAAATCGAACTTGGTGTTGGTTTTTCTGGAAAAGTGAAGAGAAAGCCTTTTAAGTTCTCCAACCAATGTGTGCGCCCCACAGTAGAAAACACCTGAAATTAATCGAATTGTATGGAAAAATGAGATAAGATGATGCAAATTGAATTGAAAAAGATGAACTTGAGCAATATTAGAGTACTTACCAACTCTTTTTCCAGGGTGTTTGAGTGCAGTATGTTTAAAAACACTGCGCCAATTTGGTCTAGCAAAATGTGTCTTGACCCTTGTTCCTGAAACAATATCCACACCACTCTTGGCATGGTGGAGAGATTGAAGCATGGTGATCAAAGCAGATCGAGCATCTCCTTCCTCATACACACTTGTGCAATAGTTGTGAAGCTCGATTATTCCATCCTTGTCATACTCTGCAACATCATCCATCACACCCTTGAACCATTCGAAGGAACCTTGCTCACGAGTAACCCAATAGAAATAGGCCCTGTTGGTGGCAAAAGGTTTCCTCTTGTTGTTCTTAACTCCACTTTCTACCATCCCTTCTTCTAAGTCTTTCTGCTGTTTCATGTTGTTTAGCACGTCTTTCAGGATACTGATCAATGGGGTGGCTCCAATTCCCAGACCCACCAGAAGGATTACTTCGTAGTCTTTGTAATCTTGTGCTGGAGCTCCATAAGGACCATCAATCAGAAGCTTTGGCATCCTACAAAAGCAATTTCAATTTCACTACAATCAGTAAACTAAGAAGAAGCAGTTTTGGTGTTTTCAGAAGTAAAATCCTTGTCTTTATATTTCAACTTACCTTGGTATGTTGTTGCCTTGTAACATATCAGCTCGCAGAAGACCACTCTGGTTACCACTTGCTGGTTGGCATGCCTGCATAATGGAATAGCAAGGTAAGTTATATTATATGCAACATTTTTGAGGAAAAATAGTTGTCTTGAGCAAAATTTACCTTGGCAAAAACATTCTTAAGCTGTGATGTCCAATCACCCAATGTCCGAATGTGAACGCTCACATAGTCATCTCCTGGTGCTGATGTAATAGAGAAAGGATGCCTGCACAACAACGTTGTCAACTTTGTCAACACCGAGTTTTAATAGTAATGTGTAACAGAATAACAGTAGTAACAAAAAAGGAATGCTCATTATACCATTGAAATGGAGAAACATCTGAACAGTTAACAAAAATATACTGTCCACTGGAGTACTTGAATCCTTGTGGTTTAGACACGTGTAAGGCCAACACATTTCCTGGGTACACTGCCACCTGAGTTTCAAGAAAAATGCATTAAAAACATTAGTGTATAAATAGAAAAAACGAAAATTTGAACTTAATTAGAACTTCAAGTGAGAAGGTGAAAAATTCTCTTTGTACCTTCAAAATCTTGACACTTTTGTAGCCAGACCTGAAAGCACGAAGCAGTCGCTCGCATGCGTATAGGATCATAGGAATTGCAAGATACATCCAAGTCTGTGGAAATAAATTGTGTGACTGAATTAAGAACAATATTTCATATGAAGCAAAGTTAAAGGGTAATTAGTAGTTGATGCATGCGTGCATACCGTTTTCTTGTACCATTCCTTGGAGAGGTACAAGCAGTATCCGTGAACGATGAAAAGGGCATAGACGATGACAAAAAGATGGTGAGAGTACCAAAAGGCGTTGAAGCCAGTGAGCTTTTTGAGAGGCTTGGGGAGGTTCAATCTGTTTCTTCGGAACCAGGGTTGAGCCAAAGTGTAGGCTATAGCCATAAGCACCACAATGGTTATCCCGGTCCAACCCTCTGTCCCTTTCACGAACCACCAGTAATCATTGGGTCTGTCTTCTCCAAAAAAGGGCTTCATGGGCTCATATTCCTCATCTGTCGCATGCAACAACCTCGGAAAGTCGCATGTTAAATGACAAATTGCATGTATCCCAACCCCAATTGCAATTCCAAAAGCTATCACCTGTAGCAAATCAAAACCATTATCAGCTAAGAAAAACGAAACTGTGTCTGATAATCTTAAAGCGAAACATATCAGTTAGGAAACAAAGTTGATAAAAACTCAATTTTGCTAATGTTATTACCTTGTGAAAATTGATGTTGTCATCAAAGGGAACAGCCATGCCTAACTTGGTCTTACTTCTGAGCCAAGTGATGGTGTTTCTGCAAACGGGTAAGAGGATTAAGGCCATGTTGAACTTGAGGGTCTCGGCAGCACCTTTGGCTGCTGTGACACAATATCCCATGACGTCGAACACGGCACGGTGCTTGTATTGGATGAACTTCCAAGTGAAAAGAGCAGCACAGATTGCAAGCCAAAGAGCAATAACCCAAATTCTTTTCCAATTGTCTTCCACAAAGTAAGCCAGTGCCCGGAAGCCACGCTTTATAGGGTTGTACTCTTTGGTTAGAACCAGTTTCTGGCTCAGCATTTGACTCATCACTCGACTATCCGTTGTTATGTGAGTTGATTGTGCCGGTGCTTGCAGAAGAAGCATTTCCAAGTTGTGCAGCTGCAAGCATACAAAGTCGGTAATTTGATAGTTTACAACACAAATCAAATCAGTCAAGTATTCTTTAGTTTTCAGTAATTTGATAGAACACAAACCTCAATGTATCCAAGGTTGTCTGGATCCAACTCCTCCATGATAAGAGCTGCATATTCATCCGAACGTTCTTGTAGTTTTGACAGCTTATTAGCCGAAGCGCTTAAGGCGATAATCTGTAAAATCAGTCACACAATATCGTTCACATTTCAATAAGTTTCTCGTAAAATCACCTTTAGTTTATCGTCACTGTAAAAGAGTGAACTCTTATAATTATTTTTATCACAGTAAACACTCACCTCTTGAACTTCTTCTTGGGTGATTCTTCCGTCGGCATTTTTGTCCACCCTGACATGAATTCAAATTATTTAGGGACAGTTTCGCAGGAAATGGGTGAAGGTCAAATCAAAATTCAATAATGTTGACATTGAACTTCAACTAGTAGTGGTGTTTTTTCTTTTTTTTTCTTTCTTTTTACTTGGACATGTATACTACGTACACATAATGTTTCTCAAATAGCTGCTGATAATTTCACACAGAGTTTTCAATAGTCAACCCATCCATCCGTTGACTGGTTCTTTTTCTTTAAAGGGCAAAGCTTTGATTTCTTCTTACTTTCTACCCTACCCTTGACTATTCCACACCTAATCCTATAACAAAATATGTTTAGGTTTGAATTGAACAACGAATAAAACAACTCACACCCGTAAAGAATTATAAAAACGTCCCTTCAATTACTTAAAAAAGCAGTCTCATTCCTATTATTGCTTCCCATGTTTCACATTATAGAGTCAATAACTGGATTATGACGCATGTTCATATGCAAATGCATTAAATGCGGCGTTGTTGTTTATTTTTCTCTGTTTGATAAATGATTGCGGAGCATTATCTCATAATGTCGGACGATTTTCTATATTAGATATTTGTGACTGATGGCATGCATATGAGGATTTTAATGAAGAAAAAAAAAACAGTGATCAGGAATTGAAAGCTTACATATCAAAGAAGGTCTGGAGCCTTGAATCAAAGCTCTGGTCGGTAATTTGTTCCCAAAATTCAAGTAACTCATCTTTTGTTATGGAAGCTGATGTTATTCCTCGACGACGAGATAATGCGTCAAATAATTCCCCAGCAAACTCCTTTTCGTGCATACCTAGACATCGTCATTTTTTTCCAAAAGATCTTCTTCAATAATGGAGTAAAACCTTTTTGCTATTCTATTTCTAATGTAAAGCTTTCCAGAATTATTAAAATTTGCTAACAATATTCAATTTATAGAAAAACATTTTTAAATTAACTACTGATTAAAGCATAAGTAAGTAGAGGGATATATTAAAAGTGACTTACATAATATATATATATATATATATATATATATATATATATATATATATAAATATTAAAAACGCCTAGATGCATGCATGTGTATAACTTGTAAAAATGAAGGGAGAAATAGGAAAAACTTTTTTAAGAACACTTTTTTAATAATTTTTTTATAACGCATATCTCACATTTTTTTAAATATAAATTCAAATAGATTAATAAAATAATAATAAATATTTTATTATTAAAAAAATTGTGAAAATATCATCGTCCGATAAATATATACAATGTTGAGCAATCTGCATAAGAAACTTATGCAGTGGCTGTGGCAGTGACATTTGTTATAAATATATCATCATACATAGTATAGTAAAAAAAAATGTAACAGAGGATGAATAAAACGATGAAAGTGCGTTGTTATCTATGTACTGAGCATATTGGTTTTTTTTTATAATAATAATAATTGCGAAAGTAAGAAGGAAGACAAAGAATACTTACCAATGCACTGACCGAAGCGCGTTCTGGGCAATTTGCCCTCAACGGCCAACTCATGAAAGCGCTTCTCCACCTGCGACCAACCTTCGGTTCCGACATTTTTGGTCATAAACTTGAAACCTCGGAGAGCGCGAGCGGCACCGGACTTGGACCTATCGACCCTGTCGAACTTCTTAGACGAGGTCATTCGCTTGAGCTCCTGCGACACCTGGCGGAGTCGCACCGAAAGCGAGGAGGGCCGCTTCTCGAGGCGGGAGGCGAGGAGAGCGGTCTCGGGGTCTCCGCCCCTGATGTTTTGGACCGAAACGACGTCGTCGCGGACGTCGAGCGTTATCTCCACCAACTCCTCCTCGTCCTTGAACCTGGCGCTCTTCTTGCTGCTCTTCTTGTTGGAGACCAATGGGCCGCTCATGGGCCCGCTGAAGCCCACTCGGGTGCTCCTGCTCCCGGAGCTCCCCGTCTCCGACCATGACTCTAGTTGATGCTCTTCAATCTCCATGAGCTTAAAATCTCTTGAGTTAATTAACCCTGCTTCTGCCAAACGAAACCTATTGAAAACGGCTTATTTGTATCTGTACCAAGGTCTTACAATGAGAGGGGTTGATGAAGTTGTGTTAGGAAACGAAAGTAGTGTTTGGGAAAATATATATAGCAAAAGAGAGAGAGAGAGAGAGAGGAAGTGGTGAGTGATATAGAAAGGCAAAACAAAATAACGCGTGAAGGATGAGAGAAGTCAAAAATGTAGGGGACTATGATAAAAAATCAAAAGTTGCATGTGGACAATTATTTGGGCGCGTTAGTTGACGAGGATGCATAGTTGTTGAGTTTCAAAGCCTCCTCGATGCTTCTTCACAAGCACTTATTTTACCCCTTCCTCTTTCTTACGTAATCATCAACGTACATTTTTCTTTCTTATACGTATTTCTTTCGTATTCTACTATCAGAATACTCCCACATTATGTCTTCTCGGCCAACTCTTCTATTCTGTCACAATTTTTTCACTTACTGTTTCAGTGTAGCATTTCCACCATATTTTTAAAATTTACTATCTCAATAGAGTTTTGTATTTTGAGTGTACATTATACATGGTATACAGTATATGGATATGGATCTAGAGTTTGACCGTATAGTAGGACAAATTTGACCATAAGTAGAATTGCATTAACAACCCGTGTTGTGTCAGTGTGGTAAAGGACATTTAATTATGTTTTATTTTATCTTTTTTGAGATCTACCGTTTCAAATTATTTTATAATTGTACTGGTTTTTTTCCTTATACTTGTTAGACTAAATTTGGAAACATTGATCCGTGATTATCTAATAAGACTAGCGAGAGAGGATCCAAGTTTCAGATTTCGTAATATTTCAAATACGTCGTTTTCATCACCACGTGCTTTTCTTTGCTAAATTTACTATTCCAGCCATTCCTTTCTATATCTATGATTTTCATTTCGAATGCGAGGTTGAGAACTATTTTTTTCATAACTTTTAGTTAATTTTAAACGTTATTTTAGTTCATTGTTATAATTATTCTTAGGTTTAAACCTCTTTTTAGTCCCTAAGTTATAAGCAGATGTTCAGTTTAGTCCCCGTTTTTTAAAAATGTAAATCTTTGGTCCCTAAGTTATAAAAAAATGTATCAAATGAGTCCTTTTTTAACTTGAAATACTGTTTTTGGTTGTTTCTTAACAACCGCTACATCTTTAGATTGCTCTGATTTGTTTCTTAATAATAACAGCACTCTAGATTGCTCTTTGTACTTTGACCATGAACATAAAAAAAGAACTCATTTGATACATTTTTTATAACTTAGGAATCAAAGGTTTACATTTTTAAAAGTGGGGACTAAACTGAACATCCGCTCATAACTTAAGGACCAAAAAGAGGTTTAAACCTTATTCTTAACATTTCGTTTTCAATTTTTGAGCCGAATGGTTAGGTACATGTCAAAAAACACTCCAATATTCAAATAAATTAAATGTATCTTAACACTCAAATCAATTAAATGTATATGATAGATTATCTCAGTAAAATCTTAAATTCGTAATATATAATCTATCTTTTTATCTTACTTCTATATTTATAAATTTTATATTTTTGAACTAAACTTTTAACTAGAATCACGATGTAAAAGTCAATAAATGTATTTTACATGTTTTTACTTCTAAATATGTTAGATTTATGAGGATTGAACTTTAACACTAAAGTAATTGATTGACTTAACGAGAAACCGTCTTATACCGTACGGTCCACTACACTGGTGTGTACTATATCTTGGTACCAAGCACCATTCAGGTCGTTCACTTAGGGTCGTCCTCCTAGAGTTGTTCTCCTAGGGTCGTCCTCTTAGGGTCGTCCACCCAGGGCATCCTTTTAGGTCACCCTCCCAGGCCGTCAACCTAAGGCGTTCTTCCAAGTCCGTCCAACCAGGTCGTCCTCCCAGGTCGCCCACTTAGGTCGTGTCCTAAAGTGTGATTGGACCGTCATTAGGCCAACGAAACATGAATGTTCATCACAACTAGTATAAATAAAGGTCTCAAGTATGACTTTATGATCACTATGCACATTATATGCATCACTTGCTCAGCTAACTAATCGACAGTATTACTAACTTGAGCATTGGAGTGCCTTTGACAGGTTTCCACCCGCACGACTTCGACAAGAAGGAGGGAGAGTAATAACATAACTTGGAGGATTACTAGGGAGCCCATCCAGTCATCAGGACACCTTGGAGTGCTTTGAGTAAGGGACCTCAACCCCATACCTGAAACACGTCTGATTTATAGAAACTTGAGATTGGAAAATAACTTTTCAACATTCTTTTGAAAACTTTAACTGAACTATTAATAGGTGACCGACCAATCATATAATATAATTATAAATATTAAAATGATAAATAAATACACACACATATATATAAAATCTAAAATAGAAAATTCTATTTTATTTTTTATTTGATAAAAATAATTATTTTCCTACTTCTAAGTAATGAGATTGATATTAACTATTTTTAAATCTCAAAACTAATATTGTCAAAATGGGTTAGAACCCATGAGTTAACCCGGTCACCATGGGTACTATGGGTTCGGGCGAGGTTGAGTTTTAAAAAATGAATTTTTTTTATAATTTTTAATCCGGTTCACTTAGAATACGGTTCATTCAAATTGATCTTGTGGTGAGTCCGCAGATTGACTCACCAACCCACCTAGTTTAATTTAATTATTTATTATGTTGTGTTTCAATATTATTAGTTAACATTTTTTATTGCATTGCAAATGGAAACAAAGAAAAAGATGTTTCGAGAGCAAAGTATTATAAATTTATCACTTCAAGACTATAATCTTATAAATGGATAAATAAGGTACAAATTATTAATATTATAAACTTATTTATTTTGAATGGTCTTTGGAATTTGAGTAATATTATTTAAATTTGAATTATAAAAAAATTGTAATTTTTTTGGATTAAAAAAAACTTTAATTGTAAGACCCTAAAAAACAATGTTAGAAAGTAGGACACTAATCAATCCATTTAACTCATCAATCTATGATAGATTAAACTAAATTTGATTTTTTTTTATTCACTAATAAATAAAAATTAGATTGAATTAATTCATTAAATAGTTAACTTTTGACGAAATTGGACCAAACTAGATCGGGTGACCGAGTGTATCAATACTACTCTAAACTTTAAACAAACATTGTAAAGAGCACGGATTATATCTTTAGTATAAGCTGTCTTTAGAACCCTAGCTGGAACATATGTCAAATAAATTCCAGTGTATCTTAAATGTATAAAAACAAATATCTATAAAAGTCACAAAAATAAGCCACTGTGACTTTGTGACACGCGGTGGTTAAAAGATAAATCAATATTATTCAGGTCGTAGCTACTGAACATATATTATTTTAATTTTAACATTTGTTTTTTCTTTCATAATTAAAAAAGAAAACCATATATAATATAATTTTAATACTTAATAATTGTTATGACTGTTATCGTATATTAAAAATGTCAATTGGAAGGGAAGAGGTATTATAAACACGTGTTGTGGATTATTTCTGACAGACAAATGGATATGTTGTTTTTCTTTTTAAATGCTTCACAAGTGGCATTTTATAATTATAAAAAATATTGAAACATACGATGGTAGTTGAAGGGAAGTAACTAACAAAATTAGAAATAGACTAAATTAAATTACGACTGATAAATTTATATCGTTTTGATGAACTTGTCAATTTAGGATGGCCATTTAGTTATCATAATTATATTATCAGTTAATAAAAATTATGATAATTTTTAGAATAATGATATTTAGACAACATTTTTTTGACAACATTTGAACATTGATTACGTGTCAATCTATGATTGGTCAAAAATCACTCTACAATAATATTTATGATTATTATTATTGATTGTGAAGTGATTTTTGACCAATTATAGATTGATATGTAATCAATATTCAAATGTTGTCAAAAAAATATTGTCTAAATATCATTATCCTAATTTTTATTGTCAAGCTAGGTAGTTAAATTGTTCTTAATTAATTTGGAACGAGTTAATGACGGTCAACAATTGGTTAGTACAACAGTTGACAGTTGACGAGAAACAATCTAGAACACCACTAACACACTAGCATTTTTAAAAAACATTCTAGGTAGCTTCTTAATTATTTAAAATAACGACTATTTAATTTTAAAAGAATGAGTAACAGAAAATTTAAAGACTTGATAAAAGAAGATGATTTTTCTGTTTGGAAAACACGAACCTTAATTTTTTCAAATAAAATTTATATATGGATATTAATACTAAATATATTTTTGAATAAAAGGTCGGCTTAACTAATATAATGCTTATATCAGTATTAAATGATCCACAGTTCTTTGAGCACTAAGAAGAATGGGTAGCTTCTTATGTTCCACTACATTTAGCATAACGGGTGAAGAAGAAAAATTGAGTTTGATTACATTTACACGTTTCTTAATTTATAATTTATTTTCTGTTTTTTTATAATCAATCAGTATAAATATTTGTACGAGTCTAAATACTTATTATATATTTTTTATATTGTAATATATATATATATGTGTGTGTGTAAACCAAAATAATTCTTCCTATATAATAACATAAACCTAACTAAAAAGCATAAATTTATAAAAATATATTTCAAATAATTTTTCAATTTTTAATATTTTCTTTATCTATCTTATTTTATTTATTATATGTAGATAATTTATATAAATATTAAGTATTTCAGGTGATCGCTGTCTTTCTTGTTTCACTGATTTATATACCGCTCATATATGTTTTTTATTTAGGATAATGATATTTAGACAATAATGTTTATGATTATTATTATTGATTGTGGAGTAATTTTTACCAATCACAGATTGACACGTAATCAATGTTCAAATGTTGTCAAAAAAATGTTGTCTAAATATCATTATCCTTTTATTTATTGTGATATTTTTAATTTATTCTTGAATTCTTGAAAAATAAATTAAATATATAATTTTTTAATAATCTTGAAATCATTGTTGATAAATCATCAACTAACGTATTTTAGTGTGAAAAAGTAGAGACAATTTTGAACTTATAGCTTGATTATATGATAGATGAATCAAACTTAAATTTACTTTGTAATATAATATCAAATTTGATCGTATAATAAAATTTATTAGAACTCATTTATTATTAGACTACTGTCACATCATTACAGATATCTAATCTTATAAATAAAATATTTATGCTTCTTGACAAAGATGGATTAATGTAAGAAGGAACGGATATAAGGGGGCAGACGTGGATCTTGACTTTTTCTTTAAAAAAAATATAAATTATATATATAAACATGAAATGAATGTTTTTTAGATGAATACATTGTATATTCTTAAAAAAAGAAATGAAGTTTAGAAAAAATGTCGATAATATTACAATTAAATAATATTATTGTATTAATTTGTTTATTGCTATATTTAATATCTAATTACAATAGCTTAATAGATATTTTGTTACAGTATGATAGAGTTACTTTTTTTTTAGGTGAAACTCTATATCGAATAAGGTTTTACAAATCATTTTATAAATTAATAATAAAGTTTTATCTTGATAATTTTATATAACATAAAAAGTTACTTCTCAGAATATAAAGTTTAACATTATGAACTTTGTATTCTATTTTTTGAAATAAGAAATCTATTAGTAACTTTTAAGCTATGTGAAAGATTGGTAAAAAAAAAAAATTATTCCTTGATTAATCGTTTAATTCAATTGATATTAATTTTATTTGTTTCAAGTGTTATAATTTATATGTCTTTTTCATGAAGATGGTGAAAAATAGATTTAAAATTAATATGGAAGAGAAATTTCTAACTGATTTGATTACTTACATTAAAAAAATAATCACTAAAAAATTTAATATAAATTTTATCATTGAATATTATGACACGAAAAAAAGACATACTCAACTTAAATAAAAAGTATCATATATTTATTTATTATGATTTAATTTTTATTAAATTTTATTTCCTTTCCACCTTTATTTCTTAAATTTATGGATCCCTGAATGTAAGTTTCATCTTCTGAAATTTTAGAAGAAACTGAGTTTCAGATAAGGTTCTACCATTCACATTGATATATATATGTTTCTTTTTTCGACGAAATATCGATTTTGAAGTCAAAGATTCAACCCCGACAATTTGTATGCATGCTTGTATAAATTTAGAAAAAAATGCATAGAATAGTAGTTTTGTGAACACATTCAACTACGAATTAAGACATTGGTGAGAAAAATAAAAGATTTAAGATATATACATATATATACATTATAGTGGAGATGGTTGTTAGATAAAATGCACATAGCTATGCTTGACCCAAAATAAGAAAAGTCAGATATTGCTTTGACTTTTGCGTTTGGGAAATAACTTAAATTCTAAAATTCCTTTAAAAAAAAATCTGCACTTTCTACGTATATATAGATCGATTTTCAACTTTAGCCATCTCAAATTTAGTTTCAATAAATTACCAACTTAATGTATTTTTTTATGATCTGAATAATTTTATAACATTACTAATTCTTATTTTCCACGAAGACATAGACTCAATATGTTTGATATATATATATATATATATATATATATATATATATATATATATATATATATATATATATATATATATATATATATATAGAGAGANATATATATATATATATATATATATATATATATATATATATATATATATATATATATATATATATATATATATATAGAGAGAGAGAGAGAGAGAGAGAGAGAGAGAGAGAGAGAGAGAGAGAGAGATGAAAGAAAGTGAGTAGATGTCAAAAGTTTAACATTTTTCTTACCTAATGATTTAATGTTTTCTTATTTATTTTTTAAATTTAATTTTGTTTTATATTTTTAAAAAATACTCAATGCAATTCGTTTCTTAGAATTACTGTTAACGTTTTCTAAACAAAGAACTCACTTATTTTATACATGTATCGTCCAATTTAATGTACAAAATAAAGGAATGAAGTTAATGTGCGAAGTTTTTTTTTTTTTAAAAAAGAAACGAAGAACACATTGAATAAAAAATATTGAATTATTGTTACAATATAGGAAAAAATTTGAATTATTGTTACAATATAGGAAAAAAAATGGTTATCAAATCTATACAAATCTAATTCATACTGTAAAACTATTTTATAAGAAGAGATTGTTTCACTTATTTTAAAATTAAATATGTTTTTTTTTCTTACATATGTTTTGTGAACTCAAACTAATTTTAAAAATTAAATTTCTTCCTTAAATTAAATTGCATACCTATTTTTTGTTTAAATTAAATTGTATAACTATCTTGACTTTACATATATGAAAGTTGGTTAAAAATTTCTAAGTCAAGACCGTTCATGAAAGTTATACTATAATCTAGTATGACCTTTGTCACATAAAAAGAACTTTATATATCTGTTAAAATAATAATTTACGTTATTTTCACAAAGTAAAAAGAATATAATTTAATTTAAAAATGAAACAAAAGTTTTGAAATAATTTATTTATCATGAAACATTCGATATTTTCATATATTGAATTAGCTACAGTAATGAATAAAAGTTAAGTGAAGGAGTCTCTTCTGACGTGTCGTTGAACAATGAAAATGGAAGGATTAAAAAAAGTTGATGAAATTAAAACTCGATAAACTGAAATTACCTAAAAGAAAAAGTCAAAGATATCTACTTGTTAGACTACGGAGAATAGAGAAGAAGCAGGTTTTGGTTACGGAAGAGAGATACAGAAGGAAATAGAGACACCGACTACAACGATATAAAATGGTTATAAAAGTAAATTTTTTTGTATTATTTAAAAAAAAAGGGTTAAATATGTTTTTCGTCCCCCAACTATTGGTCGTTTTTGTATTTAGTTCCTCTTTCAAACACTATAGTACAATTTAGTCTTCAACTTTAAAAAACTATGGTTTTAGTCATTTTTACCTAATTTTTTAAACTTTATTTGCTGTTTCAAACACGTTACATTATAGCATTTGGATTGTTTACACTGTTTGACACATTTTTGCTTCAATGTTAACTGAGAAACGTGTTTGAAACAACAAATAAAGTTAAAAAAATTTGGTAAAAAGGACTAAAACCAGAGTTTTATAAAGTTGAAGGACTAAATTGTACTATAGTTTGAAGGAGAGACTAAACACAAAAACGACCAATAGTTGAGGGACGAAAAACATATTTAACCCAAAAAAAATTAAAATAATATTAAATGAACATAAAAAATTTAAATATCTAACAAATTATTATAGAAAGAAAAATGTGTTGATAATAAATATAAACACATGCGAAGTTAGGAAAGAGACAAGAACTATGTTTGGACAAATCACTGACTCATTCGGAATGTTTTAGATTAATTGTAGCATGTTATTGTAAATTTTGAACAGAAAACGACCAACACGTTGAGACGAAGAAACCATGATTAATTAGCATTACGTAGGACGCAACAGATAACATTTTGTTCAAATTCTGCATCACTAATTAAAAGGTTTGGTCTGTTAGCATTTGTGTTACCTAAGAATTTTCATGTTAAAATATTTTCGTCTTCCTCTTTGCATCATGAACTGTCGGTTTATTACACCAAAAAGGCTTTTGACCAGAATAATCATTCTTGGAAAATATATATATATATATATATATATATATATATATATATATATTATGAATCGTTCCATTTAACAAAGTTAATCAATTTTCAACAATTAAATAGAGAGAACTCATAATAATAATAAATAATTGTAAGATGCTTTTATTATATTCGGACTTCTTCTACGTACTCTTTTACTTGGAATTATTAAAGCATACGTTTTTTCTTCTTATAATAGAGAAAAATCAAATCCTAAAATCTACGTTCTAGAATACTTCTATTTATTATTAATTTATTCTTCTGTTTAATTTGTCACAAAGTCGAATTATGGAAGCGAAGATGTTGTCTTGGCATAAATCAAAACCTAACACTTTTTGAATAACAATGCACATTCTAAAATGAAATACACGCTTTTGTGACGAAAGCTAAATCAACCCTGCCACGTGTGTGTGTGTATATATATATATATATATATATATATATATATATATATATATATATATATATATATATATATATACATTTCTTATTGTCTTTTTAATTCTATTTTTCTATGTTATGTTTTAATTTGCCTAAGTTTTACTTGGTCTTCATTTAATTTGCACTCGTGTATTTATTATGAATTACACATAAAAAATAAAATAAAGATTTCATAAATATTTTATTATCGTCAAGAAAGTCTATTATGTTTATTAAATTCTACATGTAATCAACTACAATAGAATTATTAAATTATCACCGATTTACGAGACTAAAAATAGTTGGTCTATCGTCAATTAAAAATTATTAACATTTAAAATAGTTTTTATTATTAATAAAAAAATATAATTATTAATATTTAAAATAGTCTCTAATATTGACTACTGAATATTAGATTATAATTTGGTTTTTATTTACTTAGGAACTATTTTATCGAATACCTAATTAACAACAGGAAATAGCTGAAATTTTAGTAGCTAAAATTATATATGAAATTAAATTTTAATTCACAAGCTCGTTATAATTTGTTATTAATAATAAAAACCAGATTAGATATAATAAATTTTAGATTATAAAATAATATTTAACTTAGTTAATATAATAATTAATTATTTTTTGTTTCGTTATTCTTTAATATTTTTCTTTTAGCGATTCTTAAAATGATACACAATAAGATATTATTTTTAGTATTTACTAATATAAAATAAAGTTTCCACACATACACACACTATTTTAAATTTCAATTAAAATTAAAAAAAAGTAATTATATAAATAAATTAATATTAATAATGTGGATAACAATTTTAAAATAATATAATTCACTCTTTAGAAAATATTCCAAATCAAGAATGTGTATTAAGAATTTCTTCTTAGAATGTTGTTTAATTGAGTATTGATATTCATTTATAATAAAATCTTAGATACAATAATCATGTTTATTTTGAAAGAGAATAATTATTTTTAAAATATATTAACTATATAAAAAAGTAGTTTTGACTTTTTTAACATATAAATTATGCTATAAAACTTTCATGGAGTAAATTTAAATGTTCTTATTATATTATAAAATAAATTTATATTTTTACATTATAAATAAAATATATTATTAAATAAGTTAAAATTGAATTTTGTATTTTAATTTCGTATAATTTATTTTTCCATTTTACAGTAACATTAAATAAATTGAACCAACTAATTGACAAAAACTAAAAATAATATTAAAGAATACATATTAATGTTATTATAATTTATTATTTATTTACCATGAATATTTTGTTACTGTTTATTATATTTATTTATATTATTCAATATTATTTATAATTATTATAGTTTATTGTTATTCATATTTATATATTTATTATTATTATTTATGTAAGTAATAATTTTATAATAATATAATTCACTTATAATAAAGTATTCCATGTGAAAATTTTATATTAAGAATTTTTATATTAATTTATAACAAAATCTTATATATAATAAATATGTTTATTTTGAAAGACGGTAAGATCCTATAGTATACAACTACTAAAGAAATAATATGTACATAAGAAATAATAATTTTATTAAGAAATGAAAGGACAAAAACAAAAAAAATTCCTAAAAAATAATATGTACATAAAATTATTACTGATGCATAACTATAAAATCATATAGAATTTTCTTACATTAAAAACTAAAGAGAAATACATCATTTTCATAATAATAAAAATTTGTCTACTTTTAAGCTTCAACACCACTTTCGTCTGCGACTAACTAAAACATTCTTTATTTATATCTATCATTAAGGTGATCATCAAAATAAGAATAAACACATAGATAGATAAATAGCGAATAAATGGTAAGCTAATGTACCAAAAGAGGTTTCATATCACTTGTATAGGTTTTAATACATGTAAACATTCATATCCATGAATCCTAAAACATACACTCATATATATCAGACTTGACCATTTGGATATGTGTATTAATGTCAGACTATGACAAGTTATACACTTGCAGTGGTGGAAGAGCTTGTCCCTCAAATTACCACACAAGATTAGTTCGTCTACCACCTATGGCTAAATAATCAAACCATAGACTAGGACCTCCTGCTACTCCTCATCACATAACCCCATTCTCTTGAGATGGAATGATTATTGGAGTCTTAGGATAACTTCCAAGACTGAGTCCCTACATCAATACATCACATTACTGAATGTCACCATAGAATCTACTCACGAGATCGATGAAATTATGCCAAACATATAACTACAAAACGTTATCATGGAATCTTACCACGAGGTCGATAGGATTACACCAAACATAATAATACCAACAACCAAAACTCATTATCACTCTCATATCATACTTGAACTACCATCATACGCACCATCGTATTCATCAACCATTAACTTATACATGTTTACAATTATATTTCAACCTTATTTACATTCATATTTAAAACTAACAAAGCATCAACAATTCCCTTCATACATATAGAACCAATATTACTAAAATCAACTCAGTTCAATATATGAAAACACATAAATCAAAAACACAACTCGCAACAGGGCACATTCAGTGGTACAAGACCACCGCTCAGAGCCTTGCGTTTAGAGACTCAACCAAGGCCACTAGAAGGCCAACGCTAAGCGGTATCATCGCTTAGCGCCATGTGTCCAAAGGCCAAAACTCATGCGATTGGAATGCCAGTACTCAACGCTATATCAATGGCCATCAACGTTACATTAGAAACTAGAAACTTCAAACCTTGATTTGATTGCACTCAAGACCTATCCATATGATAAGATTGAGATTCTTGACATTGTGATTGATTCGAAAACATGTTTAAACATCATATTGAATACTAATTTGTTTAATTAGCTAGTAACTTAGTACATCAGATCAAACCAACAACCACCACAGCTCAAACAACAAACTTAGCATATCAAAATATCATATTTCAGCATAATAAAAAGCTAACCAGTCTTGAATAATACAAACACAAACTCACAACATCAAACTCACTCAAAGAATAGTCCTTACAGAATTTCACCTTTCAATCGACCAATTATAGACCAATTTCTAATCAGCATTCTAACCTATTACCACAATTCGACATCAATTTTAATCAAATCAAACCATTTAAACAACATACCATCATAATAACCATAATAGATTTCAGTATTGATTCAATCAACTAAAACAACTATTTAAATCATTCACAGACCATCAAAACAATAATTCATACAACAAGCAATCACACAAGAATTTCAAATACCAGTTGCCAATCTCAGATCAATTTCAACTTGCATAACATTTATTAAAGCATTAACAACATTAAAAAGTAGTAGTTAGCTTCCCTTACCTTATAAATGACCAAATTGCTCTAAAAGGCTTAAAACAATACCAAATGCACTAGAACTCTTATATGCTCATACGAACAACAGAAACATAATCCTGACATATCATTATGACCATTGATCAACGAGAGCTTTATAGAAGACTCAAACATCACATGCAACCACAAAAAGCTTACATACAGAAAAAAAAAAACGAAATTGACCAAAGAAATAAACAAAAACCAACTTACTTTATGTGAGAAACTAATTGGTCCAAATTGAAAAGTTCGTTGCAAGAATCAATCTTATGGTCTTGATTATTCAATTAGATGAACAAAAGATGAAAAATCCTAGAGAAGTAAAAAAACTCTAAAAAGATTTTCTATAAAGAGATTATGTGTTTTAAAATTATGATATTCCTTCCAAAACTATTTGTATTAAAATAATTTAATATTAAAATAATCGAATTTCACTGGTTTAACCCCGTATCACTTCTAAAAATATCATTTTTTTAAGTTTTAGAAAAAGAATAATTATTCTTAAAGTATATTAATATATTTTTATTTATCATTGTTTATATTATAATCTATTATCTATTATTAATTATTGTGATTTATATTATTATTTATTATCTTTTGTAATTTATTATGATTCATTATCAATTTAGTTGGATTTAAAAAGTGTGGTCAATTCTTCATTTGAGATAAATTAATAAACAATGATGATAATCTTAACTTAGTATCATAAATAAACATAACATAATCTTACAATAATGACAATAATAACCAAACATTATAAAGTTGTGTATCAATTCTAACTTCGGATTTCATATACTGAATAATCTCTTCACATTATTTTTTTTTTCAAATTGAACGTCAAATGTAGGAGAATTCAACACTTTTGCACTTCAGACATGAAGATTTGGATCAACAGTTTGCAGAAACTCAGAAGATATATGCAGAGCTGATGAGAGAGTTCTGAAAGAATTCTAACGTTGCAGAAGACTACAACATTGCATCCAAAGTGTTGGGGTGCCTGTTATACCTCAACTTCAACCAACCACACAAAACCTTATAGCCACAGACATCTTCGACCTTGCCTTTATAGAAAATCTAACCACAGAAATATTTAACTTCGCCAAACCATTTATAAGCCAGATCATCCAACCTGGTCAAAAGATCATGGAAACCAGAAAAAGATAAGAAAAAGAGAAGAGTAGTTGTTATAGTTGACTCTTCATTTCAGTTTATTTTCTTATGTGTATAACTGTGCATAACTGTTCAACAATTATTTGTTGGTTATTTTCTTTTGTTATATTTTCTGTAATGTAGAAGATGTATTAGGTTATTGTTGTGGTCAGAATTATATACAATATTCTGCTTTCCTTTATTCTCTCTGCTTTGTATATCTTCTTTATGCTTGATTGAACCAACAAGTGGCGCCGTCTGTGGGAATAAACAAGACAAGACTGTTTTTATTCACCAAGAAACAATGGCAGCAAAATTTGATATTGAGAAGTTCAATGGATCAAATGATTTTGGGTTATGGAAGATCAAGATGGAAGCTATCTTGATCAACAAGGTTGTGATGAAGCCTTGATGGGTGAAGAAAGTATTTCACCAGTCTTATCACAAGCGGAGAAGAAGAATATGATTGATAAGGCCAGAAGTGCCATTATCTTATGTCTGGGGGACAAGGCTCTCAGAGAGGTTGCCAAGGAAAGAAGCGCAGCAGGCATATGGGCAAGATTGGAGTCATTATACATGATTAGATCATTAGCCCATAGATTGTGCTTGAAACAACAACTTTACTTGTTCAAGATGATGGAGTCGAGATCCATTGAGGAACAAAATTCTGATTTTAACAAGATCATTGATGATCTTGAGAATATTGGGATAAAACTTGAAGATAGAGATAAAGCTGTGATTCTTCTAAATGCTTTGCCTAAAACCTTTGAGCATTTCAGAGATGCTTTACTGTATGGGAAAGATCAAGTGATTACTTTGGAAGAAGTCATTACTTCGATCCGAACCAAGGAATTTCAGAAACTTCAAGATTCCAAAAATATGGAAAAAATATCTTTTGGGCTTGTAGTCTCAAGGATAAAGTGGAAGAAGAGAGAAGGAAAATCAGGCAAGGCGAAGCAAGAAATCAAGAAGCAGGTTCGATGTTTCAAATGTCAGAAAATTGATCATATTAAGAAGTACTGTCCTGAGAATGATGACCAAGACTCTCGGGTGAAAGAAATTGTTGATGTTGCAGAGGCTTCAGATGACTATGAATCTGGCTATGAATCTGCTGGAGTTTTGGTGGCTTCATCTAATGATTCCCAGAAAAAGTTGGGTTATGAATTCTGGTTGCACATATCATATGTGTCCAATCAAAGATTATTTTGAGAATCTTGTTTTGAAGGAGTGTGGAACAGTGCTTTTTGGGAACAATAAAGCTTGTAAAGTGCAGGGAATTGGAGTGATTAGACTGAGAATGTTTGATAATCATGAGATGTTGTTACAAGGAGTGAGGTATGTTCCAGAACTGAAAAGGAATTTGATTTCCATAAGTGCTTTTGATCTTATGGAATATTCTACAAAGGTTGAGAATGGGTTTATGAAGGTGACCAAAGGAGCATCTGTAATTGCCAAAGGTAGTCGTGTTAATGGCTTGTATATCTTGGATGGATCCACTGTTATATCTCATGCATTTATTGCTAGTCAGTCCATGGAAGACAAGACAAGATTATGGCATTTGAGGTTGGGTCACATAAGTGAGAANNGATTATTCAAATTGGAGAATCAACAACTGNTGATGGGTGATAAACTTCATAATTTGAAGTTTTGTGATCAGTGTGTTTTGGGAAAAGCTCATAGAGTGAAATTTGGAGTTGGTAAGCACACTTCCACAAGACCTTTTGAGTATGTTCATGCATATTTGTAGGGTCCATCCAGGACTCAAACTCATGGAGGAGGATCCTATTTCTTGAGTATTATTGATGATTACTCAAGAAGGGTATGGGTTTATATATTGAGAAATAAGACTGAAACATTTCAAAAATTTAGAGACTGGCATATTCAAACTGAAAATCAGCAGGAGTCCAAGTTAAAGGTATTAAGGACTGATAATGGTCTTGAATTTGTTTCTGATATCTTTAATAGCTATTGTGTTAATCATGGTATTAAGAGGCATAAAATTGTGGCTGCAACTCCACAACAAAATGGTCTTCTAGAAAGGATGAATAGAACCATTCTTGAGAAGGTCAGGTGCATGATCTTGAGTGCTGGATTACCTAAAGTATTTTGGGGTGAGGCTGTCAATACAACAGTTTATTTGATAAATAGGAGTCCATCATCTGCTATAGAGAATAAAACACCAATGGAAGTTTGGAGTGGTAAACCTGCAGATTACTCAAATATAAAGGTATTTGGAGCTTTGGCTTATGCTCATGTGAAGAAAGACAAGCTAGAAGCCAAGGTTGAGAAATGTGTGTTCCTTGGATATGCAGAAGGTGTTAAAGGATACAGATTGTGGAGGCTGGACCCAAAACCATTAAAACTCATAATTAGCAGAGATGTAATCTTTGATGAAGCAAGGATGGGAATGCATACTTTAAACCAAGAATCAGAGATGGAGAAATTATAATTTGAGGTGGAGACTCCTATTAATAAAACTCAACAAGATCTTAATGATGACCCAAAAAGTTCATCACGTAACATTGAGCACTCATCTTCCAATCAAGCCACCAATGACTATCAACTTGTTCGTGATAGGGAAAGAAGAATCTCCAAACCAACTAAGAGATTTGGGCAAGTTGATTTAATATGTTATGCTTTGAATACTGCTGAAGAGAGAAATGAACCAGATGAACCAAGAAATTTCAAAGAGGCTCTTGAGAGTGAACAACAAAAGCTTTGGTTGTGTGCAATGGAAGAAGAACTTGAATCCCTTTGGAAAAATAACACCTGGAGACTTGTAAATTTACCTAAGGGCCAAAAGGTGATTGGATGTAAATGGATCTTCAAGAAGAAGGGTGAGATTCCAAGAGTGCAGAAGGCTCGATTTAAGGCAAGATTGGTGGCAAAGGGGTTTACTCAAGTTGAAGGTGTGGATTATAATGAGATTTTTGCACCTGTGGTGAAACATTGTTCAGTGAGAATCTTGATGTCAATTGTAAACCAATTTGATTTATATCTGGAGCAATTGGATGTCAAGACTGCTTTTCTACATGGAAACTTAGAGGAAACAATCTATATGAGCCAACCAGAGGGATTTGCAGTTGATGATAAGGTATGCCTCTTGCAAAAATCATTGTATGGTCTAAAACAAAGTCCCAGGCAGTGGTACAAGAAGTTTGATGACTTATTAATGAAGTTGAACTTCAAGAGATATAGCTATGATAGTTGTGTCTATATACTTGAAAAGGGAGTTTGGTTGTATCTATTGTTGTATGTAGATGATATTCTAGTAGCAAGCAAAGACCAAGGGATGATTAATGATCTAAAGCATGCACTGAATTCAGAATTTGAGATGAAGGATCTTGGAAAAGCTAGTCGAATTCTTGGAGTAGATATCATCAGAGATAAGCTGCAAGGTACTTTATTTTTGTCTCAAAAGNTTTATATGAAGAAGATTNTGGAAANGTTTAGAANGTATAAAGCTAAACCAGTGAGCACACCTCTAGCCCATCACATGAAACTCTCAAGGAGTCAAGACATCATGTCTGATGATGATAGAAAGAAGATGGAACCTATTCCTTATGCTTGTGGAGTAGGCAACATTATGTATGGAATGATTTGCACTAGACCGGATCTTGCACATGCTGTTAGTGTTGTGAGTAAGTTCATGGCAGAACCTGCACCTGCTCATTGGGAAGCTCTGAAGTGGATTCTCAGATATGTGAATGGAACTTTAAACTCAGGTCTTCTATATCAGAGAAATACTCATTTTAAATCCATCATTGAAGGTTTTGTTGATGCTGACTATGCCGTATGTCCTGATACTAGAAAATCTCTCTCAGGTTATGTGTTTACTCTATTTGGAACAACTGTGAGTTGGAAGGCAAATCTCCAATCTGTTGTAGCTTTGTCCACCACAGAAGCAGAATATAATACTTTGGTTGAAGGGGTAAAAGAAGGTTTATGGCTAAAGAGAATGCTCTTTGAACTTGGATTCAAAGAGAATAGTGTATAGATCTTTTGTGATAGTCAAAGTGCTATTCATTTAGCCAATCATCAAATGTATCATTCAAAGACCAAGCATATTGATGTTAAACTACATTTCATTAGAGATGTGATTGATTCAGGTGTTATTGAAGTGGTGAAGATTGACTCTAGTGACAATCCAGCAGATATGTTAACTAAAGTGTTAAGTAGAAATAAGTTTGAAAAATGCTTAAGCATAGTGGGTTTTAGTCATGTTTGATTTCATGGGAGTGATTGTACAAACTGCATTGAAGTGTCAAGGTAAAGAAATGTTATAGTTGACTCTTCATTTCAGTTTATTTTCTTATGTATATAACTATGCATAACTGTTCAACAGTTATTTGTTGGTTATTTTCTTTTGTTACATTTTCTGTAATGTAGAAGATGTATTAGGTTGTTGTTGTGGTCAGAATTATATACAATATTCTGCTTTCCTTTATTCTCTCTGCTTTGTACATCTTTTTTATGCTTGATTGAACCAACAGTAGTGTATATGGTCCAGCACTCGATGAAGAGGAAGGAAGAAGAAAAAAGAAAAAGACAACAGAATGGGCATCTCCGAAGAAAGCTCTCTCAAGAACCGAGCTCCTTGCTGAAGCTGTTGATAAAAGATTTAAAATCTGAGGAGAGAGTACTAGAAATGTTTGCTAGATTTGCACAGCAGCAGCCTCCTAAGCCTTGACATAGTTTATAGGAAATTCTGTTTATATCTTTTAAGCTTGTAATACTTGTTTCGAAAAGAAATTCAAGGATGAGTTTAAGTTTCATGTAAAAATAAAAAAGTAAAATATCATATACGAACAAAAATGTATTGTCTTAAAGTTTTACTAAGAATAATGTTAATTTTTATGTAATTGAATTCAAATTTAATTGATGTTGTGTTTTTTTAGTTAATTCCTTTCTTCGTAAACCTATATACATTTATCTTTAATTAATTTCTGTGCAATCATTTGCTACTTGTATGTCTTACTTGCTAAAAGAATAACTGTAGTGCATATAATGAAGCTATGATGATAGTTATACTATCAGTTAATTAGATAATTGCACAAGAAAATTTTGAGATGCAACATGCATGATATGTAGTATGCATTTTTAATTAAAAATTCGGATATTTACACCCTAGCAACACAACTTATATAAATGGATTGCAGAACATCAAACCTAAATGTAAACTATAAAAACAACATCGACATTGGAAGAAGATGAATCTGTAAGCTGACGGCATAATAACTTCACCAGAAATAAATTGTAGTAATATTAAAATCTTTCCTACAGAGACACTGACATGACATCTGGTGCAGATCTTCATTAACTAGAGATAATAACACCATTAAAATCTTGTCTTACAAATAATTTTTGTAAGATTATGTTAAGCTTAATAACACCATTAAAATGTGGTGTAAGATGAGGGTTCCAAAACCTGCAAAATGCAAAGTAGTTTAACATAGTAAAATTCACATCAGAAAGTTAGGACTATTGGTCCCCCCCAAGTGGGCCATCTCTTCTCTTTGATGGGTTTGGATGAGAAATCTTGTTGAATCACCCGTAGAGAGTTTTCCAAGTTCAACAAACTGGACCCACTTTCAACTTCTACGTCGTTTGCATTATGTGACTCTTTAACTACTGAAAATCTTTATCCAACTGCAACGATCGTGACTCAAATTATCAGATTCTGTACTTTTTGATCCTGAATTTATCAATAAGAAAAGGAGAGGTGTTTGATCACGACAAACGAGAGCATTAGTCAGTAGCTCCCATTTACTTCATGACAAAATAGCTTTAAGAAACAAAACAAAAGCATTAAGTCAAGGTAGTGGCCTAGTAGAGAAGTTTTTTCCACTCTTATGCCTTAGCAGTACAATTATGTTATGCATATAGGTTGATGGAATTGATTATGGTGAGAACTCAGATGAGTTTTTTAGTTCCCTAAGAGGGAAAAATACAGCAACAACTACCAGGCTCAGCGATTCCTTGGAGTGGCATCAAAGACACACTTCTGGATCTTCTTCACCCAAATAACAAGTCTTGTTTTCCCTCCTTGAGAAAGTAAATGGAACAAAAAGAAAAACAGATTTTAAGGAGAGAAAAGTTTCATTGATGTCTTGAGAACTTAGAAACTACCGAGTCTTGTTTTTTTTGAGACTCAACATGAGGTTCATGTTCATCATTACCTTGTTGTTCTTATCATTGCAAAGAGCCAACATTTTGGCTGTGACTACCGCGTGGAATGCAGTAGGAAATGAAAATCAAATCAAGAAAACCTCAGGGGATGGTGACAATGAAAACAAGGAAACTCCTAGACTTGAAAACTTCGGAACTTTGCTTGGACTCAAGTCACCCAACAGGTTTCATACAAGAAGGTCATGCTATAGCGTTTTTTACTCTGACTTTGTCTCCCTCTCGGCTTCTCTGTCATCCAAAACCCAAGCTGAGGCTCCGAATTCGGAGCTCCACGTGCCTCCCGGTTCCTATCACTCACATAGAAGCATGCCACTTCCCAAGATTCAACAACAAGATAGAGGTAACACAAATAGAACAACACTAGTGGCTGCTGTTGGTGGAGTTGCTACCTTAATCTGTGCACTTGGGTGTGTCTGTGTTTGCAAGAGATTTGGAAATCAGAAATGGAAGCCCAATAGGACAATGCCACTCTTTAGCAAACACGGAAGAACAGGAGATACGTGCCATAATTCATCAAGCAATGTGAGTTTAAACTTTGATCCTGATTTTCTTTCCTTGAAACAAACTTATGGGACACAAAGCAGCACTTCAAGCCGTAGTTCCCTAAAACGTGCAATTAATGAGGAGAAAATGTTGAATCGAGAAGAACATGACAATGCCAGCTCTGGCAGTTCTTCCACCAAGGAAACTCTATCTGTTCACGAGGATTTGGAATATGATGGTGGCAAAGCTTCCTCTGCAGAAAGAACTGTCCCTGAAGAATGTCATTCATCATCAGATTTCGAAAGTTTTCATTCATGTGTTGAAACAGAACCACTGTTTCTTTCTCCTGGAAATTTAATTTCTGCGGCAACTCAATTTCCTTGTTCTTCTCACGGTTCAACTTCAAAGGTAGAATCTAACCAATCACCATCCATACCAAAAGACGAAGAGCAAAAGAGGAGTGAAACTTCTCAACCTAGCATTCCTCCCCCGCCAAGTCCACCTCCGTTTTTGAAAGGAAACATGAACAGTGTGATCAAAACCCCACCTTCTCAACAACTGCCAAAACTCAAACCACTTCACTGGGACAAAGTAAGAGCCACGCCAGATCGAACAATGGTGTGGGATACGCTTCGAACAAATTCGTTTGAGTAAGCTCTTTCTCAAAATTAGCAAGTAATATGTCTTGTATCTGTATTTAGTTTCACCGTTTGAGAAAATGATGAATTTAACCAGGTTGGATGAGGAAATGATCGAGTCACTCTTTGGCTACAATTTACAGAATTCAACAAAGAACAACGAAACAATAAGTAAAACCCTCTCCCCTAAGGAGCATGTACTTGAGCCCAAACGGCTGCAAAATATAGCAATACTCTCTAAAGCTCTAAATATCACGGCAGAAGAAGTGTGTGAAGCTCTAATACTAGGTAAAGGATCCTACTTTATAAACATGTATAATAATTTAGGCTTTGACCCCCAAAGTTTTAACAAACAGCATGCATGCACCTTTACATCTACACCCATATGCCACGGATAAAATTAATGATGCCGAGTGAAAAGTCTTATAAAGTAGTGAAATAAATGCAGGGAAGGGTTTGTCTCTGCAACAACTGGAGGCACTGGTAAAAATGGTACCAACGAAAGAAGAAGAGGATAAGCTATTGAACTACAAAGGAAGTATCAATGAACTTGGGTTCGCTGAAAATTTCGTGAGAGTAATGCTTAGCATACCATTTGCTTTTCAACGAGTGGAAGCCATGCTGTACAGAGAAACTTTCGAAGATGAAGTTAATCACATCAGTAACTCTTTCAAAATGCTAGAGGTAGCACCAAAATAATCAAGACCCTTTATTGCAATCTTCTTTAATATTACAAAGAATCAGGAAACTATGAAGCCATGTTTGTCTTACTTAAAAAAAATTTAACCATTGTGTTTTTTATGAGACCAGGAAGCATGCAAGGAACTAAGGTCAAGCAAGTTCTTCTTGAAATTGCTGGAAGCAGTGCTGAAAACAGGAAACCGCATGAACGTGGGGACAACAAGGGGAGGTGCTAGAGCTTTCAAACTCGATGCCCTTCTCAAGCTTGCCGATGTTAAAGGAACAGATGGTAAAACCACCCTGCTCCATTTCTTTGTTCAGGAGATAGTTCGCTCAGAAGGAACCAAAGCTTCAAAGAGCATCATGGGACAGAAGAGTGAAAAGAGAACGGAGGAAGAAGATTATATAAGAATGGGACTAAAACTTGTGTCTGGTCTTAGTGCTGAGTTATGCAATGTCAAAAAGACTGCGACAATTGACTTAAACGTGCTTGCAAGTTCTGTCTCGAACTTATCAAGTGGGTTGGCTAACATACAGAAGCTAGTAAAAGGGTTGTTGTGTGAAGATGAAAAAAACAAGAGCTTTGTGATTTCTATGAAGTTGTTCCTGAATTATGCAGAAAGAAAGGTGCAAGAGTTGCATGGAGATGAAGCTAGAGTGATGGGTCGGGTAAAAGAAGTAACTGAGTATTTTCATGGGGATGTTAGTGACGAAGAATCGAATCCACTTCAAATATTTGTAATAGTAAGGGACTTTCTGGGTATGGTAAATAATGTGTGCAATGAGCTTAAAAGGTCTATCAAATCCCCTCGCACTATTTGGATTTAGTAGAAAGCTTTCTCTTTCTTGTGTGTTTATATGCGTTCGTATCATTGGCTAATGTAAACCTTATGTTTGTGAAAGAGTAACACTTTATAAATGATTTCATCCATTTTAAATTTCATTTTTTACTTTTTTTTTATGTTTTCTTTTTTCATAATTTTAGTTTTTTAAGATTTACTATTTCTTTTTATTGATGACATCACATTAATATATAAACCTTATTTAACATATAAATTACCTGTGAAAAATGCATTAAATATATAAATTAAATAAAACTATTGTCAGAAATTATAGATGGAACGATATATAATCTCTTTTCCAATCTAATCGCTTAACCGTCACATGAATGAAGGCTTTGATAGAATCAAAGTAGCCTTAAAATCTCCAGGGCAAGATCGGAGTGCGTAACATTTATAGTATGATTGCAGTTTATATACAACGTCCCTCTTGTTTGGCTCAGTTATCAGAATTCCAAAAGGAAATAGCTTTTTTCTTTGTTTCTCGTTTTCCCTCCAAATGAACAGTTTGGTTGGTAATTCAGACCAGGCAACAATGGAGGAGGCCACTTCCAAAGGCGTCGCCGGAAGAAGAGGCGTGAGAAAGAAAGCCGTTTCCAAATCTATAAAAGCCGGTCTCCAATTTCCGGTGGGCCGTGTCACTCGATATTTAAAGAAAGGTCGTTACTCCCGTCGATTAGGCGCCGGCGCTCCGATCTACCTTGCCGCTGTCCTCGAGTACCTCGCCGCTGAGGTAAATACTCAACGATTTATGTTTACCTCATAAAAATTGAAATGAATTAGTTGTTATTTAGAACATTTCAATGGAAATTTTACAATGTAGGTGTTAGAATTGGCTGGGAATGCCGCACGTGATAACAAGAAAAATAGGATCATCCCTCGTCACGTACTTCTGGCTGTGAGAAATGATGATGAATTGGGAAAACTTCTTCAAGGTGTGACAATACCAAGCGGTGGAGTGTTGCCTAATATTAATCCAGTTCTGTTGGCGAAGAAAAATACGTCTACTCCTGATGGAAAGCACCCTACTCCTACATCGCCTATGAAGACATAGATGATTGGTTCATTTTGTAAATCTTATTGGTAGATCTTTTAATTTTATTTAGGCTGAATTTTTTATTTAGTTCAGGAGAAATTTGATCGCCATTTGCCTAACATATGGTCTTTTACTTTTGGTGTCTTTCATGTTTTGGATATGATAATGGTTTAAATGTAGTCCTGTATTGAATTAAATCATTCATGAAAGAAGCTTTTTGTTACCTTAAGTAATAAAGATTACCTAATTAGTGCAATTGAAGCATTATTTGTAACGTATGAACGGAAGTTACGAAACAGAAAATTTGAGCGTGGATGGTTTATGCGACGTGGCTCTTGTTGGGCCATAGTAGTTTGGGCCATGGACGTTTGGGCCTTCCCTTGAGTTGGGGGCCTGTATTTATTGTTACCGAAGGTTTGAGTTTGTCTTTTTTAATTTTGTCCTAAGTGTTTTTTACTTTGTGAATTTGCCTTGCGAAGGGTGTGGTGATAACGACGGTATAGCCTGTCATGAGTGGCATTCTGGTATGAGTGTTATTTTGTGTTTGGTATTTATCTGTTTGAATCGTGACTATTGAAGTTAAAATTTCTGAATGGAAGATGAATTGTATGTGGGCAGAGAAGGTTTGGGCTCTTCAGAACTGCGGCGATTGCAGGTTTTGGTTCTGCTGTCCTGTGCTGCAGTGCTGATGATCGTTTTAGTGAGTGCCTAACCTTTTATTATCCACATACGACCTAACCTTTTATCATCCATATACGATCGTTCTACATTCAGGAGCACAGTGAGGAGGAGAAGGTTTTTTTAAGTACTCCCTATGTAGTTCTATGAAACAAACAATAATTTAGTTCTAATAGGGTCCTTAATTTCACTTTATTTACGGTTTTCTAGTTCCTACTATTTCATAACTTTTTTCGAGGTTGTTACCTTCATGTGGGATAAGCTCGCTGAATCTATTTAACAGATAGAAGTAGCTAAATTGAATTACTTTACTTAATCTTTAAAGTATTAAATTATTACAAGGTATCTATCAGGACCTTATTTCTGCCAACATAATCTACGTAATCTCGGAGGTAATAATTATGATTGTGAACAATATTTCTGTTTAATCATTAGTGGAGTAGTGGGTTGCTAAGTGAATTGAAAGAAAATGTCGTTTTATTATTTAGATGGAAGTAACATTGATGTTCTGCTAATGTGGCTTCAACATCAAATTCAGGAGCATCCGTTGCAGTTCGAGTTCCTGGGCCATCACCGGATTCCCTATGGTTGACATGTCCAACGCTGTTTGATTCTCAATGTTTACTTTTTTCCCATAAATCTGGTTCGTCTGGTTCGTTCTTATTTTGCTTTTGAACTTGGTATATGCACAAATTTTTATGAGATGTCTGAATTATATATATAACTGAAAACATGTAGGAATTGATGCTCTTTATTCTTATAGAGTCGGTCCCCTTCCTTCGTCTGATGTATCTGGGATTGTTGATGATAAGTCCAAGCCAAGTGATTATTTTGGTAGAGATACTATTGCAAATGCAGCTGCAAAAGTTGCGCCTGCTGTTGTTAATATTTCAACTCATCAAGGTATCTGTCTGGATATCTTTCAAACTTGAACTTTTGAATTATGTCCTCTGAGTTGACTTTTGAATTTCACCACGCAGATTTCTATGGTATTGTTAGCGGGAAGAGTATAGGATCGGGAACAATCATCAACAAGGATGGAACAATCTTGACATCTGCTCATGTTGTGGTTGATTTTATGGGTACAAGAGGTTCCGCCAAAGGGAAGGTTTGTCTACGTGCCAGGGCATATTTCTCAAACCTGTAAAATGTTGGTAGATTTGATATTGTTTTCCATGATGCAAAATGAAATGTGATACCTGTCGAAGTTGGATATTTTTCAAACACATCTCAAATGTATTAAGAGGAAATATAGGCATTTTTAGGATGAAGTTACTTGGCTTATTAAAATACTTTTACCTTCATATTGTTTTAGACTATTAATATGCAGACTTTTTGTGTATATATTACCTTTCTATTCTCGTAAGTTTTAGTCTCCAGGGAGACATATCTAAATAATCATGACTCTGGAGTCTAGACATTCGTGTCTGGGTCTTACAAGTTTCATTAATGGGGATCTTAATATATCAATTATACTATAGATTGAAGTCACATTGCAAGATGGAAGAAAATTTGAGGGGAAAGTGGTGAATGCTGACCTGCATTCAGATATTGCTATTGTGAAGATCAACTCTGAAACACCACTGCCGGAAGCTAAACTTGGTTCGTCAAGTAGGCTACGTCCTGGAGATTGGGTAATAGCCTTGGGCTGTCCACATTCTCTTCAGAATACTGTCACCGCTGGAATTGTAAGGTACGAAGAAAAAATTCAGATTCAGGCGAAACAGTTGTCTCTTTGTATTAAGCCATTGAAAATTTGTTTTAGGTTATGCAATTTCACATGATATATAGATTATGGAAGCTGTAAGAGACTCCTGATTGTCTTTTGAACTAAAGAAATTAATTTTTTATGATATTTTGTTTAGTTGTGTTGACCGCAAAAGTAGTGATTTGGGATTCAGTGGCATGCCGAGAGAGTATTTACAAACCGATTGTGCGATTAATATGGTAAGTCTTCCTCTTTTTCTCTCTTTGATTTTTGCATGTGGTGTAATCATTGAATAATAACATGAATATCTGATCACTCTGATTGTATGTTTTCATCTGCTTCTGCGGTATAGGGAAGTTCTGGAGGTCCTCTTGTCAACATGGATGGAGAAATTATTGGGGTGAACATGATGAAATTGGCTGCAGCTGATGGGCTGGGTTTTTCTGTACCAATTGATTCTGTGTCTAAAATTATAGAGCACTTCAAGAGAAGTGGGTATGTTTTAGGTTTTCATTTATATTATTATGAGTGTCATTCAAAAATGATGTTTTACTCGTCTGAGAAGAAGTTGATTTACTTGGAAAAATCTTTTATTTTTTCACATTTTAAAAATTGATATTCCATAAACAAATATGGATTAAATATATTATTTTGTCAATCATAATTTTGTAGTTGAGTTGAACTTTTGCATATTATAGATTAAATCAATAAGTTTTATTTAACGTTTGTTCAGGAGAGTAATACGGCCTTGGCTTGGGCTAAAGATGCTTGATCTCAATGAGATGATTATTGCGCAGCTTAAAAAGCAAGATGCTTCATTCCCTAATGTCAGTAAGGGCATTCTTGTGCCAATGGTATGTGGCTAACTGATTCTTTTGGATATCTACTTCTGTGGTCCTTCGGGTTCTTGTGTCTTTTTTAGTCTTTCAATGGGCCGGATACTGTTAGGTTAGTGGAATGCAATATGTTCAAAGACACTTTTTTCATACACGGTTGGATTCATCCACAAGGATTTGATGGATGGGTGTGCGGACATGGTAGGCATTGGGGCTGATGGTCCAACATGTTAAACATAAAGTTCATTGGCATTTTTTCTTTTGGGAGAGTTCAGCTTTACTAAGAACTAATAGTGTTTTGTCATAGTTCACGTGGCCACAAGCTTATCACTTGTACCAGGCTGCTTATTTTAGCAATGACTCCCTGTATTTAGTTTGTGGTTTCAAATTAAGGGATGGATGTTGAGAGAAAGGTCAGGTGGAATTTGTGTATTAGTGAAAGAAATTAAATAGTACATTGTCAAACTAGAAAATTGAGACACTAAAATGAGAGGACCTTCGGATTCTTACAATGTTAATGTAGAAAATGATGGAGAGACTACAAGATCATACTTGTGATGAGACAATAATATGAAATATCTGTAGTTATCCTTATGATTTGATTCTTTTTGTGGGATAACATGTTTTGTACTCGACTCAAGCATTAAAATACTTGAAATCAGCTATTTGTCTGAAGGACCTTTCAATGCTTTTTACTAGGTAACTCCTAGATCTCCTGGAGAGCGTGCTGGGTTCTGTCCTGGTGATGTTGTCATTGAATTTGATGGGAAACCTGTGGAAAGAGTAAAGGAGGTAATGATATATATATATATATATATATATATATATATAATGTAATTATTTAAATTTTTGTTTTAATATTGTTATTGACCAAAACTGGTTTGTTGTATGTTGGGAGTCCTGTAATGAAAGTGTTGGTTGAGTTTAAACTTATTTGGTTAGTTTAAATGAATAAGTTGGTATGAACTTAAAATGAGATGAATATAATGTCACAGCGTGTGTATTGTGTAAGATATTGCGGAGGAGTAAGTAGTGCTACTGGTGTGGGAATTCTTGAGTATTAAAAAATCACTTGAATTTATTATTGATTATCACAGGTTATTGAAATATTAGGCGACAAAGTTGGGGTACCCATAAAGGTTGTAGTAAAAAGAAAGGGTGATAAATTGGTGACTTTAAGTGTGATTCCTGAAGAAGCCAATCTCGATATCTAGAAGAATGAAGATTGTAATTACGTAGTGTTTCTACTATTTTGGTGTTTCTCACCAACCGTACCCCTGTTTTTTTTTTTTTTTCTTTTAATTTTGTGATGTGTCTGTGATGTTGAATTTGAGGCCATTTTTGTGGTTTGTTTCATTGAAAGTTCCTTGATTCCATTTTTTTATTGGTACTTTATTTTATGAAATAAAAATGAGAGTAGATATTTGATGATAAAAAAGAAATATTAAAATAGATTGTCATATTTAAAAAATTATAGTTATTAATGGTGTAGCTTAAATCTTCAACAGAAAAGAGGAAATAAATATTATACATAAAATAAAATAAATTAGGGATTAGACAGTCATTTAATTTCATACCTCAAATAGAGGAACATATTCAATATAATCAAGAATCACTTTTTTAAGTCTATAGTTGGAAAGCGTCCAAATTTTTCGTCTACAAGATATCTTATTTAAGAAATTCAACACAGTATAATATGCGTTAAAAGAAATGTAATCATATGTCATAGTAAAAGATTCATAAACACTAACATGCAACAAAAGTTGCATCGCTGCACCGTAATAAAACGCACTTTCTCACCATTGTATAAAATTTTCATCACCTATTCGTTCTGTGTCGTTTCTTCTTATTTTTTTAAAAAGAAAAATAGGAAAAAACGAAATCCAAACCTGAGGACCTGACATTAACCAACGAATTATATACTTATTATTCGGGATAATAAATACTTGTGAGTACAAAATTTTTATCGTAAATTTTATTTCGCAAATATCTGTATGCACATATATTTTTTCCATCCTTATATGTATGTTTCGTCCTCTGAAAGAAATTAGTTGGAGTGGTGATTATTTGGCAACTGACAATGCTCTGTTGGTGGCAAAATTCAAGAATATGAAAAAAATAAAGGAAAAAGAGAAAGTAGGGAGATGGAAGAAGATGAATAGTGTTTATCAATAAATTTTATCGGTAGTAATTATTGTTGGACATTAATGGCAAATTTTACTAACAGATTTTTTTTGTTGATAATTATCGACATAATAAGAATTTTGTCGATAAAATTTACTGATGAAAATTTTACCAACGAATTTTTGTCGTCGTTAAACCGTGAGTAACAGTGATGAAAATATGTTTGTAACTACTGATAGAATTTTCTGTCAATAAAATCTATCGATAATTATTGACAAAAAATTCTATTGATAAAATCTCTCGATAGACACCACATCTTTTTCCTCCTCCCTCATTTGTTTTCTTCCATTATTTTTTTAATTTCATCTTCAGTTTTCCATCAATCCAATACTCATGGTCTCAATCAACACAAATGCCTAATAGAACCAATTCAAATTCTTCATTTTTCATTATTATTAACACTTTCTTCTAATTACAACACACCCAACACTCACACAACAAATTATTACATACTTTCACACGAAAAAAAATTACAATAAATGTGACGAATTAGGTGTGAAGAAAAACTATTACATACTTATTGCATCTCGGACCAACATAGACCCATTGACCATTGTTAACACAAAATTGTCTATGTGCCTAAACGCTTTCATGTTTTGAGCTTTAATCAAATAACATTAAAACGAGATAATAATATGAAAACAATTTAGGGTGAAAACAAAAGACTTAGAATGTAAACCCCTAACACAGAAAACCTACACAAAACTTAGAACTTGAATCCCCAACATAGAAAAGCTTAAGAAAATACTTAGGTTCTTATGAAATAGAAAAACATCTAGGTCAAAACACCCAGACACAAGGCTAAACGCAAGTGTGCCCAAAACGTCTAAGAGAGTTAGAGTTAAACGTTTGATGCTTATCATACCTGAAAAAAGTATTCAACTTAGCTCTAGAAAAACAAAACAATCGAGACGATGTCTCTGAGAAAACACATTAAAAGACTAAAAGATTAAAATACAAGAGAAAGTTTAAACAGGTTAAACGTTCTCTGTCTATGAAGAGATAAAAACATAACAAACGTTTACTTCACTAAACGATATCATGAGCTTAAATAATACTTCGTCCAACAATGAAGTCCTTATAAAAAGCTTGGTATCTTTAGAGAAAAGAACTCAAATGTAAAATGCTACCTAACGGTAGGAAATAAAAAAAGACTTTGTTGTTCTGAGAAGGTTTAATCATTTCGGAGGTCCCTATTTCTGCAAATTCGTATCAATTGGGTCCTCGTATTTTAAAAGTTCTCAATTAGATCCCTATTTTGGTAAAATTGAGTCAATAATGTCCTTGTCATTAAGTGGGCTGAATGGCGTTAAAAATTCTATATCGTGGCTTGCTGACTGAGAATTTTTAATTACGTGACACAGTGTGGTGGAATTTATTTTATTTTAAATTTTAAATAAAATCCCAATTTCAAAGAAATTACCTCTCTCACTCTCTCTCCGGTGCCATGGAATCCAGTAGCCCCCAAAGTTTTTTTCTCTTCCTCCTCCTTCGATCTTCCGGTCGACGGATAATTTCCCCGTTGAACTCACAATGGCCGGATAAAGATGGGAGGGTATGCTGGACATGGTTGAACATTGGCTTAGTCCTCATCCACCCTGAACATTGGGACTGGGCAAAAATAACTGAACTGCACTGTACTATAGTTAAATGTACTATGTTATACTAAAAAAAATTGATCCATTTTACTATAACTTAAATATACTGTTTTATGGTTCAGTTTTTAAAAATTGAACTTAAGAAATTTTTGGTTCAGTTAACTATAGTTAATTGTAATGTGTTTTAAGCCCATTCTTCTCATGCATCACTCCCTCTCATCTTCCTCCCACATTTCAAGAAAGACACTTGTATATACCATTAAATCTCAATATAACATTCATTAAAACACATTAATAATACATATTTAAAATTTGAAATACTCATGTATTAAATTGAATGCGTGTAAAGTCTTATCATATATTATAATTAATAACTCTTACTTCAGTGATAGAATTTCCCATTACATAATTAATTATTATTATTCTCTAAATACTTTTCTAAATATTTCACCACACATTAAATTTTTAAAGTCATTATTTCAAAATTATTTATTTTTAAAAGTTCGCTCATACACAATTTTATTGTTTCAACGTTATCTTTCATAAGGCAAAATATTTTTTTATGTTATTTATAATAACAAAAAAGTTAACATCCAGAATAAATAAGAATAATATTAATTATATATTAATAATAAAGTTATTAAATAAAATTTTAATCTAAATTAAATTAAATATTACTAGGTGTTAATATTTATTTTACATTTATAATAAAATTCTCATGCAATCCTCTAAAGACCAATAAAAAAGAAGAAAAAAAATAGCCTAATAAGCAAAAAATTGTATAGCTTAAGTGACTTTTTAAGTTTTTAAGAAAACAATTTTGAAAAAATGTCATTTGTTTGAACGAAAATATAATTAAAAAAACATAGTTTTGATATTTATTCATGAGTAGAAATATCCTTAATGCTTAATGTAAGACCCGAGAAAATGTAGAGTTTATAAATAAGTCTTAAATATGTTTTACTAAAATCTACGTGAGTTTACAAGGTATTGTGTAGTTCAGTTGGTGTGCAAGTCTTTAGAAGAACATAAAGTTCTATATTATTTATTTATTTTGTTGATATAAATGTAACACTTGTTATCGTCTTATTGTTAAATTTGTGATGTGTTATATTTTAGTATGATGTGTTGGCTTGTTGATAAAAATATTTATTTAGGATTGAATGTAAGAGAGTTCAGATCTTAGAGAGAGATTCATGTGAAACATTTGTTTGATTTTATTTATATTTTCTTAAAGGCAAGAATGTCCTTTCCATTTTGTAATTGAGGTGTGAAAGTTATAAATAAGGGTGTGGAAAATAAAGAAAAGTACTTTAAATAATATAAGTTGAAAATTAGAAGAAAAAAAAAGGTAAGAGATTATTTTGTTAAAACCATTTGAGATATTACAGGGAGCACTACCTAGGTGGTTTCTTTTAATTATGATATGATTTATTTAAAAAAAAAAATAAAAAGGAGGTTTATAAAAGGAAAGGAAAAGAGATTATGTTAAGAATGGAGTGAAAGAGAACACAGAGTATTGTAAATCAGAAACTTTCTTTGAAGAAGAGAAATCTTTTCTTTTAAAAGATACAGTAGAAGTGTGAAGACCTATTATTGATTGATGCTCTATAATTGGTTAAAATATGAGAAACTTACTTTTTCTATTGTATGGTGACTGTAGAAATTTACTTGAGTATCTTTTATAATTACTGAAGCTATCTTTTTTATATATGAAATTGATAAGTGGATGTTTACAATTTGATTGATTGTGTTCTTGAATGATTTTCGTGTCTCTGTACACACGTTATAATGATCTTCTTGTACAATTTACAATGAATCTTTTGGTTTCTTATATATACATATGGCTTAATACCTCAAATGGTCCTCTGATTTGTCAACTAATCTCATTTTGGTCCTCTAGTTTGCAACTGTCTCAATTTAATCACAATTTTTGAAAATTTGAACACATTGTATCATATCCGTTAAGTGGTAGCAGACGGCATTAAGTGTTGATGAGTTGTAATTTTAGTTTTTACCACGTGTCAATGTGAAATAAAATGGAATGTTAGCACCGACCTTCACGAGAGTTTTCTTGAATCTTTTAGTTTCTTAGAAATCAGGTTTCCGATTTGGGGTTGCATATAGGGTTTCGTTGGGGATTTTGGGGTTTCTCTTTTCTGCAGCTTTGTGCGAACTTACGGTGTTCTAATGACAGCGGCGTCACAAAGGCTGACGACCGGTCCCAATTTGAGGGTTGTCTCCGCGCTGGATCTGATCCGCAAAGATGAAGGATTCCACAGGGGTGTTGAAGGCGTTGGTGGCTGGCTTCGTGGCTTAAGGACGGAGGCTTTAATCTTCTCCTCCTCTTGATTTTGCGATTTAGGGTCTAGGCTGTTCGTCAACTGTGGGGATTTATGTGTGGATGAACTGATTTTCTTCTGCGATTAGTGCCCTCAAATTTGGGGCTTTAATAACTCTCTGGCATACTTCTTCTGGTTAACCCTGCAATAGTATAAGCAAATTTCATTCCTATAAAATAGCTTAATCTACCTAGGTCTATCACTTCAAATTCAGTCTCCATGACTCTCTTAAATTCTTCTATATGAGTTGAGTTTGATCTTGTGATGAGCAACTTATCCACGTACAAACATATGATCCACCTGCTCTAATTCTTTTCTGTAAGTATCAGAAGATTTGTCGTTGGGATATCTAATCCCGCCATGCTTCAACCGTTTCTCTTTGACACCCTTATTCTTTCTTTGCTCCAATTTTTCTTTTTCTTTTTTTAATTTTGTGATGTTGAATTTGAGGCCATTTTTGTGGTTTGTTTCATTGAAAGTTCCTTGTCTCCATTTTTTTTATTGGCACTTTATTTTATGTTTAATTGAATTTAGTCCTTATACTTTGGGGCGATTTTGGTTTTAGTCCATCTTTCAAACTAAGGTACAATTTAGTCCTTCAACTTTAGAAAACTCTGGTTTTAGTCCTTTTTACCCAATTTTTTTAACTTTATTTGTTGTTTCAAGTACGTTTCATTATAGCATTTGGATTGTTTACACTGTTTGACACATTTTTGCTTCAATGTTAACTGAGAAACGCGTTTGAAACAGTAAATAAAGTTAAAAAAATTTGGTAAAAAGGACTAAAACCAGAGTTTTCTAAAGTTGAAGGACTAAATTGTACCTTAGTTTGAAAGAGTGACTAAAACCAAAATCGCCCCAAAGTATAAGGACTAAAAACATATTTGACCCTTAATTGAATTATCCTTTACTTAAAGGATGTCCATTTGCAATTTCAATTTTTTTTTATTTCGTCTTTTTTTTTTTGGAAGTTTTTAAATTTTTATCTTGTCAATAATTTGATAATCTCAAAATAAATGTTTTGGTAGTGTGTCATTATTTTGTCAATAATTTGATAGTCTTTAATTAAATGTTTTTTCTTATGCTGTTTGGCAGTGATGTCACATTGCAATTTACACTTTTAGTTTTATTATTATTCGCCAATGAAGTGATGTTCAAAATTTCGAACAAGAATTAGAAACAATGGTTTGCCAATTGGCGCATAAGCTATCAATTTACTATAATTTACTCATTTGAAATACATTTTTTTACACTTTTTAAAACAATGATTATGCCAGCATTAGTAGTACATCTTAAAAAATTTCAGGACAAAACATTTTAATTATAAGTTTAAACTGCATCTAAATTTATGAAATTAGTATTTATCACTCTGTAAAATGGAGAAAATCAATTAAACCATATATCTTCTGACGGGAGGAAAATATTACATTAAAGTCTATCTAAAAAAAATAGATTATTTGAAGGAATCATTAATTTTTTCAACTACAACAAATTTAGGTGACAATAGAAAACCTTCAAAGCTTAACATATGTAAAAATATATGCCACGAATGAAAAACAGAAAAGAAAGTCAGATTATCTAACCCATGCACAACAATATAATATTCTAATTTAAAAAAAAAAAAAGAATTCACATCATACAATATACACTAGTAAGTGCGAACATGCACCCCAATCCCAATCCCAAGAACCCTCAGAATGATATCGGAAAAGTTTAGAACTTGTAATACAGACAATATGTGCATTTACAAATTTTTGGAGCCCAAAATCTACAAATAAGCCCAATCAGCTCACTCGGCAAAACATGACCCCATTCCATAATTTTCTTGTGTATGTGTGAATGATTGAAGAGTAAATTTGGTCAGAGAGGATGGTAAGGCACATAGCCCAATAAGCCAGTCAAGTTAGTGACAACATCGCTGCATCTAGTCAAAAGGTGTATCATTTGCTGTGATATATCAACCGTGCTTGCAGTAGCTGATGCTGTGGCGTTAATAAAATTCGGACTGTTTCGGGGTGCCATTGCCAATTCAGAATTACGCAAATTATGTTGAGGGGGTTTCGAAAACTGTGTAGGAAGAGGAAGAATAGGCAACGGGGGTTGTAATGTCATCTTTTGAACATTCTTACTATTAAAATCCGTTGCAATAGATGGTGTGCCAGCATCAGCAAAGCTAGCATTGTTGGACTTGTTTCTATTACCCACCATTATTTGGTCTCCATTACTTTTTTCTTCCCCACCTAACATGAATTTTACACGAGGGTTTCCTTTACTACTACTTCCATTACCCGTGACCAGACCCGACTCATCACCTGTAGATTTCTTCAGGCACGACTTCAGCTGGATGGGCTGAGGAAGTGGTTGCATAGATGATGCTGATGTTGTTGCCAAGCGATGAACCACCGGGGGATCCTTCACCCGAGCTATGTCACTTCCACCATCATCTACCTTACCCTTTGCAGCTTCGGACACTTCCGGAGCAGGATCCCCAAATTCCCTAAGAAAACACCTCACACCCGCACTGCCAAATAAGGATTGATTTCCAAAAGAGTATTTATACGCAGCTTGTGCATCAGCCTTGTGCAAGAAAACAACTCGACAAGTTGATGAGTTCCAAAATTGACGGAAACCTGAAGGATCCATTGGGCCAAAGCGAGCAAACCTTGCCTTCAGCTCTGGAATAGACGGAAGTGTTGTTTCAGGAGGAAATTTGATCATCAACATTGTGGGCTCAACTGCCTTAGCTGGAGAGTTCCCTTTCTTGATCGTGTCTAGTTTCACTACCTTGGATGGAGCCTGGGAAAAGGTTTCCATGCCATCTTCTCGCCGGGCTTCAGAAGTTTTATGACTGGTCACTGCTTTTTCTGAAGCTAGAGCCTTTATATCTTTGATTTTCTTCAACCTCTTGGCAGCAATTTCCTCTTGCCGATCAGAGGGTGCCCTTTTCCGCCCTGCTTTTGTGGGCTCAGCAGCCCGAATGACATGTTTCACAGGTTTCACAATCGGTGAAGCTTTGACATACTCGTCAGGACTGTCAGATGTCCTGAGAGTTGTAGGAGATTTAGTGAGGCGGATTTCAGGAGTTTCAATCTCAGTTGGTGGGGATACAAACAAGCTTTTTCGGTAAACAAGAGACCTGAATCGCAGAAAGAACAGCTGAACAGCTCCAGGGATCTTTCTTTCAATGCCATAAAAAGGGTTCAAAGCTAGGGCCTGCAAATCACCCAAAAGTTGGGGCAAAGCCAAACTAGAATTTCCTATGGGCATCAAATTATCGGCATTAACATCCACCTTCACTTGTTCTGCAGGAAAATCCTCTTTAGAAGCCAAACCAACTGAGACAGCTTTTCCAGTTGATTTTACAGAAACTGATTTCCCAAATGTAGAATTTCTCTCTGGAAAGCCTAAGGTAGGATGAAAATTTAAGTCGGATTTCTTTTTCTTTTTGTTCTTTTCCTGCCCAACAGCAGAAGCTTCAGAATTCAACTCATCTGCAGGTCTCTTAAGACCTTTAATCTTCTTCACCACACTAATTTTGTGATGCTTTGCTTCAACTGGTGAACCATATACATTATGTTCGCTTTTAACTTGATGCATGTTATTTAATCCACCAGCACTCATCACGGGTCCCTGCTCTGTTTGGTTAAACTCTTCACATTGTCTTGACAATTTTGCATTCCCATCATGTATAGCATCAACAACTTTGTTCTCCATACCTGATGGTTGACACATGTCATCAGCTGTGCTTGGTACTACTGACTCCCCAGACAAATCAGACCTAACCATGCTTTTACTTGAAGCATTACCCAGTTCAAAGCTCTGCGTTTCTTTGTCAGATGAATCCTTTCCCTTGTCCAGAATAGCTTTTGCGTCTGAGGAAATGGAAAGGGATGTATGACCACATTCATCTGCTTGAACCTGACCCATTAAATCTTCTTTGGCCTCTGAAGTTGAAGCTGCAACATCATGACTGACGAATCCAGTGTCTTCTTTTTTTTCTAAATTATGAAGTGTCAAAGGAACAGCTGGACCCCTCTTCTGGAATAGATAACTATTTGCTGCATTAGATTTGTCCTCCGTGTAGGCTGATTGGACAAAATTATTTGGATCATCTCTTCGCTTAAGAAGGTATCTATCTTTCTTCAAAGCCTCCTTAACTTCAACAGATTTGCTATTCCCACCACCCAAAGCCTCTGCAATCACCAGTGGACCACTCAAAGGAGCTGAAAAAGAATTGAAAACAGAGAGAAAAAGTAGCATTAATGTTTCAAGTGACTTTGAGTTGCTCGAGACACAACAACAAACATCTTCAATCCACATAAACTAGCGTCCTTATGCAAGTGAGGGGATAAAATAAAAGAGATCGCACTGTGAAATTAAACTAATGGTCAAATTAAAAGGATAATAATAAAATCAGACAATCCAGTTATACTCAAGACATTATAGCAAGCTTCACCTTTCATGAAACTTTTTGCAAGGATACACAGAAAACTGAAATCACATTCACAAGGCTCTGTGAACACAAAAAGTTTGTATTAAAGTAATTAAGAATAATTGCAATAATAACAACTAAGGCTAACCCAACTAAGTGTGGGTCGATTACAAGGATCAAGTTATGCCACTGGGCCCTATGATGAAAATTTCAATAAAACCATTTATGCTGTTCGTTAGAGGGTTTTTCTTCTATATTACCCAATAAACTTAGATTAACAATTTTAGAATCTCATGTTTGTTTAAGTTGAAATAGTAACGAAACATATCTAGGAATTCTTTTTAATATTTCCCAACAAAACATGCAATTGGAGAGGGTGCAAATCCAAGATTACCACTTAGGTGGGGAGGTTTAAGATTCATCAAAAACTTATTTGAATTAATAATAAGCATACCAAAGGCATTTACAACATTCTGAAAAATCATGATTTGCAGGAAAGACAATTCCCAAGAATAAAACAATAGATTTTACATAACAAATGCTACTGTAGATTAAGGTCTAGGTTTCTCCATAAATTCATTATGGTCTTGATACAGTTTTTAATCTAATAATCTTCCATTGGATACTTTTCTTCCATTCCACTACAGCCCCTAGTAGTCTACTCGGTCACCAAAACCACCTTACTCTTAAGCAGGTTTCTGCCGTAATGCTCTTAATAGGAGCTACTCCAACTTCTCCAAATTACATTCTTATCAACCTTGTCTTCGTCATGAATGCCCACTCATTCACCTCGATATTCATCATAAACTAAACTACTTGTGTGTCTAACGATGATATATCCATCAAGAACATTAATCGATCATGTTTTTAGACAGTAAGCTATGTAAACTTTTGTCAGAGACTCAAACACAAAGAACAAATGTTTCAGCCACCAAGCACAAACATCAAAACGATTCAAACCTCTATTAGAGTGTTAACAAACGAGCTCCAGAGCAACAACAGTAAAAGACTTAACCAAAACCAAAACACATTTTATGCAATAAAGAATATCAGAGACTCATATCTTCCCTTCTGAGTCAAGTGCTTAAACATCTAAGAGTAGGTATAATAACGTACGAAGACGTGTACATTCCTAACAACACAACTACTTTATTCCAAAACCCAAAAACATAGAAAGATTTGGTCATCAAATTCATAGTCAGCAGACACAAACAACGCATAGACAAAGTTACTGAAATATATATCGCCATTAACCAATAAAAGTGAAAGGAATAACTATATATGTGTATATATACCTCTAGGAGTGTGCCTAACAATCCCAGGCTGATCGGTTTTATTATTCGGAGAATGAGTGGTTCGCACGGGATGTACACCAAAAGCTTGGGCATAAGTCTCATCAAACTGCTCAAACACCGCCTTCCGGTAAGCCGAAAGGGTAGCCTTATTGTTAATGAATCCAATGCTTCCGCGGCCACCATCATGTGGAGATATCGCCAATTGTTTCACAAATGCGAGGGTCTCACTCGGTTTAAAACTATCCCTCGCCTTCCTAATCTGGCCCTCAGAATACAACCCTCCAGGCTCATAATCTTCCACATCAACACAAAAATACCCTTCAACATTTATGGGTCTAAAATTATCAGCATTCCTACACCTACAAGACAACCCAAGCCCACGCCTCCTGCAGGCCTCATCAACCGCCTCCTCCACGGCCCTCAGAAACGTCCTCGAACTCGTCTGCTGCGATTTCTCCGCGAAATTGGCGTCGAACGGAATAAGCTCCTCCGGTTCGAACCAGCCGTAGCTGCTATCACCGAAGAACGCCACCAATACATGCCCCTCCCGCTTCAAGCGACGCACTGACGGGGACGCAAACGCCTCGTTGTAAACGTGCCCGGGCCACCACGGGTGAGACTTCACCTTCCCCCACACCATGTCACCAACCTCGAACCCAAGCCCTAGATCCCGCGACACATGCCTCTCAGCTGCCACGTACTCGTCGAATTCCGATAACAGAGATCCGCTGTCGAAACCGGGAAATTTATCGCCGTCATTTCCCCCCGTCAATCTATCGATGGTAGACGATGCGTCACCGTCAGAGGAAACCCTAACCCTAAACTCTTCCGTTGAAGAGTAGCCGAGTTTCTGGTCTCGCGAAACCCTAGGAGAATCCGCAACAGCCGGCGCATTGTCTTGAGAGTGCAAATCGGTCATTAGTGGCGTCGCTGTTGAAAGAGATGAGAAATTGAAGAAATGAAACCCTAGGAACGAACTCGGGCCAGGGTTAGAGGTTTCACTCGCAGACCACTGAGTGCGTGCTAACCCTAATTATAACAAACACAAATTGTTCTTCATTGCATTTCTGACTATTTCTTGGATTCAATCTTTGATTTTTCTTATCATCAACAGTTTAAACATAATTTATTACCCTAATATTGTGTTTGAAAAGTACACTAAGATTCAATGAATAGCTCTAGAGTTTCTAGTTATTTCAACTGGGAAGAAAAGCTTCTTCCTTTAAACTGATTGCTGGAAAGGGAATAAAGCAAAAAAAAAAATAAAAAGTAAAAAAAAATAAAAATTCTTAATATTAAGAATGCAAAATCCATTTTAGATTATTCTCTTTTAAAATCAATTGAACAAATAATATATTCTGTTGCTTTTCTTTTCATTTCCTCTACTTTTCAATTTTCATCTAATCATTTTCTTCCATTTCTTTCGTCTCCCTGTAAACTATGATAATTAGCAATTTCTTTCCATACTATTTCATACACAAAGAAATAAATTGTGTTGACTAGTTAAACTTAAAAAAACAAAAATAAAATTTTGTATGATTCTTTTACTTAAATTAATATAATTAGAAATTACTCTTACCCAAATCTTGAACTTAGACTTAGCTTAGATTTTGCGAACAGGTGACTATTCTGCTTTGATGATTTCTTTTAAGGTTCTTGTAAGAGAATTATGATGATTTCATCTAATAAGGTTCTTCTAAGATAATTATGATTTATTACATGAGACTGAAGTAAGTATTCTTGAAAGTCATTATTCTATTTACAGGATAAAAAATGACTATGAATATATATATTTTTATTAAAATAATACTTAACTAAGATAATAATAATAATTTAATAAATATTAATAGATTTGTAAATAACAACTAACCTACCAAACTAAAACATTTAATTATATTATATAAATATTGTAAAATTCTAAAAAATAGTATTCTATAAAAAAAATGATGATAGTTTAAAAATAGTGAGACTCGGTTATTTTAATATTAAATAGTTTAGTTTTAAATAGTCTTGTTATAAACATGTTTCATTATATTAAAACATATTATCTTTCTAGAAACCACTCTACCTTCTTTCTAAGAGTTTTGGCTCCTAAGTCGTCTATTTGACGATCAGAGGTGTCTAGACGATCCTTGCAACAAGGTCTACAAATCTACCTGATCAATTCACTATTTAGAACAAGTAAGCTTTTACCCTTTTTCTTTAGTATCTTTGGTTCATGATCATGTAAAGCAAAATCTATTTTACTTGGTTCTTGATTCAATTGAGGTTCTAAGGGTTCTCTTCAAACACAATCGGTGATTTGTAGATTGTTCCAAAAGTTCCTTACAGTGGAAGCAATGGTTAGGGGTTTCTATAGCGGTTGGAATTTTCTATGGTAAGAGAAGTTAGAACCTTTGTTTTACTTTGTGATTTTGTTAAAAGAATGTGTATCTCTATGTATTGTAGTTAAACTTTTAGAAATGTTTATGTTTGGTTATATGAGGATTTTATGAAATTGAGGATTTGATCATGCTTTGTTGACATGTTGGAATTGTATGTTTGTGATGTGTGAAACTGTATTGATTATATGTAATGAAGTTGTCCTAATTTTTGGAAATTGAATGCAAAGTGGTTGGATTAAAGAAATGTCTTTTGTTTAGGTTTTAAGGTCAAAAATAGGGATTTAGATGGATGAATTTTAAAGGTAGAGGTTGGAGTGATGAAGTAACTGGTTTAGTGTTGTTATGAGGTCATTTTGGACTTATTAGAAGTGTTAGATTGAAGAAAATCTGGTATGAAACAAGTAAGGGGATCAATGTTGAAGTTTGAGGTATATTTAATGTAAAAATAAGGTTTTAACTAGTGAGAATTGAAGGTAAGTAGTGGGGAATGTGTTTGACAATAAGGAATGTATTAAGAGACTATTTAGGACTTGTTTAAGTTGTTAAATGAGAAAAGTATAGTGTAGAATGGTTAATAGTGCCTTTAGGATGAGTTCTTAGGTGTTTTTGCTTAAAATTGAGGTTTTACATGGTGAGATTTTGTAAAAGCAGAGAGGTGAGCAATCTGAAGTGTTGGAGGGTGCTAACAGGTATATCTGGACTTGGTTGTGTAGTTAGTATACTGATTCGGAAGCTCGAAAGTGTAGAATTGAGATTGAGTATCTTAGGTAAGTGATATTGGGTTTTGAATGGTCATTTTGAGTTAGAGATGTATTTTCTAAAGTTTCACAGTGTTTAAAAAGTCCTAGGAACCTTTAGAAGTTGTGGGAGAAGTGTTCAAAGTGGTCTAAAAAGGTTGGGGTCTTCTAATGGCGCTTGAGTGCTCAAACAGGACGACGAGCGCCCGTTTTTAGAGGCGTCAATGTTGAGCGCTAGCCCCTGGGCGTCGAGCGCTACTAGGTGACATTGCACTAGTTTTTGGGAGTTTTCGGGGTTCTGAGTATTAGTTTTAGAAGTTTTTTAGGTTGTTTTGGGGGTTTTGGACCCTTCCAGAGCTATTAGTGAGAGTTTCAAAGTTGTTTTTCTTGCGTAAGTATAGGTTTAAAGGGGTTTTGTATTGTTTAGTGGTTCTTCTTAAACTGTTTTTGTGTATTGATATATATGGAATGGTTTCATGTGACTTTTGATAACTTGTTTGGTTGATTATGGTTCTTTTAATTATATTAGTGATCTTATATGATGTTAGTCAGTGTAAAATGAATGAATTTGTATATGATTTACATGTGAATGGATATTATGCATATGAGTATTGTGATGAAACATTTGTGAATGAAGTGAATAGTTGTTGGACATAATTCCATGACTCGTGGAGAGATCACATGGTTGTGCATGTGTTGTTGTATTAATGTATGGAGCTTCAGACTGGTGGTCTATTTCGACACTCTACTTATTTATTCTCAAGTAGAGAGAGGTGAATCATGTGGTGAGAGTAGCGTGAAGTTTTTGTCTATAGCCTTTGATCATGGCCCTAGGCAACTGAAATGGACTAACCTTGTATGATAGCTTGGTTTCAGCCAACAGTATTACCATTACAAGTGCACAAGCTACTAATAGTTGGACAGTCATACCTAATCCGGATGAGTCTTGTCTATGTTATGCTATGGATTATTTTGAATTAATGTTTGAATTTGCTAATATATATATATGTGTGTGTGTGTGTGTGTCTGTGTGTGTGTGTGTGTCTGTGTGTGTGTGTTTGTCTGTGTGTGTGAGAGAGACCTTAGGGAGGATTAAATATATACAGTAAAAAACTTTTATAAATATTTATTATAATCTTAATTGCTAAAGTAATCAAATACGAATTCATTTAACTAATAAAACAAAAATTAATAAATATATATTTTAAAAATTTAATAAACATTAGTTGTTATTAGATATAAGTATAACAATTTAACATTGTTTCTTAATATATCTAATCTCTTATTTTATAATTTCAAGTGAGAAATATTTATTTATTTTTTCATAATAATAATAATAATAATAATAATAATAATAATAATAATAATAATAATAACTACAAAACAAATAATAAAAGTGATCATGATTAGACTATGTAAATTTTATTTCTACACTTTATTAAATAAATATTAATAATTAGAATTTAGTTGAACTATTTTTCTGTTATGATGTATTTTCCAAAAATAGAAAAATATATCCTATAAACGGACCAGTCAATTAATAGTCTGATAGTGAATTTTTTATAATGACTAAATAGAGGTTTAATCTCGATTAGTCATTTTTGAGTCTTAATTAGGTTGATCATAGTAAAAAGCTTCATATAAAAACTATAATCAGAAGTCAAAAATAAGATTATATGTTACTCGTTAATATTGCATTTACTATCCTAGTTTTTCAAACTAAACGGATTTTAATGTCGATATTGGAGATATTGGAGAAGGAACAAGAACCAAAAAACAATTAATTACTACATAATTATGTAAAATAAATCTAAAATAAATGAAAAAGTGTTATTTCAAAAGAAAAATAAATAATTAGATAACTAAAATTAGTTGAAAGTGGATAGATAAGAAGGATCAACCTCAAAAAACATCTTGCTCTTATTTGTTAGGAAAAGGCTTTTATTTTCTAAACCTCACAACTTCTCTGTGCACCCTCCAAATTTTTAAAACAATCATTTTATGCTTTATAAAAGTTATTTCTATTACATGTTTTAGAAATTTTCAAAATAAAATTTTCGGAGAAAAATTTTCTGAATGTATAAAATGTATTTATAATTTTTTTTTAAATAGAATTTTCAGAACATATATAATATTTTTTAGAACAAGTTTTTAAATACTCCACATAAAATATATTTCAAAAAAAAAATTCAGAACACATAAAATATATTTCTAAAAGAGCTTTTTGAATGAACATTTTTTTTGTCTGTAGTGTTTTTCATTTCTTTTTCTTTCTCTATAACAGTGGTAATGATGAAAATGGTGACAACAATAATAGTAAAACCAGCAGTGCTGAAGAATAGTTTAGTCCTTCTCAATGAGTGTTGTGGTATAATTAATAATTGTGGGGGGTGTAAGAAACAATAACCTTATTGAAAATACAAGTCCTTTAAAGGTACACAATCATGCCATTACTTTGATCAAGGATACCAAACTAATGAAGGTCTAAGAAAAGAAAAATAATATTTTGACATATATAAATTTGTTACATTCATAATTACATTATCTTTCTTACTTTTTATTTCTTATTTGTTAAGAAAATATAAAAATTCATTTCTTTATGAATTATCTTTATAAAAAAAAATAAAACATGAAGATTTTGTACGAACTATAAACCCTTCAATGCTATCAGTATAAAGGACAACTTTCCAATGGATGAACTCATTGATGAGTTAAATGGCTCTAATTACTATATAAAATTAATTTTTCTCATCCAATTTGTAATAAAAATTTCAAATCATCTTAAGTTTCCGATGCATTATAAAACATATTTCAAAAACTCTTTTAAATTTCTTTTAACATTCACAAAATTAATTATCAAGAAATTAAATTTCAATTTTTTTCCAAATAATATTACGAAATTAATATTAAAAAATTATATTTTTTTAACAATTCAATTATTTTTTACTTTTTCCCGTCTCCCAATCCAATCAAAATTATTTGCAACATTTTTAATTAACCTTTTAAGTTATCTGTCTATTATAAATACTGTACTTTCCCAATTCCCATTCCTCTCTCATTTAAAAAAGAAAAAAGTTGTGGAATTCAACTCTAGAGAACAAATTTTGGTGGAGTTTTCAGTTGTGTAAATTCAGCTGGTGGGGCTCGAATTCCTTTGGGTACAGTGAAAATGAGCTATTTGAAAAATTAACTACCCTTGAATTGGGGTTTTAAATATTAAAAGAATATTATATTGGAATAATGCTGTTCATAAATATGAAATCCACATCTATTGTAGCGTCACAGAGATTCTTGGTGAACGTAACATTGGGGCCAATAATAGCGTGAAGGATGCCTAAGGTATACAAAAAGTCAGGAAATATATATGAACCGAGTAACCCCCAATTACACCCAAGAAATAGCTAATAAGAAGCTACTGACAATGAGTGTTTACATTTATGGAGCTCAAAATCTTAGAGAAACTGACCAATCCACAATATTCCGCTCGATAATTTTTCTTGTGTATGTATGAATGATATGGAAAAGGAAGCAGTGAAGAGTAAATTTGGTCAGAGTGGATGGTAAGGCACATAGCCCAATAAACCAGTCAAGTTAGTGACAACATCACTGCACCTAGTCAAAAGGTGTATCATTTGCTGTGATATATCAACCGTGCTTGCAGTAGCTGATGCTGTGGCGTTAATAAAATTCGGACTGTTTCGGGGTGCCATTGCCAATTCAGAATTACGCAAATTATGTTGAGGGGGTTTCGAAAACTGTGTAGGAAGAGGAAGAATAGGCAACGGGGGTTGTAATGTCATCTTTTGAACATTCTTACTATTAAAATCCGTTGCAATAGATGGTGTCCCAGCATCAGCAAAGCTAGCATTGTTGAACTTGTTTCTATTACCCACCATTATTTGGTCTCCCTTACTACTTTCTTCCCCACCCAACATGAATTTTACACGAGAATTTCCTTTAGTACTACTTCCATTACCCGAGACCAGACCGGACTCATCGCCGGTTGATTTCTTCAGGCACGACTTCAGCTGGATGGGCTGAGGTAGTGGTTGCATAGATGATGCTGATGCCAGGCGATGAACCACTGGGGGATCCTTCACCCTAGCTATGTCACTTACACCATCATCTACCTTACCCTTTGCAGCTTCGGACACTTCCTGAGCGGGATCCCCAAATTCCCTAATGAAACACCTCACACCCACACTACCAAATAAGGATTGATTTCCTACAGAGTATTTATATGCAGCTTGTGCATCAGCCTTGTGCAAGAAAACAACTCGACAAGTTGACGAGTTCCAAAATTGACGGAAACCTGATTGATCCATTGGGCCAAAGCGAGCAAACCTTGCTTTCAGCTCTGGAATAGACGGAAGAGTTGTTTCTGGAGGAAATTTGATCATCAACATTGTGGGCTCAACTGCCTTAGCTGGAGAGTTCACTTTCTTCATTGTGTCTAGTTTCGCCAACTTGGATGGACCCTGGGAAAAGGTTTCCACGCCATCTTCTCGCCGGGCTTCAGAAGTTTTATGACTGGTCACTGCTTTTTCTGAAGCTAGAGCCTTTAAATCCTTGATTTTCTTCAACCTCTTTGCAGCAATTTCATCTTGCCTATCAGAAGAGGCCCTTTTCCGCCCAGCTTTTGTAGGATCATCAGGCCGAACAATATGTTTCACAGGTTTTACAATCTGAGAAGCTTTGACAAACTCATCAGGATTGTCGGATGTCCTGAGACTGGAAGGAGATTTAGTGAGGCGAACTTCAGGAACTTCATTTTCAGTTGGTAGAGAAACAGACAAGCTTTTCTGGTAAACAAGAGACCTGAAACGCAGAAAGAATAGCTGAACAGCCCCAGGGATCTTTCTTTCAATGCCATGAAAAGGGTTCAAAGCAAGGGCCTGCAGATCACCCAAAAGTTGTGGCAATTCCATATTAGCATTTCCAATGGTATCCACGGGCAGCAAATTCCGGGTATTAGCATCCGCCACCACTTGTTCTGAAGGAGAATTCTCTCCTGGAGCCAGATCAATTGAGACAGCCTTTCCTGTTGATTTTACAGAAACTGATTCCCCAAATGTAGAATGCTTCTCTGGAAAGCCTAATGTAGGTTGTAAATTTAAGTCCTTTTTCTTTTTCTTCTTTCTCTCTCCAACAGCAGAAATCTCAGAGTTCAACTGAGCTGCAGGTCTTAAATTCAAGTTCTTTTTCTTTTTATTCTTTCTCTCTCCAACAGCAGATGTCTCAGAGTTCAACTCAGCTGCAGATCTCTTGTGAACTTTTATCTTCTTCAACTTAAGCTTTGCTTCAAGTGGTGAACCATATACATTATTTTCGCTCTTAATCTGATGCATTTCATTTACTCCACCAGCAACAGTCGGGGGTCCCGGCACTACTTGGTTAAAATCATCACATGGTCCGGACAATTTTGTATTCCCTTCATATTTAACATCAACAGAAACTTCTTTCTCCGGATGTGATCGTTGAGACATCTCATCAACTGTGGCCAACTCCCCAGACAAATCAGACCGGACCATACTTTTACTAAAAGCATTATCATGTTCAAAGTTGTGGATCATTTCTTCAAAAGATTCCTTTCCCTTGTCAGGATGAGGTTTTATGTCTGCAGAAATGGCAGAAGAATGTCCAGAGTCATCTGCTTGAACACGACCTTTTAAATGTTCTTTGGCATCTGAAATTGAAGCAGCACCGTCATGACAAACAAATTCTGTATCTGCTGGTATTTCCAATTTAGGTGTCACAGGCACAACTGGAGCCCTCTTCTGAAATACATAACTATTTGTGGCATCGGAATTGTCCTCCTCGTATGCTAATTGGACAGAGTTATTTGGATCATTTCTCCGTTTAAGAAGGTATCTATCCTTCTTTGAAGCCTCCTTAACTTTAAGAGATTTGGTAGGGCTCTTTCCACTGCCCAAGGTTTCTGCAATCACCAGTGGACCACTCAAGGGAGCTGAAAAGAAGAAGTAAAAAACAGAAAAAGGTAGGATTAACATTGAAGTGGCTTTGAATAAGATCATGTTAACTGAACATAAATTAGCATCCTTACATACGTGAGGGGATAAACTACATGAGCTCATAATGTAAAATTAAACTAGTGTTCAAATTAAAAGGCTGATAATGGTCAATTTTATGCTTCTTACTTTTAAATTTGTGGGTAAGTAAATTATTTCTTGTAAGAAGCAAAACTTAGTAAGCTTAGTTGAAGGAGGTTAGGAACATGAGAAATATAAAATCTTATCCCAGAATAATTTAGAGTATCTTAGATGATCTTAAGATTTATTCTTCTGTTAAGTTTTATGACTTGTTTCCTTATTTAATCAGAACCTCTATAGTTTTAAGAAACCTAATTAGAATCAGATCATTAACAATATGATTTATATCCATACATACCATGGACATAGACTAACAACTCCTATTATTATAATTGTATTTATTGAATCAACATACATAAAATGTACTTTGTTGTGTAGTCCATGCACACAGTTTTGAGCATCTCTTCCATCCATTTCTCTCTCTTTCAACCTGAAGTTAGTTAGAGACTCAAAAACACAAATAACAAACATTTCAGCTACCAAACACAGACATCAGACTATTCAACCCTCTATAACTGAAGAATGTCTATAATTGAAGAATGTTGACAGACAATCGCCAGAACAACAACAACCAGAAGATAATTAACCAGAACAATTTTATGCAACAAAGAAGGTCCGAACACTCATATTTTCACTACATAATCTAGTGCTTAAACATCTAAGAGCAAATCCCAAGACTTGTATATTCCGAACAACTCGATTGCTTTATTCCAAAACCGTAAAGATCTAGAAAGATTTGGTCATTAAATCCATTGTCAACAATGACACACAATAGATAGAAGAAGAAAAAAAATAGTGAAATACAATGTGTCTCCAATAACAAATAAACCTGAAAAGAAAGAACTATATATCTATATATATACCTCTAGGAGTGTGCCTCACGGTCCCTGACTGATCAAGTGGATTGATACGAGGATGAGTGGTGCGCACAGACTGCACCCCAAAAGCCTGTGCATAAGTCTCATCAAACTGCTCAAATACCGCCTTCCGGTAAGCCGAAAGGGTGGCCTTATTGTTAGTGAATCCAATGTTCCCGGGGCCACCATCATGTGGAGCAATCGCCAATTGTTTCACGAAAGCAAGAGTCTCACTGGGATTAAAACTATCCCTTGCCTTCGCAATCTGGCTATCAGAATACAACCCACCAGGCTCATAATCTTCCACATCAACACAAAAATACCCTTCAACATTTGTGGGCCTAAAATTATCAGTCTTCCTACACCTACAAGCTAAACCAAGCCCACGCCTCCTACAGGCCTCATCAACCGCCTCCTCCACGGCCCTCAAAAACGTCCTCGCATTCGTCTGCTGTGATTTCTCAGCGAAATTTGCATCGAACGGAATAAGCTCCGCCGGCTCAAACCAGCCATAGCTGCTATCGCCGAAGAACGCCACCAACACGTGTCCCTCCCGCTTCATGCGACGCACCGAAGGCGACGCAAACACTTCGTTGTATATCTGCCCGGGCCACCACGGGTGAGATTTCACCTTCCCCCACACCATATCTCCGACCTCAAACCCAAACCCCAGATCCCGCGACACGTGTCTCTCAGCTATCACGTACTCATCGAATTCTGACAGCAATCGATCGAAGTTGGACGGTGTGTCACCTTCGGAGCATACCCCAACGCTATACTCTTCCGTTGAAGCGCCCTGCACTCTGTGGTTTCGCGAAACCCTTGGAGAATCGGTAGCAGCCGCGGCATTGTCTTGAGTGTTCAATTCGGTCATTAGGGGCTTCGTAAATTGAAGGAAATTATAATTCTACGGAACAGAACACCATGAACGATGGCCAGAGTTAAAGGTTGCACTTGCATGGGAGAGAGCTCGCCATTTCTATGGCATCCTCAGAAAAAAAAAATAGAGAAATGAAAAATTAGAGTGCTAAATAGATAATTAAAACCCTAATAATTTCTATTAGTTTTTCATTTTCAAAATTAATCATATGAAGTTATGTAGTTTGAAATAATGTACACTTAAACATAATTGATCCTCATTATATTACAAACAATTTCATATTACTTTTATGACTATCTCCCTCAATTTACTTCACATTTATATAAACAATAGTTTGATTATAAGATTAAAACAAATTTCTTCAAATAGATATTGAAAAGAAATTTTTAAATAAGTTGATAAAGTATACGTGAATTAAGTTTGATAGAGTAAAAATTAAAGAGAAACAAAGAAGACATCAAATATGTTGAAATGAAAAAAAAAAAAAGTAAATAAATTAAACAGATTAATTGTATCAATTTTTTAAAGGCTATAAATCATTTTTGTTTTACATGGGTGAAAAATAAACTTTAAGAGTTGCAAATTATATAGCATTTATTCAACTGTTTAGGGGGAGGGGAGGTGAGAGTAAATATGGTGTAATTATGAGAAATTAAAACTGTAATTTAAATTAGCAAAATTAAAAATAATGCATATTACACTTTTATGTGATTATTTAATCACTGGTTAACTCATAATTTTTTATTATTTGTGTGTAAGTATATGAATGCAAATATACTTATAACTAATGGTTCTTAAAATTTACCCTTATATAAATAGAATAATATAAAGCATTTAAAAATATAAAATATGTGTTTATTTTTACTTTTGATCCTCCAAGCATTCCTTATGTAATTTTAGTCCTATGTTTCAGTTACACAAATCCTTCAAGTATAAAAGTTATGTGATTTTAGCTTCCATTAGTCTTACATATAATATATTAGACTTGAGTGGATTTGAAGAAGAATAATTGACTGAATTTGAAGATAATTTTTTTTTATTATTTATTTGAGTGAATTTGGAAGTAATTGAGAGTAGTTTTGAAAGTAAATTTTTTTAATCCATCACATAAATTAAATCCTACAATAATTATCACAAACTTTACTTTTAAATTGCCTTTTGTTTACTTCCAAATTCACTCAAATAAACAACAAAAATAATGATCTTCAAATCCTCTCAAATCCACTCAATTACTCTCCCTTAATTTCTCTTAAGTGAACAAGACATATACTTTTAGTTTTCTATTTGCAATTTCTAAAAACTAGAAGTAGAATTAAATCACGTCAATAAACTTTAAAAAAATATATGAAGTAGGCTAGATTGTCATCAACGTGTTACTAAATAATGTCACATTAACAAAAATCTGTTAAATATTTAATGACAAATATACAAGTGGTAATACTTAGAACACCAAATTCTTGTAATTAACTAAAATCATGATAGTAAAATTGTAACTAAAAGCAATTGCTTAAATACATGTTAATGTTTAGAATTACTTTTATATATAAAAATCCATATGCATATATACCATTACTAGCATGTGCTTCATGAACACTTGCCTTTTCTTTTTGAATGAAAAAAAATACCAACATACTTTTTATAAAATTAAAATCCAATACAAAATATATTAAAAATGAGATAAAATTTAGAAATTTATTAAGTAACAGATAATATCTAAGAAAACTACAGGTTATTGCGCTGATTTTAGTTTCATTGTTGATTTTGTGAATTTGTAATTATAATTATAATGCGTTAAACGGTATTAGAAAAATACTTTAAACAATTCTTCAATAAAACAATCACATAAAAACAATCCCTCTTAGTTGGTTGAATGAAAATGTTAAATCAAAAGAATTTGTATATTTTTCATTCAATAATGTATGTCACTTTGAATACAATCATCAACAAAAATGGCGGTAAAAGTAAAAGTAACATCTACTATTTATACCTTCGTCCTCATCCTCAGGTGTAGAAAATCTTTTGGTCAAACAAGCTAAATCTTGTTTACATAACTAAAAGAAGAACTGAATGAATACACAGTAAGTATTGGAAATAAAATTGGTTGAATGAAAGTAGCACTGCTATTCAGCTAAGAGATTCACGCATCATCTGCATTCTGGTCAGGGGGAGCACCCGCAAGCCAACCCCACACGCCGCCACCTGAATTCTGCCTCTGTTTTGCATTTAAGGCAGCTTGCTCTGATGCAGCCTTCTGCCGCCGGAGGAGCTCCAGCTCCTTCTGTAATGTTCCAATGGTTTGGAGCTTCTGACCTAATTCAGCAACCTCCACCTACATTCTCAAATATTATTTTCAGTTCAACAATAATAACAAGTACAGATTTCTTCATCCACAAAAAGGTGACATACCAAAATTTTAAAGCAGACTTAAACTGGTAATTAGATCACTATAAAAAACTATTTTCACAAAAGCAGTGCCATCAGAAGTTATTAAACACTTGAAATTGTTACTTAGTTTGGCAGATATGAAAAATTTTGAAAAACAAATTCTTCGTCACATGAATAGTTTATCCATCAGATTAAATAATGCACCGTGTTTGTCCAATAATTTTCATTCAATTACCTACCTAAAACACTATTCAATTCTAAAACACTTGAAGACCAACAGGGACAAGACTCTCAGAAGCATTAATGCATGCATACCTCGAGTTTGAAACACCTTGATTGCTCAGAAGCAAGCTGACCACGAACTGACTGGAGCTCCTACATTATCAGCACAAAATACAAGTTTAAGGAGACTATGGAGAAAAATAGAAAGTAAGAGATATGACGGAATCTGTGTGTAGTCAATATATACAATAGAGTGTATTATTCTATGGTGTGGGTAATAATTACAAAGAAAATACCAAATTATGTAATACTCAATTGTCTAATTATATCAATTAAAATACGAAAAAATATCCAATAACTGCCTAGTTATTATCATTAAACATATCTAACATTTCCTTAGAAGTTGGAGTATGAGTTGTATGGACTGAGCTTGATACAAAATACAATCAATTCAAGGACCAGTCAAAATATTTGAAGACATTTACCAATTGATGTTGACAAAATCAGTGTATCACGTGATAAGATCCTCTCTGTCAGAAGAGAAAATCTATGTCAATGTCTTTATTTGTTTCATGGAATAATAGATTTCAAACTATGTGCTACACACAGACTTATTATTACAAATGGGAATCATTTGTGTAACATCTCTCCAATTGTCTGATGTTATCACTCAGTACTCAACTTTTGCACTAGATTTTGCAACATTCTCTTTCTTACTTCTTTAAAGAAATCATCTAACCATTAATAAGAATGCAATACCCAAAAATGGATCTCCTATCACTGGAAGAACTTGTCAAATCTGCATCCTAATATTCCAGAATTTGAGTATAAAAACTTCTTTCCTAAAGTTTGTTCCTCTAATATATTTCACAACCAAATGACATCACAATATCTTTCACAGAAAAAAGTCAGAAAAACAACACTAAATTGACTGAAAAGGAAATATCTGGTCAGGCAGCAATGACATAATTCGTCTTCTGAAACAGTCACTGGTACTTCTCTGGATTTGAAAGTGGCTCCTGTGATATCGTAGAAGTTTGGAACTGGGATCCATGGCTATGTCAATAGACTTAACTTCGCCAGTTTTGTTTTTCACCAGAATATCCATTGCACACTTTGGTAAATGATAATGCTACTTTTACTTTGTGCTGCTACCTCTATCCCCAAGTAGTAACGGAGTACTAAGATCTTTTGATTGAAAATTGTGACATAGGTGTTACTTTAATAACAATGTTGTCAACCTAAACAACTAAGTACGTAGATACATCTCGCAGTGAAATGGAGATAGAAGGCTGGTAAGAGATGCCAAGACACGTTCAACTACAGAACAATAGTACTGAATCTACCAAAGCATGCCTTGAGAGAATCCTTGAGTCAATTTAAGAATTTGCCGAAAGACTCACCGAATAACAAATCTTGGAGGTAATACCACATAAACATCAAAGGGATCACCATGGAAAAAGACATTATTGACCAAGTTGGTATGAAGGTCAATGATAAAACAAACCTGACAAGAGACTTTTTATCCACAGAAGAAAACGTGAAAAAAAATAATCAAAGTTTGGACGCCAATAACATTTGTCACCAAGTGGGCAATGAGGGAGTCAATTGCCCCATCAAGGTTAATCGTGGCAATGTATCTCATCAGTTTTGGGTTGATATTCCTTATGCTTGTTATCTCAATAATTGCATACCCTCTTCAATGTTCAACGAAAAAATATCTCTATTTTATTTTACCATTAAGATCTTCACTCTCTACTTCCTACATCTTGGGGTCCACATGTTTGTAACAGTCATAGTACTGATCTTGGTAAAATTGCTACTTGTTTACACAATGATTAGAGTTATTCTCCTTCACTCAGTTGTTACCTAGTCTCAACAAATGTTAATTTATTTTAATCTCTTTCTTTCACTTGTTTTCACCTAAGTTTGAATATGTTTTTGCCTCACTTCCTATTCCTTCTTTTCTATTTCAATCATCTCAACCCAAAAATATATACCTAATGGTCCACCTGACCTACACGAGAATCCATCTCTTTCATCTGCAATGCAAGTGTTATTGTCGACTCCATCCTCCTTCTCCACTTGATGTTTGGAAAACTTTTGACTCACCCCGGCCCCAACTTATTTGTCTCCTCCCGCCCTCTTTACCCAACAATACTAATCTTCCTATTGCTCTTTGGAGTGGTATTTGTTCTAGTTGTAATCCATCACTCCATCAAGTCACATTAAGCTACCATTTTCTGTTGTGTTGTGTGCCCCTACATTTTTCTCTTTACTTTGTCTCTGTCTATTCTCAAGATGGGAGGAAAAACTTTAATACCATGTTGGGAAGAGAAACCAAGAACCATGACTAAATCCGATTGTAAATGCACACTAGAAAACGATAACTATTGAGTGGCTAATAATCACAAAAATAATTTCCTAATCACAGTAAGTGTAAATCCTAGAACTGTCTAATTTCTATAAGTAAGGATATCTATCAATATGCAACAATTGTCTGATTACCGTAATAAATTTATCTAACCAGCACCTTTTAAGTTCAATGATATAGTTCACACTTCCTTAATAAATATCAGCCAAAAAATTTCCCATCGAGTGGAGCTCAAGAATCTGGATCAAACAACAACACATATTCTGTCATGAAAAATAATGAACCTGAACCTTTTTGATACAACATATATAAGTTTGGCTTATACAATGATAGGCTAAGACCCTTAATCAGAATGATCTATCAAAGGAGAGCTAGGAGAAGTGTAGAGGATAATAACCTCAGAAGTTAGTAGTAAGACAGTTTGAAACAGAATGATGAGTGATGACTAACTGTCTATTATTGAAGTTAATGAGAGGAAGAAATAAATAGAAGAGGAGAGGATTAAGTATCATATGACATCGTCGAAAAATGTGGGAGAGGCCTGGATCTTTCAAAAATATCCAGGGAAATCTTTATTCAATCTATTCATTACCTGATTTTTTTATACTGCTATATACTGGATCGGGGAGTGGGGACGTAGGGTTTCCTTAATAAAGTTCAATCTTTGCCTTTCTACTAACCAGGTCAATTATAAATCCAACCGACTGATACTAGAGACCAAGAGACAAAACAAAGCAATATAGTTAAAAGCAAATAGAGGGGGTGTTGTCCTGCAACTCACAGCTCTAGACAGAAAAAGGGCAATAGAATAGTTTCTCAAGAATTCTAATTTTCATTTGCTAGTAATCATTACCCACTTCAGTGCTTGATTCCTGAACTGAATCCATTCCTATAATTCCAAACTAGAAAAGGAACTTCAACAATTAAGGTAGGTTACCTTGTAAAGGTCGGTGTTACGAGACTCAGCTTCTGCCAGCTCTTGCTTTAATTGAAGAGCATGCTGTTTCTCCTTGCTGAGTGATGATTCTAACTCTTCTTTCTCAGTCTTCAGGACTGATATAATATCACCTTTTGATTTCTGTATGACAGCAAAATATGAAAGCAATTACTGACAAGAAGAAATATCAAATGGCACAAATATAGAAATGATATGCTTTTGGGGGATATAAATGAGGGACTTAAGCAAGAACTAGACAGGAACAACATGGAGGCCAAGTGTGTTAAATCATGAAATGGGTACCACAGATTGGAGGGCAGTCTAAACAATCCCGATTTTTAATCTAAAAGGAGCATAATTTTCAAGCCCATTAGCTACTTGAGGAGGAAAGAGCATACGTGTGAGTGTGTAATTGCATGCATTAATGTATTAGCGCTGTTTGAACTTTGAAGTTCGTTACAAGCTCCCAACTAATTTTTCCTTCTTCGTTTGGTTGGCAATAAGAGAAAAATCACACACTGGCACACAAACATGAACATACTATACTGTGTTGTTACCATGTGAAATTCAAAGTGATAGAAAAAATGGATTAATAATTTAGCAGGCTAGGGTCAGACTTTTATGACAAATTCAAGGCAAAGGAACTAAATGGGTTGAAGGTTACCGAGGGTAGGGCAGGGAAGTGATTGATTCAAAACCTTAGGAAGATGATGAAAGTCATAAAAGGAAAAATTTTGCGGCCATAAAAAGCAAACTGAAAGGCATGCCTAATTGAATTTGGCCCATTATACAATTCTAATTTTGTTAAAAAAACCACAAAAACAAATGTCTAGTTAAACCAAATTCATAAGACAATAATTTTTATAAAGTAGAGAACCACAATTTAGATTTCAAACAAAAATGAATGCTGGGACAATCTTAAAACCAGAAAGAAATAATGCAAATCCTTTTTAGTAATACATACAGCTGGATCAGCATTGTCCAAGACAACTTCCCAATTTTTCCCTTCATGGCCGGCTTCAAATTCAGACTCCACATCTCGGGTAGCATTTGTTGCATTTGGGATAGCTGAAACACTGTCTGGTACTGAATTTTCAATTACTTTCGATTGCAGGGTTGATTTGTGGCTTGGTTTAAGAACATACACCTAAATGCAGCAAACCAAATCAGATGAGGAAGAAAATATAAAAGCAAAGGCAAAGGAGAACACAAACAGAGGCAACGTTTTGAAATAATATTTACTTCATTATTGTATCGTCCATTGTACCCTCCAAAAGATATAAGGACATCTTCGCCATTATAGGAGCTTACAACCAAACTCAATCCCTGCAATGGGAAACATCTTAATTATGTTAATCCAATGACACTAGAAACATAACCTTCTTACACTGCAGCAGTTAACAAGGATCAGTACTCTAGTTAGACTTTGTATCACATGCAGTGTTGTTAAAAGACATAGATAAAGTACCTCGCTGGCAACAGGAACTCGTCCTTGAACAGAAGTTACCACTGACCAAGCCAGTGTAGACATATTCAGTACAACTGTTTCAGAGACCCCTGCAGAATAATATGGAATATATAAATGTTAAAAGAGATATACAGCGAAACTAGACTGGAACATAAATGTCCTGAAATCCAAAAATAATAAGTAAAATTACAATCCAGGTTACCAACTAAACCATATGAATATATGATAACCAGCCCAGAATTTGTCCCTCTTCACAGTGATCCCAATAAAAAAGGCAATGCTTTCCTCTATAACTTTCTTTCACAATGAAACAGTGCATTAACTTTCGAATAAATAAGCACTTCTCTCATTGCATCAATGCATGCTTAATCAAAGATTTGACACTCTTCACTATCCTTTCAGTGCCATAAACTCATATCTGTTACCCTACTTCAATGTATGTTACAAGGATCAAGACCAAAAAATGTGTCAACTAACCTCCGTCTATGCAGGAAATATACAAAACCAGAGACAAACCAAAAAATAGGGGGTGAAAAGCATAGCAAATTGTCACAAGTAGCAATTGTCTGTTTGATTTATTTGGTCTTTCTCTATTTTTCTGAAAGCATTTCTGAAAGCTCTTTCTCTATTATAGTGGGCTAGATCATTTTGCTGAAAGGCCAAAATACATTATGAAGCCACTATTTGAAGAGAAGCAACTTCTATAATACCCAAATTGACTTTAAATGTAATTGATGTAAATTGTTTTATTATTTTAACAATTTTACACTCAAGCTATATTAATTAATCTAAAATTATAAGTGAACAACCCGAAACATGATAAAAACAGAGTACATTTAGCGAGACTAAAACAAGAACTATATAAAGTGATGTAACACATTGAGGTAGCCATCTTTTTGACACCTAAGGAGTTGGGTAACAACACGGCTAGGCTAGCACCAACAAAATTAATATTAAAAGCGCTATTTTAAAAGGACAGACAGATAACAAGTGCGTATATTATAATTTTTGAGGCTTAAAACATATGAACCTTATCTTCTTTTATGGGAATGGCGCCAGTCCAAAAATCCTTATTCTAAAAAACAGTGTTTTCTTGAGCACAAGTACCATGGCCAGTCAATATAATGCCTACTGCCAATCTGAAATTAGCTATAAACTGAACCATTAAAGATAGGTTTGCTTTTATCCTATTTTAGAATATTGGACTATGGGTGAACATACTTCTTTACAAACATTTATGGGTATGCATAAAATAATTTTTATCTTTGGAAACTGAATTAAATATATTATTATTTTTTATATAGGTTTAATTATTAATTTGGTTTCTGCAATTGCACAATCTTTACAATTTAGTTTGTACACCTAAAACCTACACATTTTAGTCCTTACACCGACATTTTTTAATTTATTTTTAGTTAATGTCATCCAGAAAGTATGTAGAAAGACTAAAATAAATTTAGAAGTGTATGCATAAAGACTAACAGAAGTAGCTTCTAGGTGTAGGGACTAAACTGTACAGATTGTGCAGGTATGTAAACCAAATGAGTAATTAAACATTTTATATATAATTGAAAGTAGAACAAACCAATTTAGTTCGCAACCCTGTTAGAATACAAATCCTTCAGTTTAATTTGAACCACAAGTTCCACTTGTGCACTCGTAGAGTTCAAATAATATTTGTTTGAGATACTAAGCAATATTATGTGTAGTGAAAAATAATTCCTCAAATGCCGAAAGTATGACTCTAAGTGGAAAAAAAGGCATACCACTCTTATTGTCACCACCACCAACAATGAACCAGTTCTCCCCTACTGTCACACCAGCATGTCCAGCCCGTGGTGTTGGAATTTCACCCAGCTGTGTGGGGTGAGACCATTCCATCTGTAGAGTTCACGCAAATGATTAGATAAACGATTTTCCAATTCATCGTCTTGTAGGAAAAGCAATGGCCTTACAGTTTGCAAATCAAGAACATGTAAATCATTGTAGCATGTTGCATGTGAACCCCCACCAAAGATAAGTAAGTATCGCTCCACATGAACAGCAGCAGTATGATCGGACCTTGGAGAAGGTGGCACCCCACTTCAAGTTAAGACTTAGTTAGCACCAAACGTAGATGTTATTTTTTTTTTCATTTTCTTTCTCTTTATATTGCATGGGAGAATAAAAACAACACATTCACAACTAACGAAATGAGTAACATAATTTACAATGTGTCATACCCAGATCATGGCATAAACAAATATGGCCCAACTGAACAATTGCTAATGACAAGTTTTCTCGTTTTACAAACGTAGAACCCTTGACATTCCCCCAACCATACAACCTTCTCATCCCCATAGAAAAGGTAAAATTAGATACAAAGGAGTGTTTCAGAAAAACTACTTACACAGCATCAATTTCATCCCATGTCATGGTTTCCAAGTCAAGAATATGCAGATCGTTCAAAAGAGTCCTCTTTGGATCTTGCCCACCAAAAATTACTAAGGTTCCCCCTACAAGGGTCACTGATTGGCCACCACGTGATACCTAGAAAGTATATATGATTGAAGGGAACTAAACGGACCTTTAATGCACTTTATATGAAAAAAATAAAAGAATAGAAAAAGGGAGGGGGAACTACTGTCCTCTATTTAAAAATCATAAAACCTTCATATTCTTGTTAAAATATACAAATGTGCACGTCACACACTTCTAATGAGATATATATAATTTCTAGGATTTTGGGGTCAATAAACATAAGATAACAAAAGATACGTACCGGAGCTTTCCCAAAAGTTTTTAGAGTTGACCATGTAGCGGTTTGAAGATCAAGCACTTTCACTGGCACAATATATAATAGTAATACGGATACTTAGTTTTAACCACAATATAAAAAACAACAAACATAGGAGTTGGAGAATTGGAGAAGAATCACAAATGGGGTAGGGAGGGGGGCATAATTAACGGTCATGGATCAAATCAAATGAACTAAGGAAAATGTTACTCTTAAAAAGTGAACTTTGAGTAAAAAAAAAAAAATTATAAATACTAAGTAAAACATGTAGCCTAAATGTTCAACTTAAATATGCAGAAAAATTTTTATCACTACCAACAATTTTGATTGTGTTTTTCCTTAAAAGTAAATGGAGAGACGGTATCATGCTTTAGTTTACTGATTAGAATAGAGAACACAATTTAAGTAAGCATGTCTTATACAAGCTTATCATTGCCAGCAAAATTAATGAAGTTTATTGGCCTATCCAAAAAAAAAACTAAATTAAGCTTCTTAATGTATCCCATTTCCTCATGTATTCATGCATAAAATATAACATGTTGAGATCTCATATTGAAAACGATGGCTAAAATAGAGCTTCTATAAAGGTTGGACAGTGCTCATCTTATAAAGGTAGATTCAAGGGTTGTTAGATCCAACCCAAATTCGATAACATATTATGACATCCTTATTATACCTTGGATACTTTCAGAAGGATCTTTTGCATGCCCTGCAACAGACAGAAGCTTATTTCCCCATGGAATCTGTAATTGAAAAAAATTCCATTACCAAATCCCACAAAATTCCAGAATTAATACTAGCAGCCAATTACAAGCAGGTTGAACACGACTCAGTATGCAATTTTATGTTCAATACAAACCAAAGAATGGCCAGCACAAGGGACTGAAGTTGCGGGGGACTCATCTCCAGCCTTAGTTTCAATCTTTGACCAAATCCACCTTCTCAAATCCAAAACCTGTATTTGTTTCCATATAGATTAAAGTAACCAAAAACAGAACTAAGTCAACCTGAGAGACAGATAACAAAAGTCCTTTCCATCAAAACACCATATATAAATTGGTAGTTTTAGTCAACCTCACAAGATAAATTGTTACACAGTCAAACTGCATAGCTTCATGGAATAGGTAAATGTATGCTTACATGAAGATCATTAAGGTAACGACCATTGTGGTTTCCACCATATATGTACAATTTATCTTGCACAACTGCAGCTCCATGCTGAAAATACAAACAAACTACACTTAGGGAGGGAAAAACCAATAGAGAACAGAGAATAAACTCATGGAAGCCAAAAAAAAAAAAAAAAAACTAGTTTAGAATGGAATTTTATAATTTTCATACTTCACAAGAACCAGTACCTCATATCGGGCTTTTGGACTTTGTCCAGATACTGGAGGTGCAATCCATTGATCATATACTCCAACTGAACTAAAGCCTTCCACAACAATATCTTTATCCTCTGTTCCAACTTCGATTCCATTTTGGGTGGAAATAGTCTTTGTCTCTGGATAAGAGTTTCCATTCTCAATTACTGGTTCAACTTTGGAATTATGCTGTCAAACCAGCAAGATGGAATTGGAAAGCAGGAAAAAAAGGGGAAAAAAGAATCACTACTTTGACTGTGGCAACAAAAGTGGATAAGAATATAGAGGAAGGTGTTCTTATTACAATGTTATTAACAGCATGACACCACTTAAGTTGACATGACTCTTACATTAATCTAAATTCTTAACCTAACTATCAAATCCTAAATCTCAAATCATGGAATCCTGTATATGACTTGCAACAAAATCACTGACTCGATTAAGCTGTATAACAATTGTCTGCACGTCTATTGAGGTGTGATAGAAACCTGAATACTGGCCCGAATGACCAATTGTCTTAAGGACCCAATATATCAAAAGTTTATAACAGGAGGCACAAAGTTGACACAGTGAGCCTATATATGGTTTTATGTGTTGACCGAGAAGAATAATAAGATGGGAGGAGAGATTTTTGGAATGCAGAGCTGGTTATGTGGGTTGAAATCCATGGTGTGTGAGAGGTATGATTAAGTTATAGATAAGTGGGTAATCATGGGAAGGGGGCGTCATTTTGGTGGGTTTTGGTAGATTTCTCTGTAAGGAGTTGAACTCTTGGGAAAATCTCAACTGAGGTCGTTCTTCATTTATTTCCCTTAATAACAAAACCTCTCTCTATTTCTATTTTTTATTATTTCATATCCTACCAGGGCGAAAGGTGATAAAAATATATTGCAATTATTAAATATCCTAAATATTATTTGCCGAAGAACATCTGTTTTTGTTTTAATTATTTGAACCAGAATAAAAACTACATTGTGATCACTCTATAAAGTTATAATATATGAATATAAGTGCATAACAAGTCGACAGCATAACTACTACTAGAGACGAAACTTACGAATACTATTAAAAAGAAAACACCATAACATTAACAGGAATCGGTATAATATAAAGCTGATACCCTTAATAACACTCACATTCATTTGCACGTCTATGACAGGTTCTGCAACAGAGTTAGATGCTCTTGAATACCAACCAGGATCTTCTTCCTACGAAGAAAAATAAATTACAAGAAAACGTATCAGGTAACAGTCTACAATATAGCAAGAAGAATGATTATGTAAAATTATTTGCATGACCTCCAATATTTTCACAAAAAGACGCATGGCTTCAGTGGAAGACATGGTTCCAAGCTGGTTCCAACTGCATCAATAATTACTACCTTTAATGATATTCTTGACAAAATGAGATTAGGAACGCAATTGTGCATCTTGCTAGTATAATACCATTAAAAAATAACATTGATAAAAGACAGTGCAGTATTCATGACAAAATATCTGTAAATTGAAAATGCAAAGACACGTATGGTATAAGACCTTAATGCTCCACAAAGGCGTACATATAGAACAGAGATGTCAAGCAGATACGCAAAGAGCATACAGAAAGTGAAAACCAGCATGTGTGTTTAAAGCAAACAAACCTGGCCCATTTGCTATGCTCCACAATTTTCCATGTACTTGGTTCTGGGACGTTACAAGGTCCTACACTAGCCTGAAATAACAAATTTTCCAATAAATTAATACGGAATTTGTTATTTTAACTTCAGCAACATCAGCCCATCCCAAAAAAACCATTGGCTGAAGAGGTAGTAATCACTAGTAAATCACATTCCATTCCTTCACGAAACTATGACTTCTCCGGCTTAGCCAACCAAGGCATCAACCTCTAGTTTGCCAAACACAAGCAACATTTCGATCGCGCATCAACTCTAGTATTTTGTAGCAAACGATTCCATTGAGTCAATCAGAAAAACAGAAAACACCGACACAGATCAACGCAGCAGCCAATGTTTCCACGTCCAAAACATTGTCAAAACGTAACATCTAAAACATATAACATTAAATCCAATTCACACACTTCTCACATGCATAACCAAATTACATGTCCCCCACCTCATAAGATCAATCAGCATGAACAAACATTCCCATAAACTATTAACGAGGTAACCATCGAGTCACACAAATCCTTTCCATTTCAATCCAATCCATCAATTTCATTCAGATCTAGTGACAAACACAGAATCAATTAACATAGAATGGCCTCACCGACAAAAACACAACGAAGCCAAAGCCAAAAATCAAAATAGAAATCCATATTGAAAGAGTGTGCAAGAGGCACAATGCAATGCAGATTGTGAAAGACGTTGAGGTGGTACCTGCTGGTATAAGCTGTAGAGAAGAAGAGAGGTAGACTTAGCGAATTTGGAAGTGAGGGTTTTGGTTGGAGAAGCGGATCCATCAAACCCCACGTAAGAGGCCGCAGCGTAGAACCGCTCTGGGTATTGCAGACCAGAACTTGCTCTCGCCATCGCCATCGCCATCGCTACTTCAGATCCACCAATTCGCTTCACTTCGAACAAAATTAACTCCTATAACATAGATTCAACCACACAACTGCATAAATGGCTTCAGATTGAAGATGCAGATGCAATACGAAGGTGGTAAAGCCTTATATATCAACGTTTTCTTTCTGCTGATGCACTCTTCTTCGCAGATCCACTCTGATTCTGCAACTTTCGCAAATAGCCACATACCCCTTCGGTTTTTCTTAATTTGCATGGTCAACACCTTTTTTTAATTTTTATTAAATACTCTTTTTGGTCCTCAAAAAATTCTAGAAATGTTTTTAAAATACATAAATTTGGTAATTTTTCAGAAATTCGTTGAAGAAAAACATATTTATTATATTTACTTTGTTAAATGGAAGATCTTCACCAATTTTCAATGTAATAAATGAATTTACAGTAAATGTATGACATATATAGCTAGATATATTAGCTTTTATTGTACGTAAATTTTAATTAATGATAATACTATCAAAAATTTTGATTACAGATTTATTTTTCTCTAGACAATTAAATCGATTTGGTAAATGAAAAAGTAAAAAATTGAGTTTTTCACTGTTTATGCCATGCTTGTAAATTATAACGAGTTTCCATTTTTATAAAAATATTAAAATTGTTTTAAGGAGTAGGAAGTATGCAATTATTCGTTAATTACAAAGGACAAAGACACTTAGACAACATTTTTTTTTAATATTTGAACATTATTTACGTGTCATTATGTGATTGGTTCAAAATTACTCCAGAATCAATAATAATAATCTTAAACACCATCATGAACCAATCACGTAATGACACGTAAATGATCTTCAAATGTTATAAAAAAAAATGTTGTTTGAGTATCATTATCCAATTACAAAACACATTTAGTTATCTGTTATATCCAGCCATTTTTTAAGATTAATTTTTACTTTTTTTTATTTCTAAAATGTAATTGTAAATTTTTATGAATTAATTTCAGTAGATTTATTTACAGGATTAAAATATAAAATTGTATCATATTGAGAAGTAAAAGTATATTTGAGAATTTTTTACTGTGGAGACATAATTTAAATGTGAATTATAGTTATGCTTGCCTCATGGCTTTTTTTTTTTTTTGGTCAACGAATAGTTACATTTATTGATAAAATTGAAAGAAAGATAGGCAGATAGATGAATTAGCTTGTGTCGGTGATACAGGAAATAAAATTTTTAAAATATAATTTTACATTGTTGTAGGCTTTTGTCATTGTAATTTTCAAAATTAAATGAATTTTGGTTAAAAAAATATTATAAATATAGTCTTTGTAAATATTGGTACCATTCTCTATTTCTTTCTAGTAATGTTGTTTAAGGTGTTTCTAGAAAAAAAAAACATGATAATTTTCAGGTTTTAAACAGAGATCTATAATATGTTTATATTTTTTTTTTCGTTTTCACATTATATGTAAACGAATTTAAAACTAGACAAAGTAAAAGGGCATGAATGAAAAATAATAATCTAATAATGTTTTGAAGTTTCAAAATGACATTCAAATAAAAACCTTTCAAAAATACAATTCTTAAAAAAAGATTTTTTTTTTTTGTTGAAATAATGAAAAATAATTATTCCAACAAGTTTTTGAAACTTGCATTAAAATATTTGTAATATGTATTTATTGTTTGAAGAAAACAAAGCCTGTTTTATATATTGACTGCACTTTTAACTATAACAAAAATTAAATTAACTTATTCTTTTACCTTTCAATAAATCTTTATTTTTTTCATGATTTACTATTAACTTATTTAATCAAAGTAATGTATTTATTACAAAAAAAAGTGACCTTAGTAAAACTATCTTTATATAGAAATGGTATATTTAATATTGTTACCATGCATATATATTATTATTACCTTAAAATTGTTTAAATTGTCAATATACACAACATACAAAGGAAAATGATATTTTAACACCATTTTTTGACACCATTTTGACATTGCACACGTATCAAAATGTGGTTGGACGATTTCAAATTAAAAAAGTTAAGACAAAAACATATTTGCAAGAGAAAAATCAAAGTTTTTTTTTTTTAATTTAAAATCATCCAACCATATTTTAACACGCATAGAGTGTTAAAATGGTGTCAAAAAAATTGGTGTTAAAATATTATTTTTCTTTCATAAATGTTACTTTCATTTCAAATAACACATCATATATCATAAAACAAAGTGATGATAATTATGAAACTCAAAAAACAGAAATATGTCCTCACAAATTTCCAGCATATTACATTAATTCTTACTGGTAAGATAGAGAATGTGAGTGAAATTGAAAGTCTCAGTCTACACATTGAACTGTAACTACTGTTTTTGCTCAGCATTGAACTAACTAGACCATTATTCATTTCAAGACACTGAACAGTGAACACTGATTTAAGGGACCAAAAGGGTCCACAACACTGATATCAGTGATAGGAAAACCTATCATAATGTGTATACTATTTATGGTAGAGAAAAGGAATTAGCTCACAGAACAAAGCTGAAAATTTCCACCTACATCAGAAACATCCAAATTATTATTTTATTTTGGTCTCAACCAAGTCTTAATTTTCATATGCTGCTGTTTGTTGCTGAAAATGGTTCAAAGCCTGGATTCTTATTTGACTCATTTCTCCATATTCAATCTTCAGTTCAGACTGTTCACCACCAAAGAAACTTCCATCACCAACACCACCACCACCACCACCACCAACTCCTCCTCCTATCCCCAACAAGTCCAAAGTCATCACATCCTGATCACTCCCTTTAGTTCCACCAACATCAATGGAACTCGACCTACCGTTATTCATTGCATGCAAAACACCACTATAACTGCTTCGGTTGTTCTGCTCTATGATCTTCGACAACGCCTTACTTTGATCCAATATGGCATTAAACATATCCAAACCACTCATTCCTCCCATGCCATTGCCACCACCATCCATCATCACCGTCCCATTTGCATGGAAGTTATACTGAGACAGGTCTTGTTGACCGTGGTGAATGTGGTGGTTCATGACCCCATACGATGGTGGTGCCATGCTTGTAGCAAAGCCCGTTTCAGTCATCATGCCGTTGCTGTTGCTGTTACTATTCACTGTTGCACCCATCTGCGCAGCTTTTTGAAGCAGTGCCGTGGCAGACATGTTTGTTTGAGGCTTTTCCTCAAGCATGTTGATGTGTGGTGAGTTTGAGCACAGTTGAGAGGGAGAAGAGGTGGATGAAAGGCTTCTCGGCAATGCTGCCATGTTGCTGTTAAAGGGTTTTGCTGGAATTGCTGCAATGAGCTCGTGAGGGAGTGGTAATGGTTGCTTGTGATTGTTGGTATTGATTGGTAATGATGCTGCTAGGTTTGGGATCATTGGTGGTTGCAGGTTTGAACCATGCATTATACTTTGCAGTTGTCCTGCTTCGTTGAACTTGTTGCTGTCATCACTCAGTGCATCGCAGAAAGCTCTGTGTGTGATGAAACTGTCTCTTCTGCAGATCATATAAAAATTATGAATTAATATTTAGGAAGAAAAATGATATTTTAACACCAATTTTTTGACACTATTTTGACACTGCACACGTGTCAAAATGTGGTTGGACGATTTTAAATTAAAAAAGAAACTTTAGTTTTTTTCTTCCAAATATACCCTTGCCTCAGCTTTTTTAATTTGAAATCGTCTAACCATATTTTGACACGTGTGCAGTGTCAAAATAGTGTTAAAAATTGGCGTTAAAATATCATTTTTGATTTATGAATCTTATAAGATATTAAAAAAAATGGAAAATGATATTTTAATACCATATTTTGACATCATTTTGACACTCTATACGTGTTAAAATGTAGTTGGACGATTTCAAACTACAAAAAGAAAAAAACCAAAATTTTTTTTTTTAATTTGAAATCGTCTAACCACATTTTTGACACGTGTACATTGTTAAAATAATTTAAAAAAATGTTGTTAAAATATTATTTTCCTAAAAAAATATATTTTTTGCGGTTGAAATAATTAGATAATTAATTTGAACCTGGAAAAGATGGTGCCACAGTCACATTTGTATTCCTTGGTTCCACATATTTTAGAATGCGCTTTCCAGTCAGAATGAACAGCGTATTTCTTAGAACACTTTTCACATTTCCACTTCTTCTCGCCGTGCTTTCTACTAAAGTGCTTTTTAATGCCGGTGAGATCGCCCAGCGCTCGAGCCGGGTTGTGGTGGACACAGGAGGGTTCGGGACAAACGTAAACGCGCTTTTTCACTTCGGTGGTGGTTCTGAGTTTCAGCTTCCACGGTAGATTGTGCCCTCGACGGTGCAATTGAAGGTTCTGATCCCTTTGAAACCCTTTGTTGCATATTTCACACACGAACCTGTTTGTGGCCACCAGGGTGTTCGGCGACAGGGCTACCACTTCCGCATTCGGGTCTGCACACGTGCGACTCACACCAAAATTATTATTTTAATCAACTATAGTGTATGTATAAGTGTGCATGCACATGTTTCCTTTCTATAGTACCTTCAACATTAATTATTAATTTTACATGCACCGAAAGCAAACCCAAAATAAAACCTTTATTTTATTAAATATTTCATTTATATTCAGATTATAACATGACAAAATTAAAAAAAAAAAGTTGAAAAATTTGTTAGTGGAATGTTTGTTAGTAAAAAATGGAAAATGTTTTTCAATAAATTTCTTTCTTGATAACTTTTTTACAACTATTTATTTAGTGGTAGTTGATGTGATTAATTTGTTTCAAATATAAATAATGATACTTTCATCGATGATTTTTATAATTATTATTATTGATTATAAAATAATTTTAGATAAGAATGATATGTAAATTATGTTAAAATATTATAAATAATAGTTGTCAAAAAATTATTATCGTTCAAATGTATGGATTAATGTAAAAAATTATTAAAAAAAAATTGTTAATATATCGACCTGCCTTAAAAAAATTAAGCAGAAAAGAGACAGAAAGATTTAACATAACCAATGTATGAACCTTTTTGTTGAAACAGGTGTGAAACAAGAATAAAGAAAGAGTTTGAGATCAAGCGAGCAGAGAAGAAAAGTCAACAGTGAACTGCAATGATTGTGAAACCCTGCAGGCAATAATTGAGCTTCTTCTTTCCACCATTTCATCACTCACCAATAATTCAACCATTTTTGCTATTCATTTTTTGAATTTAACACACACCCTAGTTTTCCTCCCCAATTCAAACAACATTCAACTAAATCAAATTCACCTAAATATCATCAAATCTTGCTTTCTATATCTTCTTCTAGTTTTACACGTCCACACAGTAACTGTTACACGAACCGATAACCATGAAAACTGATGAATCACTGATAATAAGAACTGATTATCACCGATATAAGAAGCTGGCACTTAATTAATTTGATGATCCGTGAATTTAAATTAAAGAAAAAAAATGAATGAAAAAGAGAGAAATTAAGAGACCTGGATTCCCTGGTAGGTTTCTTTTCTTCTTGTGAGGTGGTTGTGAATTTGTGTTTGAGGCATTGCTATTATTTGTTGTAGTTGAAGTGTTTGAATTTGGACTATGGTGTTTAAGTGCTGCTGCTGCTGCTGCATCTTCTCCAGTGTTCTCTGTGGAGAAGCTCCAACTATCACAGCTTGTGATGTTTGAGTTTGACATTGATCCTCTCCTCTTTCTTCCCAAACTAGTGCTTCTTTTCACTCTCCTTCTTGCTAAGGGAAAATGAGAGCAAAATCGAAGAAAGAAGATGAAGGTATATGGACAAAACCCACGAAACTCTCCTTCTTATGATGTCGAGATTAGTACGACTCAGCCAGCGTATATATTAGGATTTCCACTGCAATAAAATATTATATCCACACCAACAATTTTTTTCTTAAAAACTATTATTATTCAATGATAAAAAGTTGTAATAAAAAATATTAAAAATTGGAGTATACACCTAGGTTAATTTCGTAACTAATTTATAAAACGAAATTAATATTTATTTATATATTTTAAATTAGACGTAATACAAAACTTTTAATTGGTTCCGTTTACGTCAAAATATATGTATTTTGTTAGTGAAACTAAACATTCATAAATAGTGTGAAAGAATATATAACAAAATGATTCTTACCATATTAAAGATAAATTTTAAGTTTAATTTAATATCACAAATTTAACTTATAAAATAAAATTTATATTCATTTTTATATTTTAAATTGACTCTCCAATAAATATATATATATATATATATATATATATATATATATATATATATATATATATATATATGAAATTGATAGTTTTATCTCAACCGTCATGGATAGAATAGGAAAAAATGTTTATACAAAATTTAACTAATTTAATTGGAAATATTCACATAATCTTAAAAAACAATAAAAGTATTTTTAAAATGTAATTTTGTATATAAAATAAAATAAATAAATGAACTTAATTAATATAAAAATTTATGTAATTTGCTTATATTTAATGTAGAAAGAGTAGTTTAAATTAAATAGTCCTTTGTTAATTTGTAAAGAAGAGATAATCAACTTCCAAATCATTGCTTTTATATACATCACAAGTCTTTCCAACAATGTCGGATTGAAAATGAGATGAAAATCGCAGAATTTTTCTTCCAGAATGGTGAAGCACTTGAACTTTTAAACAGTCAGTGTAATAAATCAAGAGGGTATTTGAGTACATCTAGTTCGTAAATACTTTATAAAATAAGTTTTTTAAAGTTAAATTAAATTTATTAATTTATGTTAAAGATTTGCCTGCAATTTTATCAAATATTTGAAACTTTTACGCAGCCAATGCAAAAAATAACCTTTTTTTCTTTCAAAATCTCAATTAGAAAGGTTGTTTATTATATCTTCAATACATTTTTCTTCTTTAAGAATATATGTTGCTATTAGGATAGCTTCTAACTTGTTCTAATATTAGGTTATAAAGTAGATTTTAAGCTTAATTCATTCCTACACAACCGGATTGTAACATAAGATTTGCATTCTCTTATATACTATAAATTGATTTTATTTTTCGTTGATGTGAAACTTTCAACACACCTCTAATATCTCCCTTATACTAACCTCTGAAATCTAACTTCTTCCCCATCTTTCAAAGTACAAAATTTAGCTTTCTTCATCCACCAGTATACAACATATGATAACTTCATATCTTTAAGACCAAAGTTGATCTCAAAGGAATAAGTTATGCATTTCTACTATTTTACATTTTAAAGGAATTTTACAAAAGAAATATCAAGAAAAAAAAAACCTTAACCAGTCTAGTTTTAATAGTTATAAAAAATATAAACTTAAATAACAAAATATTAAATTAACAAAACAGAAGTAAAAAATTTAAATAATCGGTGATCTAATTTTGATTAGAACATATTTCCATGTTTTAAAATAATTAAAGAATATTGTAATCAGTAATAGCTTTCGCATACGGTTCAGTGTTTCCTGCGTTAGGACGTAGCTTCTTCCCATTGTCTTGTTTTTATTTAGGTAAAGGAAAGTACAGAAATAAGAGAAAGAGACAAAATAAGGAGGAAGCCATGGATATATACATACATATATATATATATATATATATATATATATATATATATATATATANATATATATATATATATATATATATATATATATATATATATATATATATATACGAAAACAAACAACATTTTGTAGTTTCATGGCGATCTCCCACTTTGTCATTACTTCATATTCATGCCATGCCATTGTTTATTCTCCATAATTATTCAACTTATATAAAAGAAATCTACATAACAATAAAGCATAAAAAGAATCAAAATTGACAGATATATCTATCTATAAACAAACCCGAAAGAAACAAAATAAAATAAAATATAAATTGAGTCTTTTGTTGGTGATGAAATGTTCATCTTTAACCTGTAATCAATTCATTTTTGTTTTTTTTATTGTTATAATAAATGATAATAATTAATAAATAAGAATATTAATAACAAGTCAAATAATCTTTTTTTTTTCAATTTTTTTCGATTAAACAATTTTTCTTTTCACTTTTTTTTTAATCTTTTCTCCTCTGTTTATGTCCTTTCTACCAAACACATCATTAAAATTTTCTTATTATGTAAACATTTGTATGCACACTGCAAAAAATAATAGTATTAAATCTTAAACGTAAAGTTAAATTTTCAAAATTCTTTATTATTATACATGTTGTAGATACTATTTTTTTCTGACCTTCACGACAAAACCAAATATTAAGCAAGTTCGTGTACAATACTGCCCTCGTGTCTTACTTTTTTTTTTTCTGTCATTAAATTTCTAAAAAAATTCAATTTGTTTTTCTTATAAGCAACAAATAAATATTATATATATATATATATATATATATATATATATATATATATATATATATATATATTTCAAATAAAATAATATTTCTATTTCTCGCATACGCATTGATATATTCTGTAACAATTTTGGGTTTAAATTCTCATCGATTGATAAGAAGGATTATTAGCAATGTCTAACAAGTATTATTCCTGGTAAGATGTGACCAATTCATTTTTAAGCCACTGAAAACAAAAATTTCGCCATTTTAGAAAGGAAATGATATGCACTTTCTTACATTAAGAATTCAATTGTGAAAATGACTCTCACATTAAAAAAAAATTAAACAATATATATAAAAAGTAAAATTCATAAATTCATTGATTTAAAACTGTTTTGGATAAGCAGTGTTGTCAAGTTTGTTTATGAATTGACTCATTATTATATTTTGCTTTTTGAAATACTTTTAATGGAATAAGAGTATGTTCTTTTTAATACTCATTATTATTTATATTTTTATATAGTTAATAGTTTCATATATTTTTTTAGAACTTAAAGAAAAAGATAATTTATATATGTTTTTCTTCTCCAATTATTTAAAGCATCTTTTAACAACAAAATCATAAATTTTAGAACAGATAATATTTTATGTGATTATTATGCATCTAATAATCACATGTATAGTTTAAAGACATAATAGTGTTAAATTTTAAAACAGACAAATACAATGATTAACCTTAATCATATTGTCGTAATATTGGATTTAGAATTAGAACAATTTATGCATCTATTATATAATGAAATATATTCTTGTTTACATTTATTATTATGGTTTAATAATAATTTATTATTAGAAGGATCGTTTGAAGGTAGATACTTTGTGAGGAAATATTTTTCTTCAAAATAACGATGCACATCATTTTCTTTCTTTAATTATACATAACATTGAAAATCAAACACGCAATATGGGTAGAAAGACCAAATACATGACACGATTTTATCATTTTAAATGGTATATTTTGCCGACAAAAACCATAAAATTTCCAAACCCTAATTACGTTCTTAGGTCCACTCCATTTATGAGGGCCTCCATCACAAACCTTCAATATATATATATATATATATATATTTGTGATCTTTGGGAGATTCCTTCATGGGACCCAAAGCTATGCCAAGTTACACGAACCTGTCCCATGGTTGATCCTCTTGTTTCAACTTTGAATTGCTACAACAACTATAACATTTTCATTTCAATTCAATACCTTTTTCTTTTTTCTTTTACATATATATGGCAATAATAATTACTTTTATCTTCATCATTTTGCATACATAAGCACTTATGATAACATGGTTAGATCCTCGTAGAAATCATAAGCTCTTTTTGTTGGCGTTTGGTAGATAATGATAAAAAGAAAAACCAGATGGCTGAGTTGGATATGCAATGATAGATAAGCTTTTAGTCTTTTGTTGTCCCACTTTTTATTTCAAATTTTGAAAATATTTTTTTTTCTTCTATGTCCCTCTCCTTTCACACTTTAATTATATAAATTGGGAAAAACAAAAATCAATGAAAGGGAAAAAGGGTGCATGTTTTTGAATTCAAGTTTTATATTATATTACCAAATAATAAGTAGTCGTTTGTATGATGATAGATCAGAAATTCTATTATTATTATTTTTTTACATTAAAAAAGGCCCTCGAAGAATTACGATTATTTGGAATGTTAATATGAAATAATGAAATTTGTTGGGATCTTTTTTCAACATAAACTAGGTGTAATTAATCATTGAGTACTATTAAAAGATGAAGAAATGTGGTGAATGCATCTAGACTATGAATCATTAATATCCACTTTACTACCAATATAATCAATGTCTAATTTTGGTAGGAAGTATTACAGCAAAGTCATATCATTAAATAAATATGTTTTTTTATTAATTATTTTTAAAAATTGTACTTCGTTTGAACTAAATATTAATTATTTCATTCTTTTATTTTATGCAACATTTTTCATTATAAATTATATATATATATATATATATATATATATATATATAAACATAATTAAAATAAATTATATGTGATTATCAATTTACTTGTATATTGCTAATTTGAAAACGAACATTTAACTGAGTCAAAATAAGTCTTTTACTATTTTTAGAAATGAATAAATCGATTTTAACTTTGACACAAAAACAAGAAATATACGATTTTATAGATTTTAGATTAATGAGAACACAGCATGGGATGGGAAATCTATTATTAGAGTTTGCGTTGGTTTATTATTTATAAAAATATTAAACAAATCATATTTCCACTTCTTTTTACCTGGGATTTACCTCGAAAATTTGTGAATATACCATAAAGTCTTTTAACTGTTGTCGTCAAAACGTGATAAAATAATCCTCAAATTTACATCCTTTTACATATGTTGCATTGGGGACATAATATTTCTTTGTATATCAAAGTATTTTGTTTTTCCGTCATTTATTAGCATAAAAAGTGAACAAATCCTAGGTTGTCACAATTTTAATTGTGGTTGGGAAAATGAGTAATCTGGTTCCATGTGGTTTGATTATATTTAGTGAGTTAATTTAATTCAGTTCATTTATTAGTAAGCTGAAAAAATTTGAATCCAACTCGGTCTATAATTAGTGGATTAAACAGATAGACTTATTAGTTCACTTAATTATAATTTTTTTAAATAAAAAATATTTTTTTTATATTTAAAATCTAAATAAATTTTATTATGTCAAACTCTATGGGCAATTAAAAAAAAATATCATTCAATCCAAAGGCGAGTACAAAACCAAACAAATAAGTTTATAATATTGATAATTTTTGTGTCATGTATTCATTTATAATATTAGAGTCTTGAATGGATAAATAAGATCTTCTTCTTTATCCTCGTCTATAATACAATACAAAAAAATTATTAACTAATAATATAGAAACACAAAATAATAAATAATTAAATTAAATTATGTGGATTGATGAACTAATTTAGCTTACACGAGTTCAAGCCGAGTGAACCGGATTCTAAGTGAATTAGATTGAAAATTAACCTATATAAAAAAAATACATTTTTTTCAACCGATTTAACATGCAGATTTTAATCAATTTGACAACATTAATTTTAATACTATTTTTCTTATTAAAAAAAACTATATACTTTTGCATAACAAAAAAAAAATATACTAACATGTAAAACTAATACGAGTATTATCAGTATTCATCATTTTAGGTAAAAAAGAAAGATACTTTTTCTTTTAATAAATGATATTAGACATAATTTAAGGCTTTAGCATCTTGATTAGGTTAAGATTTATAAAGTTGTGAGTAAAAACAGTTATGAAAAAAATAAGAAGTGTTATTTCCTGTTTGGTTCGTTGAAAAAGGTATAAATCTCGTTTTTGCGATAGCTACAAAAGAGGAATGAATTGATATGGGCCCTAAGGAAATTGCTTCCTTCATTCAACTAAACGCACGCCACAGTGGAATATTCAGCTTTTGTCACTAATCACTTCACTTTCACTCCAAACAAACAAACAGACTATACATTGTAAAGTTTGGAAAGATTACCAAACTTGCGACATGCGAAATTTCCTCGAAATGTTTTCTCTTTGTTCTTTTTTAAATATAACTAAATAATAATAATATTTCAATAAAATATGTCAACACTTGAGAATTAATATCCACACACCATTCACGGATTTTACTTTTTTTAATTTTTTTTAGGGAGAAAATAATATAGAACCATCAAAATGGGTCATAATCCGCGAGTCAATCCGGCTCACTACGGGTTTGGGTCGGGTTGAGTTTGAAAAAATGATTTTTTTTTTGCAGGTCAGATTTTAACCCGACTCATTTAAACCCGGCTCATGCGGGTTGAACTCGTGGTGGGCCGAGTTGGCCCGCCAATCCACCTACCTAATTTTGTTTTTTTAATTTATTATTTTATTTATAAAACTTATAGCATATAAGAAACTTATTGTATTTTTTTTTGTTTGTGTTTTGGATGACATTTGGATTATACTGTACTTTTTATTACTATTTTGAATTGCCTTCAGTTTAACATCATTTTTTGGGAGTGAAATTTGTTTAAAGTTGAATATAGAAAGTTTGTAATTTTGTTATTTTAAACAAATTGTAATCAAATGGACTAGTGAGTCAATCCGTCAACCCGTGGTGGGTCGAGCCGGGTTCAAATTTTTCTGACTCGCTAATAAATGAGCCGGGTTGGGTTGACTCACTAAGTGACCAACCCGCGGTGGGCCGGGCCGGGTCGAGCCGGGTTATCCGTTTTGATAGTTCTAAAATGATGTATGAAGTAATATTTTTATTATTTTTATTCAATTATTATTTTCAAAATTAAGAAAAATTAGTTATTACAAATGTTTAGGTGATTTTTATTGTCATATTCATCCCATGATTTTAACTTTTGTTTTTATAGATTTAATTGTACTGTATCGTTCTTAAATTTTTGTATAATTTTTATTTTAATATGAAGATTTTACGAAATTTGTACTTTAATAATATTTTAGTTAATTTTGAAGATTTTGTTAACTAGAAATAAGATGAATTTACTGTAAGTGTCATTTTATAAATCAGTTTTAAAATATTTAATTAATCTTAAAAATTTACTTATTTATATGATATTATAATTATTTAAAATTTGTTTTAATAAATTTATTATTTGTTAAAAATATTGTGTGCTTTATTATTAAAAATTATCATAATGTCATTAATGTATATTCTTATATTTAAGACGTATATATTGAATTTATCATATAAGGTAAAATTTATTTTATAAATCGATTTTGTAAATTAAATTATATTCAAAGTTTACTTTTTCAAGCATTAGTTATTCGATGAAAAAATAATTTCATATAATAACACGTAATTTTTTAAAGTTTTCAATTTTATGTTATATTAACATATTTTAGGGAAAAGGTTTGTAAAATTAATTTGTTAATCTTGTCTTAAGCAAGACTTGTATAGTAATGATACCCTTATTATTTATTTAATTTTAAATATAATATATACACATATATATATATATAAGTATTTTAAAGTTAAGAAAAAATATTGTAGTTTTTAAGAAGAAAAAAACTTAAATTATCCTTAAAGAGAAACATGTTTTGTATTTAAATTTACTCTATGTATTTAAATATGTATATATAGAGCCGTCAAAATGGGTCACAACCTGCGGGTCAACCCGGTCCGTCACGGGTTCAGGCCGGGTTGGATTTGAAAAATACAACCCACTTATATGAGGGTCAGATTTCAACCCGGCTCATTTAGACCCGGCTCATGCGGGTTGAACCCGTGGTGAGCCGGGTTGGCCCACCAACCCACCTACCTAATTTTATTTTTTCTAATTTATTATTTTATTTATGAAATCCTAAAAAATAAAATATTCTCTTCACTCACTGTGTATACCAAAAAAGTGACATTTGCTTTCACAAATCATTCTCACGGTACTTGCTCTCATTTGAGGGTGCTCTCACCCTTACTTCACTGAAATTCTCCAAGAAGCAAGTAAAACACTTTTCCTATTTTAAAAAAAATGTAATTAAATGGGCTAGTGAGTCAACCCGTTTACCCACCAAACCGTGGTGGGTCGGACCGGGTTCAAGTTTTTCTGACTCACTAATAAATGAGCCGGATTGAGTTGACTCGCTAAGTGACCAACCCGTGGTGAGTCGGACCGAGTTACCCGTTTTGATAGCTCTATATATATATATATATATATATATATATATATATATATATATATATATATA
>NC_028360.1:11403798-11438553 GCF_000741045.1 Vigna radiata var. radiata
ATATATATATATATATATATATATATATATATATATGGCTAGTGTAAATTGTTTTCACTGAAAAGTGCAAGAGAATATACTCATTTTGTTACGTTATCTACTAATTAATAGATGTGATAATAATATAATTTTTTTATTGGATGTTTGCGGACAAAGTATTTTATACTAAATCTATTTACAAATTAAACTTTTTATCTTAGCTTTTTGATTGTGTCACTTTGAGGGAAAAAATTAAATAGAGGTAAATAATTCGTAGAAAATAAAATAAAATTAATAACCACTAGGATAATTATGTTTCTAATTATTATAATAACTGTTTTTCATTACTATAAAAATAAGACTTGAAGACTATGGTATTAAAAATTATATTCAATAATACCATGTTAATAATTTAATTTCAACTATAAATAATCTTAGTAATAAATTTTACATACCCTATATATACACTAAAATAGTAACACCAGTTATTAAAAAGTGATGGTCACAGTTCTCTCTTATCCGTTGGATCACTTTGAAAATCATTACATTGAAAATTTGGTTATTTCTTTATGTCTTAATTATGGTAAAATCATTGGCTTAGCATTTATGTCGTTAATTACAAGCATCAAATTTTAGTTAAAGCAAAAACACATACTTGGGTACATCAAAATATATTAAATAAATAAGTAAATATACTAGAATGTTTTTTAAGTTTTGCAAAAAATACTTTTTTTAATCAAATAATATATGGTGGAACACAAGATGATGGTTTTATAATTACAAGTAAAAATAGAAAAATTAATATAAAAGTCATTTTTTTTAAAGTAATTGGATTCTAAAGAGTGTTACTGAATGAAATGTTTAACACGCATTAAAATGAAAAGTTTATTTAATGCAATAATACACTTTCTTTATTTATGATAATAAAATTAATAAAAGTATTATTATTATTATTATTATAAAATTAAATATAAATAAGTTTATTATAAATAATTTTTATTTTATGTTATACGTATTTTTTAATTAAAAAATAATTAAGATTAAAAAATATTAGATTTAAGGAAACGTTAGAATAAAATTGATAAAAGAATTATTTTAATTTAAAAGATAAAATAAAAAAGTGGACACCAAAAAGAAATCCTTTCATATATACGTATAGATATTACAATATTTTAATAAAACATTATTTATTTAGAAAATAAATTGTTTGTAATTCCTTTTTAGGTTTTTCATTATTTTCTCTCAGAAATAGTTTTTCTTGTAAAATTCATTTTATTTAATGAATTGCAAATATTTTTCTTAGTTAGTCCAAAAAAAAAAATTAACTTGTTAGATAAAGAGACAATTGGTAATGAAAAAGTGTTGGCTACAAAGATACTAACAATATATTGGTGATTTTTTTTAAAAAAAATAAACAAATTAAAATAAATTGTTCACTTACTCTCTCAATTAACTATTTCAATTTTGTCTTCTTTTTTTTTTCTTTTGAGTATGAATTAATCTTGATTAAAAAAAATACGTGTTAATCATATTATATTACACTCATTTTGTATCTCTTTATATATTTAATCTTCTTAATTGTATACCAACTTTATACCTTTTTATTTAGTGCTTTCTTTTTATCTATTACTTAACTTTTAATTTTTTTAAACAATTTATCTGTAACGATTGAATTATAACATATAAATATTATCAAATAGGTTATTATATAATGATATCAAACACATAATTCGTAATAGATAGAAAATTATATTTCTCTGTATAAAGAGTTTTCTAAAATAATATTTCAAAAAGACATAAAAGACAAATATATTACATAAGTATCTATATTTATATTATAAACTACGTAATTAACTAGACAATTTCATTGCAGCTTTAATATCAATTATCTCATGTCTCTACATTATTCTCTATTCCGATTAAACATATGGTTATAGTAAGCAGATACCAAATCATAACAAAACACGTCAAATTTAAATCATATTAGTATTTTTAAATAAAAAAATTTAAGAATCATACATAAGATATACATAACACTCAATCATCAAAACCAAAAGAATATTATACATACAAAATGTTAAAATGATTTTAAAAATAGAACAAAAATAAACTTATCGTATTTTCAATTATGATTGGATAAATATATAGAATTATTTGTTGGAACTTTAATGGTTATTTCGGATCGTCAGACAAATGAACAACAAATTCAAAAACCTAAAGAAAATATAAAAGTTTTAAAAGTAATTTTAAAAGAAGTAGAGTATTTTTATAAAATGAAATCAATATTAAAAAACTATTTATAGTTTAACTTTACCACAATATACAATAATTGAATATCATCTTATTAAAAACTATATTTTTCACTTCTTATTCCATTTTCTAAATTCCTAAATTATTAATAATAAAATCAACAATATGAAAATTTAAATGTCTACAATTAATTTAAAATACAGTAAGTACATTCGGTTTATAAGTTAATTGCTATAGAAAGAAATAATTCATCAATTATCCTTCATTTAAGGTTTTTCACTAACGTCATAAGTAAATATAAGGACAAGATTTTGATGATTTTAATATGATTATAACAATTGGTTCTTTGAATAAAAAGAAATAGTTGATTCAATTTTCTACTTATTGAAGAAATTATTTCAAGTAATCTCTATTGTTTATGAAATTCTTTATTTAGTATTGTTTAACTTGAATTTCATTACTCGTATAAGCGTATTACAGTATGTTTAATGAATTTTGATGTGGAATGAGTATTTGAAAATGATAATTACTTATTTATATGATCTATTCTTGTTAATACATAAGAAAGATTAAGTTATTTAAGCATCTTAAGCATAGTGTAAACATCACTAATAACTCATTATGATATTGTATATCTTTTAAAAGTGATAAAAAATTAAGTGTACTAAGAATACAAATGTAATTCTAAAATTTATATTAAACAAATATGAAAATATTAAATAGTATAAGGAAAATAACATATAAACAAATGTTTTAAGACTTTGAAGTAAAGGTTTTAAGTAGATTTTACTCAGGCTTTATTGTCTTATTCTTGTTATTTCTCATTGAATGAAATATGGAACGTGATATGCAATATAATTTGTACACATAATCTAAATATTATAAACAGATAAGCATAAGCACAAGGTAAATATGATTACTAATAGTTACAGGTTTACACCATTCATTTTTGGAAATAAATTCGGACATGCACCAGTACTACAATTTGATTTTGTACTAACATCTTATTACCATGTTGTACATAAATATAAATATAAAATAATTAAAATAATATCAAGGAAAACATATTATTTATCTACAAATGTCATTGTTTGTTCAGTAACTATATAACTTTTTTCTTCATTTAGAGATCAAATTAAAATCTTATCATTATATTTTTCAAATATAACATAAGATTAAAAGGGTTGAAACGTAAACATAATTATCTAACATAATAATTCTTAATGGTAAGCTATATAAAATAATTATTTTCATACTAAGATGTTACATATTTATATATAAAATGCGGACGGAATGTCTCTCTAAAAACAAACAGACCAGTCATGATTGATAAGGTAAGCAGGGATTAAAGTTATTGGACTGTGATTGGGTCTTGATTAAGGTTTTCCTAATCCAAGACCCATAAACAACCGTATAAATACAGGTCAAAAGTAAGAGGGGGTGAGTTCATTAATTACGCATTTAATATAACCCGTGAGTTACTAAACAAACATTTTACTGACTTTAACATCGGAGGACCTTTGACAAATATCCTCCTGAACGTACTTGAACGGAGGAAGACGAAAGACAGAACAACCAGAAACAAGACTAAAGGTAGACATGAAAAAGACCGACCAATTATAAGAAAAATTATGTAAAGATTAGTTGACTCGAGATTACTTGACTCGATCCCATGTGGGAATAATATACATGATATAATAGAACAAGAGTGGTGGAGTATGGGATAAATACTATATTACTCAAATTCATTTTCAAAAACTTTCTGGTAGTATTCGTTTAAAACCCATATTAAAAATAGTAAATTATTTATTTTCTTAACTTCAGATATTGTGTAAGGTTGATATATACTTTGTCATTCCCAGTTTAGAAAGAGTGACAGGAAAATTATAATTGTATGAGAAATACAAGAAATATTTGTTAAAATGTTTTATGGTAACTATGTTTTGTATCTTCACTACGTTTTATTTGTCTCTGGTATCTTCAAAATTGTTTTCAGAAGGGAGTTTTGTACTAAAATTTGTATTGTTTTTTACTATCAAACAATGCACACTATAAAAATTGACATATAACTATTGTATTTGTCGGTTGATCCTCTTGTGATGAATATTTTTGTGTATGAAGTTGCATAGGAATAAATTTAATGAAAATAAATAAAAAGTCAGCAAAGTGTAACTGAAGCCAATAAGACCATCACCATATATACGGTTTCTGTCATTGTCCTCTCCTAAAAATCATTGACTAATTTGCACTACTTGTCATGATTACACTTGTGAAAGCAACCAGAACTTCTTGCAATGTCTCAGACGCGCTTTTTTGTGACGAAAATATACTTGTTGGAGTTCAATAATGACACTGAAGATGAGATGACAATGTTGATACCTGTAGCAGAGTATCTTTAGATTCTCTTGAGACACGAGGAATCAAGCTAAAATGCACAGCATTTATTATCTTTAGCTATTGCAGTGTTGCAAAATTCAAACTTAAATTTAAAATTGAACTACGCCTATTCAAGCCCTTTACATTGTTCTCCATAAAAAATAGAGGTGCAACTATCACAAAAAGATTTATTGCATATGCGGGATGCACATACTATTTATTTACGATCGTTATAAACATAAATGTTCTAAGAAAATAATTACCAGAGCAGAAGACATCTGCTCCTGACAAATCACCTGCCTATTCCAACATGAATCAACCTAGAGATAAACAGGCGAAAATCCACAGTTCAGTAAACAAAATTCAACAATGTCAAAAGCAAGAGTACAAATGCAACGGAGTGCATTCAATTTCAATGAACAAAATTTATAAGTTGCAAATATAATACATAACCAGCCGCAGTCAAAGAAAAATTGGAACATATCTATTGCATCAGTTCAGAAGTAATGAAAGTCATCACATCCCATGGTACAAAGTTTAGAGTTGGAGATGTAATAACACATAACCTAGTAATGTTCAAAGAAAATTGGTACCCAACAGACAGCCTTTCAAATTTCCCCTCTGTAACCTCCAGATCCAAAATAATCCTTTCTATTATTTGCAATCGCCATGCTCTTCTGATGTTCTAATTTGGGACAATCTCTGATACGATGACCAAGTCCACCACAATATGCACATCCCTTGACTCCACTTATGCCTGTGATTTCATCATTGTCTTCCATTGGATCGTTCAACTCAGCCAAAACTGGGGGAATCCTTTGTTTTGCTTCTTGCAATAGGTGTTTCAAATCAAGTAATGTTGTTTCACTTTGATTCTTGTTTATAAATGTCGTTGCTATACCAGTTTTCCCACATCTACCAGTTCGGCCAATCCTATGGACATAATTTTCAATTTCAGCTGGCATGTCATAGTTAATGACGTGCTGAATATCAGGAAAATCCAAACCTTTGGATGCAACATCAGTTGCCACCAACACATCTTTCTTGCCAGCCTTAAAAGCTGCAATGGCATACTCTCTCTCTTCCTGATCCTTGCCTCCGTGAATTGCCACTGCTTCCACTCCTTTCAAGAGAAGGTATTCATGGATGTCATCGACATCAGCCTTATTCTCACAAAATATGAGAACTGGTGGAGGGGTTTTTTGTAGGCACTCAAGGAGATAAACTATTTTTGCCTCCTGCTTAACATACTCTACCTCCTGAATTACATCAAGATTTGCTGCCCCTGCACGTCCCACATTGACAATGATTGGTTTCACCAATGCGCTCCTGGCAAAGTTCTGAATTTTCGTTGGCATGGTTGCAGAAAATAGAAGAGTCTGCCTTTGAGCTTTGAAGTGATCAAAAACTTCTCTAATATCATCTTCAAATCCCAGATCCACCAACCGATCAGCCTCATCTAATGTTAAATACCTGCAGTTGTCAAGATTCATTTTCTTTTTGGCCAACATATCCTTCAACCTCCCAGGAGTGGCAACAACTATATGCACACCCTTCTTCACAATCTCAAGCTGCGATCTCATATCCACTCCACCAATACAAAGCAAAGGCCTGAGCTCCGGATATCCGGCTTCTTTCAGAGGTATCAAGAATTGTTCTACCACTTCATAAGTCTGCCTAGCCAGTTCCCTTGATGGACAAATAATCAAACCAAAAGGACCTTCCCCAGGAACAATAGGCATCATAATCTCCTCTTGCATTGCCACCATTATCATCGGTAGAACAAAGACAAGAGTTTTTCCAGAGCCCGTGAATGCAATCCCAATCATATCCCGCCCAGATAAGATTACAGGAAGTCCTTGCACCTGAATAGGTGTTGGTTGCACAATCCCCTTAGCTTTCAACTTCTTCAAAACTGGCTCAGGAAATCTCATATCCTTAAAATTCTTAATTGGGGGCGGGATATCACCACCATCAACTATTATATGCCACTGCTTCCGAATCAAATCACACTCCTTCTTGGACATCCTTCTTACATGCAAAGGTGGCTTCCACCCTGTTGGCAAAGGTTCCGAATAAGTGATTCCCTTAGCCAATTCACGGACAGACATGAGGGTTTTTCTATCCGACAAGTTTTCAATCATCTCTTTCTCCTGCTGAACAATCTGCTCCGTCACACTGATCTCGGGTTGTTCTCTTTTCATCTGTGAAGCTTTAACCAGCAGACTAGGCTTCGATTCAGCCGCCCTCAATCTCTCCAAATCATCATCTGTGGCCAAAGGAGCCTTCCCCTTGCGTTGGAGAATCTTCTGAGCTTCAATGGCCCGACGTTTGGCCACGGGCACATACTCCTCATAATCATCTTCTTCTTCCATTTTCTCCATCAATTTGAGCTCAAAAGAACAGTTTTTCTGGCCCTGTTATTATTCTAAACAAAAAACCTAAAGTAAATAACAAAATAACACAACAATTTAATTCAAAGCATAATCACTAAACCTAATGGTCCAATAATAAGTTCACACACACAAATAAAAGAGAAAGAAAGAAAGATGCATCTTCATGCTTGTAAACACTTAGAGACGAAAGTGAAGAAATCTCACCGCCAAGAAATTGAAATCCCGTTGTGAGATGCGATTGCGAGAAAACACTGTTTTGATAATGTGACTCAAATTTGGGAATTTAGGGTTTAATTTCCACAGCAACCTCTTCTGTATGAAAGGAAAACTTTCAAATTACCAGCATTTACTCAAAAGTAATGCACTGATTTGATTAAATACTCTATGCAATAAAATCAATATTAACAAAAAATAATTATTTATTCTATAACTATATATTTATTCATATTATCCATTTGTCCTTATTAATATAAATTATTTTATTAATTATTTTAATTTTGCATCTATTTTTTATAACTATTTTAAAGTTATATATTTTTTAATTTAATAAATTTTTTTACTTTAATAATAATTGAAATAATTTTTTTTATTTTTATTTTTTATCATTATAAAGTAAAGATGGATACATGTGCAGAAGAGTGCATGTATTTTCACTTTTATATATATATATATATATATATATATATATATATATATATATATATATATATATATATATATATATATATATATATATTCCACCTGCACTTATTTTTACTAGTTAAATAGGTTATCAGTTAGATTCAACCTAATTTTATCTTACACTCTTTTTTTTTTGGAAGAAAATAGTTTTATAATTTATTTTATAAATTTGTACTGTGTGTAAACCTATTTATTTAATATGATTCTAAATTTAAATAGTATATTATAGAGTATTTTTAAAAACTTAACAAAAAAAAATCGGTTTAAAGGTTCAATTAATATAATTGTTTTATGATATTGAAAATTCTAAATGTGTAATATAATTAGACTCATACTAAAAATCTATCTATATATTTATTTATTTATTTATTTATTTATTTATTTATCAGATACATATATTTCAATTACATATGAGTCATAACACACCCATATGTAATGAGGTAACATCTTTTTATCCTTTTCAAGTGTTTTAATAATTTCAAATTTAACACTTATTAATTTTAATGATTACATAATTCTAATTATTTTTAAAACTATTCTTACATTTTAATTTTTAATTTAAGAAAATTCCCCCAACTCTTCCCCCAGAAAAAAAAAAAAAAAACCATAATTAAGCACCAACCATAAATTTTCAGTGAAAAAAAGAATTACTCACTTACTATATTCTGTTGATTCATTTAAATTAGATTAAAAGTAGAGTATCCCTAAATACCCAATACACTTTGTCATAAGAGTCAATTCGAATGAGAACAATTTCAGACATTAAGATTGTGACTCGTGGCAACAGATGTACCATTAGAATGCAATGCCTCTTTGACATTCATTCAATTCGTATGCAGCAAAAATCCAAAATCAAAGTGACCAAGAAACCCTAAAACGTTTTCCAGTCACAGATCAGGTTGTGGGGTTGAGAGTTAAATGGAAACCTAATTGAAACCCAAAATTCAAGCTTGGGACCCACCAAGTCGCCATTGAAATTGAAGGCAACTTAGTAAGCCCTTGAATAAGTAACAGTAGTAGCAGCATCAGTTGAGCTTGACTTACCAAATTTTTCTAGCCAAAATTGCTTGCAAAGAACTTGGAATATGTGGAAAAGTGCCCTCAAGATCCATCAAAATTACAAATGCTAATTACAAATGTTGTATTAGACACTCGGATTTAGAGCATTAAGTAGACAAGCAATAAAAAAAGTAAAAATAAAATTTTGATCCATCATTCTCTTCCCTGCCAAATTTTTTAACTTTCTCTGTTTAAAAAACACTCACAAATATAGGGTGTGATGCACGGAAACCTTTGCACAAGGACTACTTGGATTCGTAGGTTGATATATTTAAAGAATATGTTAATAATCTATTTTTATTGATTTAAACATTTGAGAGTCTTTTGTATGATTAGACTTTTTTATTGCTTTCGTTAACAAGAGTAAGCTAACAATCATTTTGTGATAGAAGATTGATTATTGGTGATTTTTTATCCATCTCAAAGATTACTTATCAGTTCTTCAATATTAATATTTATCCTATAAATATCATCAAAGGTATATTGATATATTTGTATCACTATAATTTTTTTTATGATAATAACAATTTAAAATAAGATTATGAAAGACAAATCTTTATTATAAAAATAAATAATGTATGGTATATACCTTTTTAGTCAATAACTCATACTAACTAACAAGTTAGCTAGGATATGTTTGGGTCAATCACTCTAATTGACTGATGGACCAACCATCTGACTAACTGATAGACTGATCACTCTGACCGATTGACCGACTGATCACCCAAACCGACTAGTACACTTTGGGATTGATCCCTTAATCAACTGGTTGCAAAATAAAAGTCACACTTAAATAATGATAAACATAAATCAACGAACTAATATTTATTAAGATATGATTGAATCATAATTAAACTAACAAAATGATAAAAACCTATAACAACTATTAGAAATCAAGGTCTAAAGTATGATTGTTCACACACATGTATTATAACATTTAATACTCATTTACTAAAACCTTATCAGACTTAAATATAGAAATATCTTCTATAAGTACCCTCCTTGTGTGGACAATCAACAAGATATCACAGTAAGGGACGTCTAGGAAGTCTTTGACAAGAAAAAAAAAACTTTTATTATACAAATAGAAGTATATAATTGGACCTCTTAAGACACATTTATTTTCAACATCTTTTATATCTTTTATATTTAGTTTTTAAGAGATTTTAATGTTATAATTTGTATTGTCTTGTCTATCAAACAGCACGTTATAGAAGTTGAAATATAAGTTGTGTATTTTGTCGGTTGAATCTTGTTGTGTATATGAAACCCATAGTAAAAGTTACATGTGTATGTTTATGTAGGTGTATTCATTTCCTTAATCGATATTTGGTTGATGAGGTTGCCTATTGTAAATTTAATGGAAAATAAAAGTCAGCCATGAAAGTCAGTCATGACTAACTGAAGCCAACAAGACCATCACCATATAAGGTTTCTGTCATTATCTTCTGTATTTGCATACCCTTTACACTATATACCATAATTTCATCTTAGGAAGCAAAAAGACCTTCATGCAAAGTGAAACAATTCATCTCCAAGTCTAAAAGCAAGCTTCCAATTTTTGGTGTTAGTAATTCAAGTATAATTTAAGTCTCACATTGTAGAGATGAGAAAGATAAACATTTTAAGGTAGTATCATTATCTTTTATGGATTTGGTATCATTACTGGTGTTGTGTCTGTATAATGAATCCTGTTCTGAAAGACACATCACCTTGAACTCTGTGTAATCAATATAATTAACTGTTTTGCCTTATAAAAAAGTAGTTATTGACATGCATGAAATAAAGGCATAGGTGTGATATAAACTAAAGCAGAACAATGCTGGATAAAAGGGTGACTAGTGCATCAAGGTGTACGCTTTTATGGAAAANAATATGTAAGTTGATTCACAAATCTCAAGATCAGTTCANTATTCAAAATAAGAATAGGACAGATCTCAGGTATGAACCCTTTCTTGCTTGTCAAGCAAGAGCACACAAATTAGAGTCAATTTGTCATTGCCAAAGCACACTCAAAGTTTCTGGCAATATCATCACCAGCTAAAANGTTTATTATAATTTCCACTAGAAACTAAATATTAAGAGAAGTTTACTTGCAACTTCATAGCCAATCATAAGGTTGGGATCTTTCTAGTATAAACAAACAAACAAAACTGATCTCATCAACATTCTTTTTAGTATGGAAAAATTTTGTACAGTATGTGAATGTATAACCACTCCGGCAGCTTTAGAATATAATTTTCATGTAAGACGGGAGAATCATCTGCAGTTTTTCAAATCAATTCGTTTCTGGAAGTCAAAACCTGATGATGACAGGTACCTTCAAAGATACCTGGTATAATGGATTACTACTCTTAACTTAATCTAATGGTTCATAGATATTTCCTAAGCAGTGCTGTTGCCATTCAACTGCTTTTCTTCTACTAAAACTGCAGTCCCATTATCTGAACTCTGATTGTGAGGCATGGTTTTGCTTCTTGTACGAGTCTTGCGGCAAATAGCAAATGAATCAGTTTGTGTTGGGACAAGTTTCCTTTTCTGTCTTCTTTCTCCATACAAGAATTCATTTGCTAGAGATTCAAGCGCTCTAATTGATAATGGTCGGTTTCTTGTGCTCTGCCTCCTGGAAGTTATACTAGGCTGCTGTTCCACAGAACCAACATCAGAAGAGGTTCCCAGTGGCTCCTCAATTACCCCTTGACTGTCAGATAATAAACATGGATCATTTGCCTTCAGGCTCTGCTTATCTTCCTCCAACATTACCATCATCACACCGATTTCAGACTTCAAAGGAGCTTGGGGTATGTTGAAGGAGACTGAATCACCTTTCTCAACTTTATCACCTGAAACACTCCTGTACTCACAAATTTCCTTGAGAATGCTTTCTTTGTTATTCTTTTCCAGACTTTTTTCATCTGAAGAAGGAATTAGATTTCCATTCTTCTGACAGGTAAAAGGATCATCAACCTTTGTGTGGGATAAAGCCCTTTTTTCTGATCCTGAGTCTCTTGAAGAATTCTTGATGATGTGGTTTGTCTCTGCCTTGGAACAGGCAGCTAATCTCCTCCTTTTGACGGGAACAACTGCATGGTTGGAATCACCTGGTCTTGCTCTTCGACTACACTGATGCTTTATAGTCCTTTTTAGCCTATTATCATTAGACACAGAGGTCTTCTTATTCTCCAAGCTTTGGACCATTTTCTTAGAATTATTTTGGTTATCAGTATTACCAATTTTCATTTTGCCATATACCAGCATACTAGCTTCCATTACACTTGGTGAATCATCATAGGAGCTACCCTTACTTTCTCTTAAAATACCAAGCACCTTAGATGCATCTTCCTCTTCAATTGGCAGATATTGCAGTTCTCTCACCATTAACTTTCCTTCACAAAGTACACCAGTACCAGCCAACTTTTGATCAATGTTTTGAGAAATGTTTTTCTTGTGGTTTACTTTACTCATATGTTTGGCCTCTTCATGTGAATCAGTAACATTGACCTCAACTTCACCCACTGAATGAACAGGTACAGGTTTAAATGCTCTTAAATCAGATGGTTTCCCTCCATGCACCAAACTTGTATCAATAACCGTGACTTTTATCTGATCTGTATTGCAAGTTGAAGCTCGAGGCTTGAGGTAGCATTGACGACGGTAATCAGAATCATCATCCTCATTCAACCCCCCTTCTGGCTCTTCATCATCACAGCTACCAACTTTAGCTTCTTCAAGATCAAGAAGATTCGGTTCAGCTACCACTTTTTTCAGGACATCACTAACAGAATCAAAGTAATGATCACCTTTCACAAGTTTTCTCCTTGAAAAGGTCTTAACACCTGGGATAAGAAAAACCAGATAATCTTTGGAGCTCACATAACCTCTATTTTTTGGTTGCTCAGAGTGCCACCCTCTTGCTAGTAAGCGAGGCCAAACAGCTTCCCAAAAGAGATCATTACTTCTAGCCTTGCTCAGTCGAAATCCTGTTAAAAATTTCAATATATCATTTGGTCCAAGAGAAGACCAAGCCTTGCACGTTGGCACTGAAAACACCTTATTGTTCTTCACAGGTTCCAGAACAAGAGTAGTAAGGTCATCCTTCTCCTTACCAATACCAACTGCCCCCACAAGAATACCAAGTCCAACAGTGGATTTTATAGAAGATATGTATTCTTCTAATGAAGTTCTGCCCTCAGTATATGACTTAGAAACCTGATTAGAGAAAAAGTAAAGTGAGAGTGAATCATATAAATATACAAATGAAACGATAAATAAACAAACGTCCACTGGCCATAAAGGTTGAACGAATCAATCAACCATCATTACATCACAATAAGATCATAATACAATCAGCCATTCCACCACAATACGCACTGTATCTAATGTACAATGTATGTATAAAGATATATGATATTTCCAAAAGGATTTATAGCTGAACCTTAGTCAGCTACAAGTATTATTTGGAGCTTGAACACGGAATAAATCAGATACTTCCAAAAGATATGGTATCCTAATTGCAAATGGCTTCTATTCTTCAAAATGATCAATATACATCCAGGAAAATAGACACACCATCATCATCATCTTCTATATTGTCACTTCATAAGGTTAAAAAGAAGGTTATATTATAAACTAGAGGGGAAAAAATAAACATTGCACTATATCAGAGAAGTGAAAATAAAATAATTTCTAAATCATAAAATGCAGTTAAACAGGCTAAGTCGCTCGTCCAACAAATGAAATATACTTGGTGTAGTTCAATAATAACACTGAAGATGAGATGACACTGTTGATACCTGTAACAGAGTATCTTTAGATTCTCCCGAGACATGGGGAATCAAGCGGGACAGTAATTCTTGTTGCCTGCGACCAGTGAAAAGTTTCTGTCCAATTGCAGACTTTCTTCCTTTTAACTTCCTACAGTCTGACCATCTACGATATTGATCAGATTTGTAAAACTTTCCATAGTAAAATGCAAGTATTTCCCCCATTCCCTTGTTCTCTAAGAATCTTTGTATTTGAATGAAATTTTTCCCAAAAATATACAAACCAAGGAGAAAAACTTCTGAGTCAGAATCACTCCAGGAGCTACCTAATATGGCAGGAACCAATGCAAATTTTTTTCTTTCACCCAGTTCAGCTGAATTGCTGTCTCCTGTCATCTCAGATTGAAATGCGGTTGGTTTGAGTTCATCTGCATTGTCTCCAATATATCCCCACCCTTCATTTTCACTACTCTCATTTGCATTATGTATCCATGTGACAGAGATGGGTAAACCAATTGCAAATGAAAGAGAGTTGTCAAGCCCAACTTCTGACTCAGCAGGATTCCTTAGAAGCTGAACTCGTTCTGATTCTTTTATTAGGGAAGGAACTTCCACCTGGTATTCATCACCAACTCGAGGATTCAGCTGTGGAGCTCCAACTAAATTGCTTATATCAGGTGAACTTGGGGGACTATTAGATGCATGTTCAGTTAAATTATTATTGTCATTCTGCTGCATTATATCCATCTGCATAGAAACAAAGTATAAGATACCAAGTAACTAAAAGCTCAAATCTTAAGAAGTATTGTAAGGGAGATGTAAATTAAATAATATTATCAAGGAGCACACTTCACATGTGACCTTCAGCAAAGTATAAAAGTAATGCATAGAGTTACTTAGCATCTATTCATTTACCAGGCCATTTTCAAAGCATCACACATTTTGAAAGAATTAAGATTTCATGACCCTTAGCTACCCATGAGAAATTGATACTTCATTTCAATAGTTAGGCAATAACAAAAATCTTTTCCAAATAAGTGAGATCAACTACATGGATCACATGACACCTTTAATTTGGATAGAGGCCAAATTAGCCAATAGCCATGTGACAACATGTTAGATCTCCAGTTGTTTTCACTTTCAATTATTTCATCACTATCAAATTCTTAAGAGAATCAACTATTCAGAAACTCAGTATTAGAGTAGAAATAACAGGAACAAAGGGCAAGTATTCTTCATTGACCAGTAACTCCAAAAGGATTACAACAGCTAAAACAATCTATTCCTGTACTAAGAAAATTGGAGAATAGCTGAAGCTACAGCAATTGCTCATATGACAAAGCATCAAAATCCTCAACAGGGGTGTCTGAATCACTCGCGTAAACCCTATTATTTCTCCATACCAGAAAAGCAAAATTCGCAAACTTGTTCCCAAACACAGCATTCCTCAATGGCTGACACAGCCTCAAAACAATTAAACCATGCAAAAACCACTATACAACCTAAGGAGGGGAGAGACTATCACCAAAACCCTGAGAGGAGAACGATATACAAAGCCGAAGAATTTTGATTACCAAAGAAAAATGTAATAACCAACCCAGATCCACTTGTACTCATGTTCACAATCAAAGTCCTTGAAGAACAACACAAAACAAACTGATCCACACGTACAACCCAGAAGAGCAAACGAAGAAACAAAAACCATTGAAACCGGAACATCACAAGTACATTCACTGACATCAATATTGAACACACCCACAACAGACAGCTGACAATTAATCGAAATACCAACGACCCATAAATATTTACAGGTATCTTTCTCCATCTCATATATCACAGCACATCAACACACACACAAACTATACAATCCAAAGCAGAAGAAACACGGGTATACGCATTGGACGAGAGAAAGGTTGATGACAAGAAAAAAACGAATATTTGTTACCCTTTGAGCAAGCGGTGGAAACGTCAAATGCCAAGGCCTGAAAGGGGAAGCAATAGCATCAGGTAAGTGCACACACAAACACACACAAAGTTAAAATAACAATCATAAAAATCGGTGGCGATGATGTCCTTTGTTGATTTGCATACATGTGCAATGAAAGTAGAGAAAACATTAACGTAGTTGGAGAACAGAACGAGATAGAGAGAAAGAACCTGGTTTTGATGTCTCAAGTGTACCACATAACAAGGTAAATTCGCGGGGCATGGAATGAAATGAACTACTTCCTACTTGGTCCTGCTTTTAAAACACACCGAGTCTGTCTGACTCGTCCGAGTTGGTTACCCCGAGTTGAGTTGACGACGTGGTTTAAAAGCAAATCCTATGTTGTGTTATGACTTTGAGTTGATTCATGGTGTTTTTATCAGTTTTTTTTTTTTTTTTTTGCAGTGTAAGTGCTTCTTCTATGACAATTAATTATTCTTTAATTGAGTGAGATCACTCTGAATAGCATAACTTTTTCAATAAATATCATTAGTTTATTGATTATATTTTAATGTGTTGGTTAAGAAAAAAAGAGTAACTATCCTTAATTTAAATACATGACTAAGTGCATAATTTTAAGAATGTCTAAAACATTTATGCAAAATCTATTATGTAATATTGGTGGGGGATTAAACAAAAACATGGGTAAAAACTGGGTGCTTCAAAGAGATGTGGTTTCAAGCATTTGATGGTGAAAAAAACTTAAATTTTGTAATTTTTTAATTCTTAAGACTTATTAAATGTTACATAATTGATTAATAAAAAGTCAGCATTATTTATTAACTTTCATTTTATTATGCTATTTTTTTTTTTTTTGAGTTTTGTTATTCATGTTGGTAACAAAAATATAATTAAAAGTACTTGAAATTACTTATTCAATTTCTTTATTTAAAATTAGTGGTTTCTAGCATGTGATGATGAAAAAAAAAAAAACTTCAAATATTTCAACAAAACATAATTAATGATCTTGCAATTTTTTAAAGTCTAACTCGTTAAATGTCCCATAGTCTATTATTAAAAAGTCAGCATTAGAGATTATCTTTTATTTTATTAGGCTATTTATATAGTTTGTTGTTTATATTGATAACAAAAATATAATTAAAAATAATTTAAATTGTTTACTTAATATGTTTATTTAAAATTAGTGGACGCACATGATGTATATGTGTCTCCTATTTTTTATTATAAGTAATTATTTTAATTTGAAAATAGTTAAATTTCAATAAAAAATATTTTAAAAAGAAACATAATAAGATAATATTTTTAATTTAAAAATCATTAAATTTAAATAAATAATTATTTAAAAAATGATAAAATTGTTATTTTAATTTAAAAAGTAATAATTATGTGCACTAAAAAATCACTTTATCAATTACATATATATTATTAGGGTTAATTTTATAATTTTGTACAAATTTCATTCTATAATTGTACCTCACTATATTTATATTATATCATTTATCTACTTTTGTATTATTATTTCATTTATCTAACTATTTTTATTATGTGTAAAGTGTAACAAACAGATGAGTGAGATTACCACATCGTACAATGAATGATGATTATTGTGCAAAATAATATTGATAGGAATTAGGATAAACTAATATGTTATAACTCAGTTATACACTTATAAAATAATTTATTAATTACATGTGGACTTATCTTAACTTCAATTTATTTTGCAAATCTTTTATAACACAATCTTTAGACTCAAATACATTAGTTTGTGTCCAAACAACATGGACAAGGCATTTTGTTAACATATATAACACTTTAGGGTATATATAACACTTTAGGGTAGTAGACAAATTAGAATATATTAGTTCATAAAATTTTCTTTAGAATATTAAGATTATGTTTTATATTTATTCAACTGTTTAGAGTTGCAAAATGAATATGTTTTTATTTGTGCATGATTGTGGATTATACATAAATTGACAATTTATTTAAAAACAATTTTAAGAATATGTTTCTAAGAAAGTTGTCTTAGTAAGTTATTTTTAACAACGGTTTTAGTCAAAAAATCATATTGTCATTGATTCTCTCCACTTGTGATTGTTAAGAAGTGGATTTTAAGCTTAATTCAATCTCACAAAATCGGTTTATAAAATAAGGTTTCTACTTCACTTATATCATAAATTGGCCTTATCTCTAGTCAATGCAGGACTTTCAACACACCCTTTCACGCTGATGTATAAACATCTCGAGCATGAGAGTGTAATTAATGGATGGTCTGGTAGTGACGCGACGATAGGTGAAACAGAATGCTTACATAGATCTCGTTAGGATAGGTTCTAACCATTATTTGATATCATATTAAGAAGTGGGTTTTAAGCCTAACTCAATCCCACAAAACCGGCTTTTAAGGTGAGGTTTGCACCAATTTATATATATTATAAATTAACCTTATCTTTAGTCGATGTGAGACCTCCAACAATAATAATGACAATATTAACAATAAAGTTATCATTTTATTTTCCTGACCCACACACTATGAGGCTTTTTTCAAAGCCCTTGTGAAGTGGGTTGAGTCAAACTAGGAAGGGGTTAACCTTTCTTCTCCTTTGTTCAAAACTTTATTAATAATCGAACTGTGATTAAAGGATATGAATGTTATTTTTCTGAACTAATGGTTGCTTTTAATAGTTTTTCACGTCATTATTAATAACTTTTAATAGTTCTTCATGTCATAACTTTTAATGATTTTTCACGTCATTATTAATAGCTTTTGCGAAAGTTTCTCACTAACTTTAATGTGAATGTTAACTTCCATAAAATAATACTTTAATATATTCAAAATTTACAAAAATAAATATACCACACATTTTTATGCTAATTCCTATGTAACAAAATGACATTTACTTAAAGTAATTCTATTGCATATTTTAATAAAATCTATACCGAAATTGAAAAAACACTAATGAAATTAAATTTATCATTTTAATTTTTTTCACATTGTATTAAAAAGATAAATGTTCCAATTCTTATTGTTTCGAAATTATATTTAAAATATTTAATGATTGACTTATTTATATATATATATATATATATATATATATATATATATTCAATTTGAAATTAATTAACATTCTAAGAATCATTATTTAATATTAATGTTAAAAAAAAAAAAGTTCATGAGCCGATCCTAATTCAAAGAACTTTGGAGATATTTGAACTTATGAAATTTTTTAATAAGAAAATTTTTTGGTCCTGTGCACTCTTTTTTTTTACCCCAACCCATTAGATAAGGCCAAGTTCTATAAAATTGACTAATTTGACTGGTTTAATTAACAATGGTTTAAAAACTTCAGTAAAATCTATTTTAACCATCAAAAGTCCTTTTCATAGTAGTAATTTTTTTTATGATAACTTACAAAAAGGTTTGAATTTTGTAATAACAATCTAAAGAAAATATTGTATAAATTTTATAACAATAAGCACAATTTCTACAAAGTAAATCAATTAATACAGAGTAATCACGTTTGATAATAGATATATTTATCTTTCCACCATGAAATTTAATTTTCACTTTATTTTCTGAACTTAATTCCCTTTCCTCTGTTTCCTTCATTTTTTTTATCAAAGATATAATAATGGGTTTTAGTTCTAATTTTGACATTTTTGTATTTTAATCCTTGTTAATAATTGCAACAAAACATTGTTAGAAAAATTGGTGATATATAAGTGGAAACGTGATAGGAGGTTAGTTGAAAATATAATTAATCTTTTGTTTTAGTCATTTTGTATAATACATTTCCTTGAACTCATCAAGATATTTCCATGGTGTATAAACTAATACTTTCATGCTAAACCAAACTCTTAAAAGAAAAAAAAAATGATAAAAATATATCATAATTCCAAAAGATTAAATGTAAGGAAAATCCTTTTACAAATGTGTGTGAATAAGTTAGAGTATAGGATATACATTGAGTTTAGATAAATAAGTTACCACCTTATGAGAAAAAAATCTTATAAATCGATTTCTTAAGATTTTGAGTTAGAACTTATATCGTTATTTCATTGTATTTGATTCAGGTCTCATTATTGTATTTCTCCAATAAATCTTTTTCAAATATTAACCAATGATATTAAAGTTGGTTCATTTTATTGATTAGCTTAGACAAATACAATATGGGTAAAAAAAATTAAATGTAAAAATTCTTTGTACCAAAAGTTTTCATCAGAGGAGTTTCAAACATGTATGTCACAAAAGAGAGATATACTAGTTAATTTAAGAAGAAATTATTAGAAATCTAAATGTGAATCATAGGTTTCAAGCATATGTCGTTCAAGGAAAATGTACTGATATGAAAGAGATTTCCTTAAAGAATAATCGTTAAAAATTTAAATATAAATTTAAGTTTTACATCAAACAAAAATAAGAAGGTTAAACATCTAATAAAAAATCCTATAAACCTAAGTTTTTTATAAAATAAAAATTTGATTGATGGGTTAAAAAGTGTATGGAATTTTAGAAAATACTTATTAAATTTAATGTTACCCTAAATAAAAGATGATAATTAATAAATAAAGTGAAAAAATATAATATAGTTAAAAATCAGAATTACATCTTTTTAACTGCTTAATATAAATGATATTAAATTGTTTTATTTTTTTAAAATGAATTTAAATATTTACAAAACAAATAATAGTTAAATATCTTAGAATAATCAATTATACTTTAATATAATTAATATATTGGTGTCTAACTAAAACTAATTTTTAAAATATTTAAATTTTTTTTACACAATATAACAATGTATGTAGTTATGAATGTTTAAACTAATATATAATCTACAAATACTAAAACGGAATAAAGTCTTGTCGGTATAAGAGAAAGTCAATCCGAACTAAACAAGACTAAAGGTTGAATTGAGTCAGTTCAAGTTAGAAGTCAAGTCGAGTCAGGCTATACCGAATGTCAAATAAAGTTGACCGAACCGAAAGTCGAATTGAGTTATCTTGGACCACAAGTCACACTGAGTATGTCCGAGTCAAAGATGCATTTAGTCAACAGGGACTAAAGGTTGAACCGAATATCAAATTAAACAATTCAAACCAAATAACAAGTTGAGTTAGCTTCGACTAAAGTCGAAATAAATCCTCACAAATCAAAGATCAAGCTAATTTAACTCGAATTCAAGAATAAAGTTGAATTACACTTAAAATAATAATTAAATAAATAAATTAAAATCTAATAAATTTTAATATTCCATCAAAACAAATTATTTAAAAATCGAAATTAATTCAAGTAAGTATTTCAATTTTTTAAAATCGATTAATTTCATTAGATAAAAATTAGAACAAATACAAATTCTAATTTTACATATAAATTTATAAACTAAAAACATATTTAATTATAAATTTAATTAATATTTATTTATAATTTTCTTTCACTTGTTAAATAGTTATAAATCATACATTTTTGTATAGTTAGATTTTCAGTTACGTGGAAACTTTATTTTATTGTGTTACAGGTCTTGGGGTAACTATATAAATGAATACAGTATAGGCTTAACCTAAAATATATTGATATTCGTTGGTTTATCTTTCTTTGTGTTTTGGGTCGTTTTACAACTCCATATTTTTTTTTCCAGATTTTTTTTTATAAATGTGAAAAATATTAAAATATATAAAAAATTAAAATATTTTAGATTGTATATTTTAATGTTCTAAAAATTCAAAATATATTTTAAATCTTCAATTTAAAACATCTAAAATATATTTTTAAAATTCAAAATCAGACCATTCAAATTTAAAAAATACATTTTAGAATTGTATAATTAAAATATACTTTTAGATTACCTAATTTAAAAATAATTGTCACATTAAGAAATTTATAAATACATTTAAAAATATCTACATTATATAATTTAAGATATATTTTCAAGAGAATATATTTATGAATTCATAAACATATTATAAATTCGCTACTTTGTAGTATGCTTTTAAATTTCATAATTTAAAATTTAAAAATTGAACATTTTAAACCTTTTATACCCAAATTGAAAACGTATGAAGAAATTATGAGAATTTCAATATAAACCAATTGCCTGTACTTTAATGTGGTAGTGAATAGTAATAGACTTACATTTGAATTTTCTTTTACTTTTGTACTCCATGATTTATAACTTCATCTTTAAACTTAGAGGAAAGTATTAAAATATCCTCTCTCATTGTATATATTATTATTATTATTATTTTACTAAATGGGGGTGCATTTAGATATTGTGAGGGTGCAGAACGAAATATCCCAACTCTTTTTGTTAGACCAAATGTAACATGTTGTTATATTTAATATTGCAATCTTGAAATATGATAAATATTTTTTATGGTTAATGTTCATAATAAAAATATCTTTAGTACAGTAATTATATCATAATTAAAAATGTGAAAAGTAAATTTTTTAACTATACTAATTTTAATACACGACAAGATAGCACTAGGTGGTTTAGTTTGCAGTTCCTTTTCATTGGTTTCAACGCAAAAACAAAACAACAGATTCTTGGGTTCCGTTTGGTTGGCAGTAAAATCAACGACCTGGATTCCATGGAAACTCATCCTATCACCACTCACATCACATCACATCATTTCTTTTCGATTACAATTAATTTTGAATTTTTGTACTATTATTATTGATATATGTTTTTTTAATTATTTTATAATAATAAAAAAATCTAAAAATAAGTTTAAGTTTTATATTGGATAAAAATAAAATAAAAAATAAAAAATGTGAATATTTATTAATCATTGTTTTAAACTTTTAAGTTGAAAAAGATGTTAAACTTTTATATGATTTTATTGATAACAAATAGTAATTTATCTTGATTTTTTAATAATTGAAACTCAAATATTAATTATTTGATAGAGGTTTCTTACCTTAATTATAAATTTATAATATGTTTTAACTAAAGATTCTGATGTCATAAATTTTAAATAAAACTTAGTTTTATAAAAAAATTCATAAAATTAATTTATGAGATTAGATTGCATTTATTTTTAAATTATAAGTTAATTTTATTTTATTCAATATCAAACTTTTAAAAACAAATAAAAAATATAAAATAATATAATTATAAAGTTAATAGCTGTAATTATACAAAATATTTTTAATTTTGTTTTTCAACTTAGTTTACACGTAGAAGAATATATATATATATATATATATATATATATATATATATATATATATATATATATATATATATATATATATATAAGATTAATTTATAAGGTGTGAAATGACTTGAAAGTGATGTTTTTAACTTGTTTCTTACTCTGTTATTTGGTTTGGTTCTCATTGATTAATAATATAAATTTTCTGTATTATCAACTAAACCATTTGAGCAAATATATGAATTTTACAGGTTTCGACTTTTGAATTATTATCTCCAAAAGCTTATATAATTAAGTACGACTAAGAATTTAATTAAAATACTTTAATTTTTTTATTAGTCGATGGTGTTAAAATATTTATATATAAGAAAGTTAAATTTTATTATTGATAAATTTTGTAAATTAGGCATATACAATATTATCAGATTGGCCATCATTAAATGTAAGAATTTATATAAAAAAAATCATCAATCAAATTATATTATTAAAATATTATGCTTTACAACTCATACTGAGATGAAAACATGAGTTAGATTGGACTAATCTGATAATGAAAGCAAAATGAAAAACTTGTTACATCTGGTATCTTATATGTAAAAGGTTAAAGAAGGAAAAGAAAAAAAGAAACAAAAATATTTTATGAATTAATTTAAATAGATAAATTTAGTAAAATATGTTAATTTTCTTTCTAAAATGATTGTAATAGGAATATTCTAACTCTCATGCAAATTGGAGAAAAACAAGAAACATAAAGAATTACGTCATGAAAGCAGATTGATGCAGCAATCTGAAAATAACTTGTAGAACTGACCAACCTTTTCATAAAAAATCAAGACCATGAACGGAGCTTAGCAAGATCCATCAAGTTAAGCAAATCAAATGTCACATTCTCAAATAAATGTCATTGCTTGTGGATTACATACAACAAACAGTATGCAATATAATCATTGGGAATTTTTAATTTTCTTTCATTTAATCATTTCTTATGTTCTAAATAATGTCATTCAGAGATAGTGACAGAAAAATTAAATATATATTTTTCTTCTATGTTCAAAATTATAATTATTTTACTTAAAAAAATAAAGTGGATTTAAGTCTTAATTCATTTTTATAAAATTAACTCATAAGATAGATTATCTCAATTGAAAAGTATTATTTTACTTTATTTCTATAATAAATTTGAAAATTTTAATACTTTTGTAATGTCGAACATGTTTATGTATAAAATTATTTAATTGTTGATGATGCTTTTGATAGTGTAAGAATTTAAATTAGTTTAAGAGTAGTTGCGATTTTTAGAAATGATACTTAATTATTTTATTAACAAAAACGTTAAAGTTATAAATAAAATTTCTATTAATCTAATTTTATTTTGATTCTTTTTTTCTTGATTATTTTTTTTTTCTTTCTAAATTTTTTATCATATTTATTTATAACTTTTTTTCTAAGTCGAGTTTCAGTCTTATCATTTGTAATTCAATGAAAATAATATATATATATATATATATATATATATATTATTTTTATTATTATTTTTATAAGATCTCTTTAAGATTTGGATAACCTTTATATTTAGGAGGACTGTATATACACTGTATACATATATAATTAACTACATGTAACACTACAACTAGAATGATACTAAAATTTATGTTATCTCTTAAGAGAAAACATTAAAAAAAAAAAAAAAAAACTCTGATACCACTGTTTAACATAAAAAAAAAAATAATGACTTTATTTGCCAAATACTAAAAAATACAAAACTTTTTGTTTCAAAAATATAAAATTGTCAAACTCACAAAGAAAAAGAAATTTCTCTAAAATATGACTAAAGATAAATGTTCTTACAATTGCCCATATATCTCTCACCTATATTGTGTGTCTTTCTTAACATTTTTACTATCATCTGCATCCATAATGAATCACGATCATCCCAAATGGAAACCACACTCACAAAATAAAATGATAAGTAACATAAACAATATATAATAATAAACACATTATTCATATAACAACCATAATTTCACACATGATATCACATAACAATATCAAACATTGTCTCATCACAATATCTTAGACTCCCAAAGTTAGAGGTTCTCACATAAACTTCACAGTTTACACATAGTTTCAGGTTACTCAAAACTATTAGATATCCTGCTTATATGAAACTACAAATTGTTACTTGCTCACAAAGTTTTAATTAATCACTCACACAAAAATTATCTATTGTTCCCTCATACAGAGCTCATAGTCACTCGTTCTGCAAGGCCTGCCACATATCACAACCGCATTGTATTACAAACTATTCCACTCACACAAAGATTATCAATCATTCTCTCTCATAGCTAAAATCTTTCTTGCTCACACAGAGACTTACGGTCCACTCTCCACTCCTAACATAAAGACATACGAACAAAGACCACAGAGTTCACTCGTCACTACTCACACAAAGACTTATGAACAAAGTCCTTTCTTAATCGCTCACACAACAATATCGTTCATCCAAGGTTTCATAAACACACAACACCATATTAATCATATAATCACAACATCACACAAATTAATTTTTCAATCAATCATGAACTAAAAACAATAAAATCTAACACTTCTATTTAATCATATAATCACAACATCACACATATTATCATGTAATATAAATTGTTTAATATCATTAATGTAATGACATAATAATATAATTGCACTATTTTTAGAATTGTTACATAGAATAGGTGATACAATAAACTTAACAAATCGTATTAAAATAAATTATTACTGTATTGGAAAATATTTTAAATTTAACTCATATTTACAAAACCAATAACTCGAAAAGTAATGATAGTTTTTATTTATAAAATATAAATTGATTTTATTTCTATCCAATAATCATGATTAAAAATAAACTATATGTTTATTTGTTTAAATATCTTTTAACTATAACGAAAACATTAAATCATATTTTCAAAATAACATTATGGTTAATATTAATTAAATTTCTTTTATTGGATTTAATTGCATAATTAATCAATTTTCATCATATAAATTGCTAAAGACTTGTTTAACACGTCTTAAATGGGCTTTTCTATTGAGAAAATGTAACGCGTATAACTGCAGAGGAAATCAGAGAAGAAAATAGTGGGACCAAGGCAATGAAAAACGTGACAAATGACCAAGGAATAAGGCGTAGCACTCGGCCCAAAATAACAAATTCCAAATTGGTTGATTTCGTGTGGTCCAAAAGTTAATATAAGAAGCACCAGTCTAGGACAGAGAAAGGGGAGATATACGTGAGGTCATTCTCTTCTTCTAGAATTTCTTCCCTGCTTTATTACTGTCATTCTGTTATACTCTTCTGATCTGGGAATTTTGATATTCCAGGTTATTGAAGTACTGGGTGAGCACTACTGTTACATTGGTGCTTTCATTCCTTACCATGGCCGAGAATACACGTCTCAAAGAAATTTCAGTGACCATGTCCAAGCTTTTAGAGATGTTCGAAACGGATCGACAAGAAAATAAGACTCGCTTCGAGACTTTGGAAGTTGCCGTTGATAATTTGCTGAAGCAGAAAATGAATGCGCTAGAAACTAGTTCTGGACCAGCCATTTCCGCTCATCAACCATTCCAGGTGCGAAATGTGAAACTGGATTTTCCCCGCTTCGATGGCTCTGAAGTTCTGCAGTGGATTTTTAAGGTCGAACATTTTTCGAGTATTACAAGACTCCGGATGCTCAACGCCTCACGATTGCTGCCATCCACATGGAAAAAGAGGTAGTTCCTTGGTTTCAAATGACCAATCGGTCTACTCCTTTTCAGTCTTGGACTGACTTTACACGTGCTTTAGAACTCAAATTTGGTCCTTCTCCTTATGAATGTACTCGATCTCAACTCTTCAAATTATCACAAATAGGATCGGTGCATGATTATTATACTCACTTCACTGCTCTTGCCAACCGTGTGCAAGGTGTTACTAGTGACGCCTTGATGGATTGTTTTGTTGGGGGACTTAAACCAGATATACAACGTGATGTCCTAGCTCAGTCTCCAACTACATTAATTTGCTGTGTTTCATTGGCCAAGTTATTTGAAGAAAAATATTTTCCGAAATCTAAGTCATTTCATAGTAATTTTCCTTCGCGGCACTCAACCACCGGCTTCAAACCACCTTTCACCTCTTCCCAATCCATCAAATCCACTAGCCTACCTCCTTTACTACCAAGCCCTACTCCACCTTTTTAATCAAATTTTCCCAAACAGGGAAATATCAAAACAATGTCCCCGGCTGAAATGCAGATCCGTAGGGAGAAAGGTTTATGCTATACTTGTGATGAGAAGTTCACCCCCACTCATCGTTGTCCTAATAAGCAATATTTGTTGTTACAAATGGAGGATGAAGAGACTTCCGAGTTGGCCCCTGAGCCTCCTCATGAACCGGAACAAGTGAATCATCATTTGTCTTATAATGCCTTGAAAGGGTCTTTTGGTTTGGGTACTATGAGGTTTACAGGAACAATTAATGGCATGGTGGTTCAGATTTTGCTTGATAGCGGTAGCTCCGATAATTTTTTGCAACCAAGGATTGCTAACTATTTGAAACTCTTAATAGAACCTGCTCCTAATTTCCAAGTTTTGGTGGGAAACGGAAATTCCTTAGTGGCGGAAGGATCGGTGAAACAACTTGAGGTCAAGATTCAAGGTCAATTGCTATAATTGCCGGTGTATCTCTTACCAATTTCAGGTGTTGATTTGGTTCTTGGAGCTGCTTGGCTTGCTACATTGGGCCCTCATATTTCGGATTATAGCAAGCTTACATTGAAATTTTACATAGAAGATCACTTCATCACTTTACATGGTGAGCATTCGCAATTGCTGGGTCCTGCTCAATTTAATCACTTGCGAAGGATGCATAATACACATTCTATCGATGAGGTTTTTACTTTGCAGTACAAGCAAACAGATGTGCCTCAGGATCCATGGCTTGATTTACCTACTGTTACCCAACCTGAACTTGTTATGTTGCTACAACATTATCGCAGTATCTTTGTTGTCCCTACAACATTACCTCCTTCAATATCTCATAATCATACCATTCCTTTGGTAGAGGGTGCAAAGCCAGTGAAGGTGAGGCCTTATAGATATCCTCACAGTCAAAAACAACAAATCAAAACTATGGTGAAGGACATGCTCGCAGCAGGCATTATAGCTCCCAGTACCAGCCCCTTTTCTTCACCCATTATATTGGTGAAAAAGAAAGATGGAACATGGAGGTTTTGTACGAATTATAAGGCCTTAAATGCAATAACAATTAAGGATAGCTTTCCAATTCCCACAGTTGATGAACTTATTGATGAATTATATGGTTCTAATTACCTTTTCAAGCTTGATCTCCGATCTGGATACCACCAAATCCTGGTTGCTACTGAGGATCGACATAAAATGGCTTTTCGAACCCACCATGGCCATTATGAATGGTTGGTGATGCCATTTGGGCTTACTAATGCTCCTGCCACATTTCAAAGCCTCATGAATGAGGTTTTCCATGAGTTTCTCAGAAAATTTGTCTTGATATTCTTTGATGATATTTTAGTCTATAGTTCTTCTATGGAAGAACATCTCCTACACCTTGAATTGGTCCTCAAATTGCTGCAACATCAACTATATGCAAACTTGTCTAAATGTTCATTCAGGTTACAAAAAGTTGATTATCTTGGCCATACGGTTTCAGGAAACGGAGTTGCAATGGATAAAGACAAAGTACAAGCCGTTTTGCAATGGCCCATACCTGCAAATATTAAACAATTGCGGGGCTTCCTTGGATTAACTGGCTATTATAGAAAGTTTATCAAGTCCTATACTGTAATTGTTAATCCGTTGACTGATTTGCTTAAGGATGGTTTTATATGGGGAGCGGATGCCACTGCAGCTTTCTCCAAGCTCAAAAAGGCTATTACAGAAGCACCCGTTTTGGCCTTACCTGATTTTTCAAAACCATTCACTCTTGAAACAGATGCTTCGGGAGTGGGTATTGGTGTTGTCTTAAGTCAACAACAACATCCTATCGCTTATTTTTCCAAAAAAATTAACGCTAGGATGCAACGCCAGTCAGCTTACGCTAGAGAATTTTTTGCTATCACTAAAGCAATAGCTAAATTCAGACATTATCTTCTTGGCCACAAGTTGTTATAAAGACTGATAAAAAAAGTCTTCGATCACTTACTACCCAAGTTGTTCATACACCGGAACAACAACAGTGGTTACACAAGTTAATTGGTTATGATTTCACCATTGAGTATAAACCTGGAACAAAGAATGTGGTGCTGATTCTCTTTCTAGATCCTTCATGATGACATTATCCACTCCAAAACTGCAATTGCTTCCAGAATTAAGGGATGTTATTACCCAAGACAATCAATTGCAGGAAACTTTGCAACTTTGTTTGTAGAACAAGGCTCCAAATCCTCATTATTCAGTTTGTGATCACTTACTTTATTGGAAAGGTCGATTGGTGTTACCAAAGGGCCATACTTTGGTGAATACAATTCTGCATGAGTTTCATAATACCTTGTTGGGTGGGCATTCAGGTTTCACGCGAACATTGCAGAGAATTGCCGCCCAGTTTTATTGGCATGGTATGCAGAAAGATATTAAGGAGTTTGTCCAAAATTGTTTAATCTGTCAACAAGCTAAGCATGCTACTACACTACCCTACGGGCTGCTAGAACCATTGCCAATTCCAACACAAATATGGGAAGATGTGGCTATGGATTTCATCACTGGCCTTCCTTCTTCTAATGGGTACACTATCATTATGGTGGTCATTTATAGGCTTTCCAAGTATGCTCATTTAGCTAGTTTAAAATCTAACTTCAATAGTAAGCAAGTTGCTGTGTTGTTTATGCAGACCATAATAAAGTTACATGGTTTTCCTAAAACCATTGTTTCGGATAGAGATAAGGTGTTTACTAGCCAATTCTGGCAACAACTGTTTAAGTTGAGTGGTACTACTTTGAAATTCAGCACTGTGTACCATCCTCAAACTGATGGGCAATCAGAGGCTTTGAATAAATGCATTGAAATGTATCTAAGGTGCTTTACTTATGAGAATCCGGAGATGTGGTATAAATTGTTGCCATGGGCTGAATTTTGGTACAATTCTTCCTTCCATCATAGTACGGGCATGACACCCTTCAAAGCTGTTTATGAGAGAGATCCACCTCAGTTAATTAAGTATACAGTCAGCAATCAGGACCCTCCAAGTGTTCAAGAGCAACTCATAGAAAGGGATGCCACCCTCAACCGCTTGAAAGTGCATTTACAAAAGGCGCAACAACACATGAAGAAATATGCCGATGAAAAACGAAAGTCGTTCCAGTTGGAAATTGGTGATATGGTATTGGTCAAATTGTAGCCATATAGACAACATTCAGTGTCATTACGAAAGAATCAGAAACTCGGTCTTAAATACTTTGAACCATTTCCTGTCATTGCAAAAATTGGTGTTGTAGCTTACAAACTTCTTTTGCCTTCTTTTGCACGCATCCACCCGGTTTTTCATTGTTCTCAGTTGAAACTGTGTAAAGGAGATCATGTTCAGCCATATATGTCATTGCCCATAACCAATTCAGAGTTGGGACCTGTTTTGCAACCTGAAGTTATATTACAAAGCAGAGTCATTCTCAGGAACCAACAACAAGTGCAACAACACCTATTCAAATGGTAGGGCTTAGCAGACACTCACACAACTTGGGAGGATACTGCTGCTCTGGTTCAAGCTTTTCCTACTTTCCACCTTGAGGACAAGGTTTCTTTTATAGGGGAAGGTAATGTAATGCGTATAACTGCAGAGGAAATCAGAGAAGAAAATAGTGGGACCAAGGCAATGAAAAACGTGACAACATCAAGTTCTCAAAACCAAATCACAAGGGTTACACAAACCCTATAACGCACTTATCAAAGCACATGAGTAACCTGATAAGATTTTCGAAATAAATGTATTTCGTATATTGTATATTAGAACGAGAGTAATTTAATTTATAGAGATCTCACTCAAGGATACCTCCAAAAATTCGTTGTCAGCTAACTAACCTGTGATAATTGATTATTTATTTATGTTAATCGATTATGCATTTAATGAATGTACGACGGTCAAAATCTTGCTTAAAAATTCTCATAATTGCTCGTGATAATCAATTATGACAAGTCATAATTGATTACTGATAATCGATTATTATAAATTAATAATCGATTGTCTTGAGTATAAAATGAGGTTTTGTGATTCAAAACAAATTTTAACATATGCTAAGACAAACAATACATAAAATCAAATATAAATCACATCCTATACATAAATCTACTAAATTAGAAAAACTTTAACACAAGACAAGTCTTCATCAAGATCTTCTTACAACAAGATTTTGAGACTTAATTTTGGACATCATCAAAACTTTTATACTTCAGCTTTATGCTAACATTGAGTATGAGTTTGAATTATTGTATCGAATAAAAATAAATAATATGACTAATATATAAGGAGAAGAGGTTAAAGTTAGGGGTATTTAGGGCTTAAGATAATATGAATTATCGATAAAGGTGAGTAAGATGTCAAATATATAAGTAAAAGGACGCAAAAATCTAGTAAGGGAAGATTTTTAAGATTGAATGTGAGTATAAACCTCACATTGAGTAAAATGGAATAATAATATTAGTATACAAGTAAAAAGACCCAAAAATGAATTGAGGGGAAATTGTTAGGATTAATTGAGTTAGAAGTCATAAATCAAGTAAAAAAGGGAGAGTGTTGCTCCCTCCACCACCACACAATGTTTTTTACACCTTTTCGTTTTTTTTTAATTTCAAAATTACCCCTTTTTACTTTTAACATTTACCCTTTTTACTTTTATGGCAAAACCTTAATTACCCTACACCTCCTTCTCATTTTCACTCACAGCCGCAACCCCACCTCTTCACTCTCACTTTCTCTCTTTCTCTCCATATCTGTTTCTTCCCCTACCATTCTCCATTACTCCATGCATATATCACACATAACCTCTCATACTTTCCTACTTCTTTTTTCTTTTTCTTTTACCAAAAAGCCATCTTATCATTCCCTCCTTCACTACCAACAAAAAGAAAACTCCCTGCCATTAATTTCCCAAACACTTCACGTGCTCCCTACCATCAAAATCCGCTCTTCCAGTACTCCTTATCTCCTTCTAAGTCTTTATTTCTCTAACCACACGCATACATCTTATATGGAGGTTTAAGACACACATAGATCTCCACACTAGTAAGATATTGTCTACTTTGAGTCAAGCCCTCACGAATTTGCTTTTGGTACCACTTCAAAAGGCCTCTTACCAATGGAGGTAACCATGGATTTACTTTTGGTACCACTCCAAAAAGCATCTTACTAATGGAGATATCTTATGTGTATATAAATCCATGTCCATCTCTTATTTTATTCGATGTGGAAGTTTGTTTGTACCAAACATCCTCCCCTCAAACAAAGGACTATGGTTCTCCACCTTCACCTCCCCTACATTTACCCTTTTTACTTTTATGTCAAAAACCTAATTACCCTACACCTCCTTCTCATTTTCACTCACAGCTGCAGCCCCACCTCTCCACTCTCACTTTCTCACTTTCTCTCTTTCTCTCCATATCCGTTTCTTCCCCTACCATTCTCCATTACTCCATGCATATATCACATGTAACCTCTCTCATACTTTCCTACTTATTTCTTATTTTTCTTTTACCAAAAAGCCATCTTATCATTCCCTCCTTCACTACTAATAAGTAGAAAACTCCCTGCCATTAATTTCCCAAACACTTCATGCGCTCATTGCCATCAAAATCTGCTCTTACAGTACTTCTTCTCTAAATCTAACTCTTTATTTCGCTAACCACATACACACATCTTGTAAGGAGGTTCAAGATACACATAGATCTCCACACTAGTGAGATATTGTCCGCTTTGGGTTAAGCCCTCACAGATTTGCTTTTGGTACCACTCCAAAAGGCCTCTTACCAATGGAGGTATCCACGAATTTGCTTCTGGTACCACTCCAAAAGGCCTCTTACTAGGTATCTTATGTGTATATAAATCCATGTCCATCTCTTATTTTATTCGATGTGGGACTTTGTTTGACCCAACATCCCTCCTCAAACAAAGGACTATGGTTTCCACCTTTGCCTCCCCTGCAGTGGAAGTCTTTTTTTCTTTCTTATCCTTGAGTAAACCATGGTCAACACTTCTTTCTCTTGCTCTCCACCTCTTACGATTCACTTCGAGACTATTTGCCACTGGCCACCTGCCAAGGCTTCACCTAATCATGGAGGGACATATTCGTCTGAGCTCGATCACCAGACTTGAACCATGGGCTCTGATACAATTTGTAGGGAAGGACAATACACACATATACATAGATCTCCACACTGGTAAGATTTTGTCTGCTTTGGGTCAAGCCCTCATGGATTTGCTTTTGGTACCACTCCAAAAGGCCTCTTTCCAATGGAGGTATCTTATGTGTATATAAGCCCATGTTTATCTCTTATTTTATTTGATGTGGGACATTGTTTGTACACAACACATCTTTGTCCGCTAACACTTCCTCATCCTTTGGCTCCCATAGGTTCTTCCATTTCCCCTCATTCTTTTCATTTTACTCACTCTATTTTCTTCACTCCAACTACTTCCTTCCACTCTACGTGATATATCTTATTTTCACATTCTTTTCTCTTCTGACTTACTTCACACACATACCACCACGCCTTCCTTCTCTTATCTCTTTGTTATGATGTGTGCCAACGTTTTATGTTTGTGCAAACACAAATATCCATATCCGTTGGACGATTGATGACTTCTTTTAATTTTTTTAGTTTATTAATTAATTGTTTTTTAAAATAATTTATAGATAGTATTTAATTAAGTGTTCTATCTTTATTTTTTTACGTAATTATATCTAAATTAATTTTATTTAATCAAATAATTATTACTAATTTAATTACAGTTAATTGATTTTGTTATGAAGAATCATAAGAAAGAAAAATCACAGTAGGGGAGAAGAAAATATGAAAAGTAGTTTGATTTTTGTGAAAGTGATGATGTGCAAGGATGCATTACCATTAATGAAATTTAATTAAATGGTTAGATGTTAATGAAAATAAAAACAGAAATTAAAAATTTACAAAAGAAGAATGGAGAAGTACACATCAGGTGGTGAAGGGAACAACTCTCAAAAAAGAATAAAATGACTAGTATATAAAAAGGAAGACTCAAAATTATTTTAAAAAAATTAATATGATTAAATTTGAGTATTAACAATAGTTAAAAAAAGAGAATAAAATAACTACTATATAAGTAGAGAGATTCATATAATAATATCAAATATTTATAATATTAATAATATTATGAGAAGAATGTTTCTATTACCATTGATATATTAAACATGAACATAAAATTAATTAGTTTTAAAAAATAATTGGAGATATGAAATATAACTTTATAATTTAAAAATAAAAATTATACATCTCAAAACAAAGATAATTATAACAGTTAAACGTATATTTAAGTCTAAGGAATATATAGATAGCTCGAAATTCAATTCTCCCATTGTTCTTCCAATCTAAACCATTTCTTTTTTCAAGTCTTAGCTTTAAACCTTTCATATGCCAAACACAATTTATATTAAATTATTTTTTAGCTTCCAATATTTTGTTGGAACAATTTTCCAATAACTTAGGGAAACAAGATGGACAACAATGTAGACTTGATATAATCTTCTAGGCGTGAGTACACACTTTCCTAAAAACAATATTTCGTCCCTTATAAGAGTGGAGGGGATCACGAAATCCGCTTTTGAGATACAAAGAAGAACAACAACGATGATACTCACTCTTAGTATTACCGTTTAAACAAGAATATGATTATCAAGAATTGATTTGTGNGTTAAGAGAATGACTGAATTTATTCCAGTAGAGCACANGATCCCTTTATATAGATGTTGATCAGGCATCAATCCAAGAGATACCAGATTCTGATTAGTTACATTTCTTCATGAAATATTGTAAGTTTTCATGAATAAAAACTCTTCATGAATAATTGTAATTCTTCATGAATGGTAACTCTTCATGAATGCTTGTAACTTTTCAT
>NC_028360.1:11439005-11590314 GCF_000741045.1 Vigna radiata var. radiata
TGAATAATTGTAATTCTTCATGAATGGTAACTCTTCATGAATGCTTGTAACTTTTCATTAATGATAACTCCTCATTAATAATTGTAACTCTTCATAAAATAATTGTAACTCTTCAAGAATCTAAAATTGTCTCTAATACTCTTAAATTCCAACATATTTAATTATTTTCATTCAAACTAACTTATATATTTATTCTATCACTTCGAAGTATTTATTTATTCCTACTATAGTATGCAGTTTATAGAACAGCTGATTAAATTATTAGTGATGATATGATTAAGTTGTCATCAATAATTTTGTTGTGTCAGTATATATAGTTTAAGTTTTTTTTTTTATTTTACGTTAGTACGTGCAATTGGGAAATGCAGGTGTTTTTATACATGAATTTATTTTATTTTGTAGCTCATGTTTCTTTATGATAACATTTTGTGAACGTACAAATACTTTTATTAAACTGGAAATTTATAATAATATATAATAATTAAATAATAGTATGAACGCATTGTAAGTTAGTATTTAGAGTTGGTGAAATCAATGAATAAATATTTTGATTTTTTTATTAGGTTTTGAGCGCAGTTTTATTAAATGGTGTTGAAATGAAATCTGAATCACATAATTACTGCCAGTGCACACTGTATTTTTTTTTCTCTTCTCCTTTATTCTCTGCCTGCCATTTTTATTATTTTTATTTATGAATTTTATTTATTTAATTAGTGCTTCCCCCTCTTCCGTTCTCATTTTTCGTTCTTTCTCTCTCTCGCTCTCTCGCTCTCTCGCTCGCTGCATCACAAACACAATCGTTTCTCTCTCCTTTTGACCTAAATCATCTTCTGCTGATTCCGCGCATTTGCCTCTGACGGATTACACCCAAATTGTACTTACCTTTTGAGACTCAATGGTGCTATGATTATTCTTTTTTTTTTTTAATTGGCGTCACTGTAATTTTTTGATTTTTGTTTTCAGGCCGTGAATTATCGATCACGAGGTTTCGATTAACATTGCTCGAGATTTTAAGCTTTGCGTAATTACAATCGGGAGTGCGGTGTTGATTGGGAAGGTGCACTGCATGTTCCATTTCTGAGGAGAGGGGGTCCTCTGCTGCGAGGATTCCCGGCGTTGGTTGTTCAGATTCGTGGCTTTGTTGTTCGAAGTTGGAGAGGTGCTCTGAATATTAGGTATTGGATTTGTTGGGGAAATGTTTGCTCCGGTTGCGGATGGGGCATGTGAGGGAAGTGGAGTTTCAGGATCCATTATGATTCCTCAACGCTTTGTGTGGCCTTATGGAGGAAGAAGGGTGTTTTTGAGTGGTTCTTTCACGAGGTATCTTGTTTATTACAACGCCACTCGACGTTATGATACTTGTTCTTCGTTATTCAGCCTTGTGGACGTGAATATGGGATTTTATGGTTTTTCACTTTTGTGATGTCAGGAATGGGATTGATTTATTAAGGATGACTTGTATTGTACTTGCAGATGGTCAGATCATATAGCTATGTCTCCGATGGAGGGATGCCCTGCTGTGTTTCAAGTTGTTTGCAACTTAATGCCGGGGTTTCACCAGGTTGTTTTGCCTATTTGAATTTGGTTAGCAAACACGAGGAAAAAATCCTCAGTATGATTAACACTTTTACATCGTTTACTTGCATGTATGTATGTATGTGCTTGATGGCCGCTATGTTCAAAAGCAAGTGCTTCTCTTTGAAAGATCAGTGTGAGGGGATGATCTTGTAAAATTGTGTTTGCTTATCTTGCTGGGAAAAATGAAAACCAAATAAGAGAAGTGTGCTTGTAAATTAATTACTTTAAAACTTCAACTTGCATGTTTGTGTTTTTTAATTCAGATTTTGTGGAAATTGGTAAGGAACCCCAAGATAGTTTTAAACTTTCGTAGGACTTTGTACCAGTAATTGATGGGTAAAAGTTGTCATGGCCTTCATGGAAGGCAAGGAAGTAGGTCTCGCCCCCTTGGAGTTGTTGTAAAGAGTGAACAGTAAACATTGCTGGTTGGATAAATGATAAAACCTTTGGGTAATTTGTGTCATTTTGACTATTGAGGAAATCATGCAAGCTTGTTTTCTCAGAATAATGATGATCAATTGTGTGGTAGATTAGACTAATGTATTCAATAGAACCATTTAACTCTTTAAGTTTATTATGACATAGATTGCCAGTCGGACTATCCTCTATCAACAACTATAACATATGGGTTTGAAGCCTGTCATATTGCTGGAGCTGCCAGCCTATCAATTTTACATGATCTCAATTTGACGTGCTGCTATTTCCTATTTGTAAAATTGAAAGTCTGTATAAGTTTTGTACTCTTGTTTAATTTACCTTCGGAAGAGTTATTTGGTCATCATTCAAACTCATGAATAAACATTCAATGTGATATTTTTGATAAGTTCTACTAATTCTTTAGTGTCACTAAAATGTTTTGCCATCTGTATGATTGTTTTCCGTATTCTCTTTGGAATTAATTTTCTTATTGTAGGAGATATAAAATTTTTGATGGCTAGATTGAAGAAGTTTGGCAAGTTGGGTTTATTTTGTTTTATCATGGAACAGATGTTGGATAGTATAGAACTCACGCTCACATCTTTTGGCACATCCAGATTTGTTTATCTCATGTTTTTTGAAATGTTCCATAACTTGTATGTATGTAAATATTAATTTAATATTTGATTTATCTATATGGTACTTCACTTTCTTTCCTTTCACAACCACTTATAGTGTATGTTTAATATAATCCATCTAGTTGATATAATATCTGTGATGTTTTAGGAAACGTTAAGTACTGCTAAACACAATATGGAAAGAGTAACTGATTTATTCTGACAGGGAAAATCTTGTTTCCACTCGTGCAGTACAAATTTAATGTAGATGGTGAGTGGCGGCACGATGAGCAGCAGCCATCTGTAAGTGGAAGCTGTGGAGTAGTGAATACTATTTATTTAGTGAGAGAACCAGATACCTTACCTTCAATCTTAAGTAATGAGGCACCTGGTAGATCCCAAATGGAGATTGACAATATGGTAAGTTTCCTTTCCCTCATTTGTTGTTATTTTATTTTTGTGTCTGGATAGTATTCTCATTGAGACTGGAGCTTGACACCTGTGACGGCTCTTTGCAATATCTTCGAAAGTGGTTTAGATCTAACTCAACCCTATACAAAACCAACTTTATAAGGGGTAAGGATTGCCTCCACTATATACTGAATTTTATTGCTATCTCTAGTAAATGTGAGACTTAGATTTTTTCCCAATAGGATTGCCTCCATGTATACCATCTCACAAAATGGTTTGATATTATTTGATCTTATGTGGTTAGGATTGACTTTGCTATGGGAATATTGCATTCCTGAGTTTACATTTCGAAGAATAAACTTGTAAATCCTGAAACAAACACACTCATAATCTATGGCTCTATGGTTAAATTATCTTTTGAGTTGCAAACCTTATAACAAACACACTCATAATGTATGGTTCTATGGTTGAATTTTCCTTTTTCTTTCTTTAAGTATTCTACAAAAAAAAAGACACCAAAAAGAGTTGGATCTTTTAGTCTTCTTTTCGCTTTGAATAATTAAACATCTTGATTTTTATTCATATGAATGTCATTTCAAATAGTATCAGATTTCATACCTTAGTTCTTAATTTATTGTAGTCTTAGACCATATGCAGTACAAAAAGGCTACTTGACATTACCTCATAATGTACCAGGAAGCTACTTCCAGGATGCCCGTGTCTGATCTGGTGGTCTCTCGCCAGCGTATATCTGTGTTCTTGTCTACACATACTGCTTATGATTTGCTTCCTGAGTCAGGGAAGGTTTGAATATTTTACCTTCTCATCTCCTCTTCCTTATTCAATAAGAATGTGAAATTTACTTTGCTTTGACTAATTTTTCTTGATTGGTTTATTATCATTACAGATCATTGCATTGGATATAAATTTACCTGTTAAGCAAGCATTCCATGTTCTTTATGAACAGGTTTTCCCCACCTCTTTATTCCATTTATTACCGGGCACCCCCTCTTTTCCTTTTAACTTACATGAGGGCACATGTCCATGTTTGTGGAAGTTATACCCATCTACATGTTACACGTATGAGTTTAACATGAATTTGAATGCAATTTGCTTTCAGGGCGTATCTATGGCTCCTCTATGGGATTTTAGCAGGAGTCAGTTTGTTGGAGTTCTTAGTGCAATGGACTTCATTCTAATACTGAAAGAGGTTTGTGGGGAATAAAACATTTATGCAAGTGCCAGTTTTTGGTAAATGTCATTATCTGTGTCCCACAAAACATAATTTTATAACATTGATATTTTAAGGTACTTAAGAGCTGGTCACAAATTGATTAACGTAAAAACTTATAAACTGGTAAAAAAAGGAAAATTTTAAAAGAATCTTGTTACCATCATTTTCGGCTAATAATAAATCATTTATTTAACTGGTACAGAATAATTTGGGCTTATATAAAATTATTCAAAGAGGCATTTTTTTAAAAACCTCCAAAGTATTTGCATTCTTGAACCACGTTGGTGTTATTGTCTTTAGGCAAATATCTTCTAGTCCTTCCAATGTTAGATATGCATGGTTTAAGAACCCTCATGTTGTCATCATGATCATTTGTTGTTGCTTTTTCAGCATCTAATATAAGGTCTTATAATGGAATTCATGAGGTATATTTCTTCAAATTCAGTAGTTATTTGACAAACATAATTTCAGCTGGGAAATCATGGTTCGAATTTGACTCAAGAACAACTTGAGACTCATACTATAGCAGCCTGGAAAGAGGGAAAATTACAGCTACGCAGAACACTTGATAGTAATGGAGGATCACATCCCTGGCGATTTGTTCATGTAAGTGCTCCTAAGCAGTTGTGATAAATTTTGTGTTTTCTAAGTTATTCATCCAATTTCATACTGTATAAGATTGTCAACATTTTATATGTTCAGGGTTGTAAGCAGCCATTTTCTGGAATGCATTTGCAACATAATTGATGAGTATTAAGTCCTAGACAATATGAATATCTTGTAAGACATTTAGATATAGGTATATACCACCGGTTCAATTTACATTCTTCTTAATCCGTAAGTTTCATTTGGTTTGATTTTAAGAAAAAAATGTACAATTTAGTTCATACCTTGGGCTTTCTAGCCAAACATTGTGTACTGAACCAAACTGAGATTGTGTTTGTAGTGTATACTCTTGCATGCATACACTTATGAGCAAAAACAAGTGAGACAAGATCTTATTGGAGAACTCACTAGAGTTTAGAACTGAAAATTTGTCTTGTCATTCTTGTAAGCTGTATGTAAGGAAGTGTGAGAGAGAGATAAGACATTTGTTTTGTAGTATATGTGGTGGATGCTGTTGTGTCTATGATAGGATACCGTGCTAAGTAATTAAGGCTATACTAAGTTAAATCTAAAGAGAGAAAGAAAAGTACCATTGATGTATTATTACAAGTTGGGTCGTCCTTATTAAGACTAATGCTCAATGATCTGAAAATCTACAGCCTACACCTGTAACATTCATAATTACAGATGGAATTGGTATTCAATCACATATGTGGGCCAAATTAACGAAGTTATCCATCTAACGTGGGCTTAGTGGTCTTTCTTGTGAGCGTAGCTTGAGTTCCTTTGCTGGCTTTGACAGTTTGGGCAATGTCCCAGTCCGGTCCACTACAATGGCTATGAGCAGGATGACTAGACTGAAAATTCCCCTGTCTTATAATGGAATACTATCAAGCACTTCTAGTTCCATTTCTTGTGTTGTGGTGGATGCTGCAATGAATTCTTTTTATAGCTAGCTGTAGGAACATAAGTTTTTAGAATCCGAGGTTTCAGTAGAAGTCGAGGGTGGGTCTTCATTAAGGCTTGGATGGCTATTCGCTACCCTAAAACTGAGGTGAGTGTGAAACATCGAAACTTTTCCTTAGTATTATATAGACTAATAGATGTTTTCTGCCAATCTTTAGTTTTTGGATGAGCTCTTTGCTGAAGCTAAAAGGTGACTTTACTTTAGAGAGTTTTTCTCCTTTTCAAGTTAAAAATGGAAGCCCTAGTGGGGAAAGTAGATTGCATTGTTTTTTACCCTCGTAAAAATGGGGAGAGCGAGACCTGGAAGGACAATGGAGAAATTTTAAGAGTGGTCTCATGTTGAAAAATATCCCTAATGATTTTGTCTTTAACTAAGTCCAATGGTTTTGTGCGATCCATATAGTCAACTTCATCTAGCGGGATGAATTTGGTAGTAGTGTTCATTGCTTCTCTCAGTTATCTGTTTCTTCTTTTGTATACTATTTAGCGTTTTTGTTTAATATAAATCTTTAGGTTTATTTTGATATACTACGTGATGATGAATTAACATTTTATGTTGAAGAAAATGCATATTAGTCTAGCACATCATTCTGATTATGTTTCTAGATTCCCCTCCATCTGAGAGGGCAGGAGGTGAGCTTGAGTCTTCATGATTGGATATTTTTGCTAGGCCGGACCACATGAATGTCTAAAGGACGTGGCTTTGAAGATTTTGCAAAACAAGGTGTCAACCATTCCTATCATCCATTCTTCTTCAGAGGATGGATCATTTCCTCAACTGCTACATCTTGCTTCCCTATCAGGAATACTGAAAGGTAAATTTCTGGTCAATTGGTTATAGATAAATAAATGGTATGGAAGTTTGGACTTGGAACTGATGTGGAGTCAAATTTTCAGGTATTTGCAGACATTTTAAGCACTCCTTGAGTTCTTTGCCCATTCTTCAACATCCAGTGGGTTCAATACCTTTGGGTGCATGGGTGCCTAAAGTTGGGGAACCAAATGGACGGCCACTAGCAATGCTGAGACCAACTGCTTCTCTTGGTGCTGCCCTGTCAATGTTTGTTCAAGGTGATCATTCTTCTTTGTGAAGTTAACAAGGTGTTTGTTGTAGTTAGTTGCTCAGTTATGGTATGTTCCCCTAAAAGATTTTTCGTGAAGGGTTCCAACTTCAAATTCATTTCTAGGGTATTCTTTCAAAGACCTTTCCGTAAATGAAATAATTATATCAGTTAAGAAATGGAACACAATTGAAGGGGAGGTTTGTGCAGCCACGGGGTACCTTTCCTTTGTGCACTAACCAATAAAAATAAATTTGTTTGGCAGATATTATATGTTGGGACTAAAATCCGAAAATATAAAAACTTAAGTTTTACTGATCCGTGTGGTGTGGTACTCACCATGTTTCATCAGGACTTTTCCAAAGTAAAGTTTCATTTCATGAACACATAACATATGTCATTGTTATATTTGTTTTTGGCCAGAGGGATACATTTGGGGAATAGCTTTCACTGAGGCCATGGGCATTTTTTTTTTCATGATTTATTATGTAGTTTGATATGAACCTTGGGAGAACCACATTACAAAGGCTAACTGTTGTAGTTGGAGAATCCAAGGCCTTATAAACCCCACACTCGAATCCTATACTTTGAATGTGAGACTCAAACTCCATACCTTGCTATTGGGTCCTAACATATTATTGATAGTGGTGCAGAATTGAGAGTAATTACATAGCATTTTTGCCTAGTTTTTTGTATTCCATGTGAATATTAGAAAGAGAGATTTGTATTTGAAACTGTGTCTATCATACAACAGAAAATTTTATTTGTATTGAAACCAATGAATACATGGGTTTATTGTTTCCATATCTAGTTGTTACCTTACCCAATTACATAATCAATACTAAAGTAATATATAATTACCCTATTTACATTGTTTTTAGCAAATCTACTTTCTCTTTACAGCTGAAGTTAGCTCAATACCGGTTGTGGATGACAATGATTCTTTGCTGGACATTTATTCAAGAAGGTGGTATTTCTTTCCTTCCCCCTCACCCCCTCTTTTGTCCCTTGTGTATAGTTGAAAGGTTTCCTCCAGCCTATATGAAATGTGCCTATTCTTTTATTCTCAGCGATATTACAGCATTGGCTAAAGATAAAGCATATGCTCGGACATCTCTCGAGGAAATTAGTATTCACCAGGTGATCACTGCGTGATAGATAGTACATTTGTTTGTTACCAAAAACTAGCTCTAAATATTTACACTTATGGTTGTAGGCATTGCTTTTGGGACAAGATGCAAATTCTCCTTATGGGCTTTACAACGGTCACAGATGTCACATGTGTTTGAGATCTGATTCGTTGCACAAAGTGATGGAGAGGCTGTCTATTCCTGGTATTGTTTTCTTTACTCAATTATTACGAAAAGGTAAAAAATGAGTGTAGTTTCTTGGTTCACCAACTTGCTTCACTTTACAGGGGTTAGAAGACTTGTGGTTGTGGAGGCTGGCAGCAAGCGCGTGGAGGGAATTATTTCTTTAAGTGATGTGTTCAGATTCTTGTTAGGCTAGTTGTGATGTGAAGGACTCTTTTTTTTTTTTTTTTTTTTTTTTTTTTTTAATTATATATTTGCACTGCTTTTCTGAGATGCTGTTGTCCTGGTATGCTTTTTTAGGATAGAAGAAACTGGAGAGAAATTTCTGTAAATTGAGGATGCTTTTCTCTTTCTTTCTTAAAAATCTCAACTAAATCGTTTCTCCTGTGTGCCGGCACATCTGCAATACATGTGTCCAGGGCTAATAGAAATGAAGGAGAAACTGTGAAAAGAAAATAAAAACAGAGACTAGGAAAAGATGAAATATATATAGCCGAATGCAGCACACCATCACCTGCTGTTCCTTGGAGTCACTTCTATTCTTGTAACACTTGACTTTCTTTTCCTCCATTTTTATGTTACATTACGTTTTTATCTTTTAATTTTTATGTTAAATTCAAATATTAATTAACTTGTATATAATTCTCACCAAGGTTAAACAATATTCACTTTCTATTAATTGTTATATTATTGGGACCATATCAAAGGGTTTTCCCACCAACAATATAATCATTTTCCAAGAAATAGTGCATGAATTATGAAATCAGATGGCGATTTCTTAAACTTATCTACGATTGCGACTTTCCTCTTAAAGATAGTTAAATTCCTTGACTCTATCCATCCATCATTTTGGAATACTAAGAAATTGTCCTCTTTTTTAACATTTTCGACAAGGTGACGTACTTTGCTACTTTTAAATTTTAATGTCATAACATGTAATTTAGTTTTGTTTTATCTTCGAATGGAGGGATGCAGTAGCTTCAAACTAACAATTTCTTTTAACTTGTTTAACCAGTTTTTTGATTAAGTAAACAATGAGATAGCAGATGTTATGTGTGCATTAGTCGTAGCTACTTCTCTTTTGTAACAAAAACTTATTCAAACAGTTAATTAGACAAATATCACCAACTCCTTATAAAACTTCTTACGCTATTGTTATTTTAATTTGAATATAATTTAAATATATTTTAAATCCTTTACTTTAATATAATTATTTTTTTCTCCTTAAAATTATGTCAAAAGTATTAGTTTTTGTAGAAAAATATAACTGTTTTTAAAGCCCTCCTTTCTTTGTAGAAACACGTTCCTACTGTCTAATGCAGTAAGCAACCATTCCACGTCTGAACTTTCACCGAACCAATCTCTGTAGAACTCTATTGATATCCTTCAGTTACCTTGAAAGTTTTTTTATACAACAAATAACCCTTTCCTCAAGGTTACGTTAAAACAACCTTCTTTTCTGTTAAAAGACTTCAGCAATCATTCTCACAACGACTCAATTTTCAAAGCTAATTCAAAATTTGTGGCATCTTTAAGTTTCTTTTCATTTTGTTGCAAACTATAATGTGAAAAATATATCCATCCCATAAGCTGCAGTACCAAAAGTGCCACCAATTAAGGATACTTTTGGAACTCCATTACAGTTTAGTTGCAGAAATTTCCTACTTTCCAATGTGCAAATTGAGACTGAACGAAACAGAAATAGCCGCTGAGCCTTAAGAAGACACTGTAATCGATGGGAGAAATATGTAAGAGATATGACAGTTATTGGCCATCCTTATATTGGATTATGAGTTCATAGCAGGGCACAACTGCTGGTACTGAATAGTCGTAACCAAGTCAAGAACTGTTATTGTTCAAATGACTATGTACGGTAAATTGGAGGAGAAAGTTTGTCCATGGTTTCAACTGATCTCATGAACACTACTGATCTTTAAGGCTTGAATTGTATCAAATTTGTCTTTGGCAATTAGCAGTATTCATGGAGCTGTGGTGCTATCTTTCAATTACACGCCTACTGTTTCTAAATTCCCCAGAATCCTTCTCATCCATTCTATATTTATTTAACTTTCCCGTGCCATGCTCCCTGTCTTCGAATCTATGCCAATTACGGTCATTTCCTCGAGACCCTCTACCATTCCCAAAAGACTGCCGGGATGATCCACCACGGCTGTTTCCTCGGGACCCTCTGCTATCACCAAATGATCGTCGCGATGGACCATCAAAATCTTCAAAACTCTTCCTATTACGGCCATTTCCTTTAGAATCCCTACCATTTCTGTAAGACTTCTGAGAGGATCCATCAAAATCATCACCAAACATATTTTCTCGGCGACCATCAATAAATCCTGAATTCCGGTTTTTGGTGAAGTTTCTTTTTCCAGAATTGTGCCTATTCCCGTTATTCTGTCTGGATGGATTAAATTTGTCCCCTTTATTTTTTCTGAATGAATATGCCTTATGTATGTCATCATCCTCGTCAGAGTATAAGCCAGCACCATTGTAATCCTCCGATTCAGAACCAAAGCTTAATTTCTTAGATGGACCTCTGCCATTTCTTCTTCTTCCAGCAGATTTGAAATTGGAAAGAGTGGACCGTTGTTCTTTTGTAACAAAATCAAGTTCGTCATCCTCAGATCCAGAGAACGATGTATTCTTACGAATTGACCGGTTTGGTACACTTCTTTGAGAAGCTGTTCTGTGATTGGCGTACCTTTCATCATCACTGCCTTCGATATCTTCTGACTCTGACAACTTTTCATCTTCCGAGAAATTACTTTTAGATGTTTCCATTCTTCTACTATTTGGAGTAGTTTCTAGCTCATAACTATCAACATCATCCTCCTCCTCAAAATCATCAAACCCTATTCCAGGCTTATAAATATCACGATTAGCATATTCTCCATCAGGAGATCCTCTTACTCTGTTGTTCTTCTCAAGATTATCTTCCCACCCCCTATGATTTCCATGTTGAGCATTATTACCTGAGGAAAAATCTTCATTTATGGCATGAGTATCTGCATACTCAAAAGCAGCCACATCTGCACCATCTGATTCATTGTCATCAAAGTCAAAATTCCAGGCATTGGAAATCTCTTGTCGGCTACCCATCTTATCCAACTTAGGTTTGGAACCCTGTATCCTATCTTGCATCTTATTTTCCAGAAATTCATCAGGTGGGCGCTTACATTCACAATGAAAACATACCATGTTTCTCCTGTAATTCAAGAAGTTGCATCTGCCAGACAAGAGATAAACAAGTCAAGCTAAAAATAATTCAGCAATAGAAGCTTCAGGGCTCAACATCAGCGTTACAAAAGTTTGGCAAACATAATTTTGCATGCTATTAGTGTTAATCATATCACAACATCATGGTCCACACACTGATGTCCTAAGCTTTAGATATGATCACTACAATTAGGGATGACCCTCACAATGTCATAGTATCTACCCACTACCCGTATGAAAAATACCCGTAAGTATTTAAAGATATTTCTGGATTTTTTTTTTAATTTTAAATAAGATTACGTAAAAATAATTCTTTAAAATAAACTCAAATAAAAATTAGACCTTAAAGTATAATCCAAATAAATTTGCATAACAAGATATGAAAAAATTAAAATTAGTCTCTCCATAAAAACAAATTAAAAAAATTATACTGCAAAGTATAAACTCAAATAAAAGTAATTTATTTTAAAATAAATTGAATTCCATAAGTATAGATAAATAAAAACATAAACTTATAAAATCAAATTCTAAACAGTTCTTAAATTTTTAATGTTTCTTTACCAATAACTTTGTTTTGGTCACTTCATTCTTAAAAAAAAAAATATTCATATAAAATCTCCATCAGTGGGCAGTGAGTATCTACAGTTTGGATACCATGATAACTATACTTATCCAGTTAACAAGCGCACAAATAAAATCTTGTATCCATTACAGGTACCCATTAGGTATCCATTGCAAATTTTACTTGCTAAATATGTGACCTTAAATTCTTTTGTCATCCCTAGTTATAATTGCCAGCTATTCATGAGCACACACTTGTAACAGAAAGAAAGAAACGGGGGAGAAGGGCTGTAACAGTGAAGATTAATGGTAAAATTGAAGGACTTTAAACTTACTCAGGACACTCCCATTCTCCTGGCAACAACTGTCTCTTGGGACGCTTGGCATCACACTGCAAGCAAGCAGTATTCTTCGCAAAATTCATGAATTCACACCTAAGAAGTGTTCAGTAGCATGGTAAGTCAACAGCAGGAAAATAAAAAAATATACGGTGATGTCATCCAATAATGACTTATCCATGCACCATTTATTACCTAGAATAATCCAATACATTGAATTACCAGAAGGAAGGGAAAAAAGAAAATTGACTATCGACAGCTATCAGGGGTGAGCCCAAAAATAAAGGCACTCTGATAAAAAAGGAGTACCAAGCATAATAAATTTGTTAAAACAATGTTTTCAAATTGAAATTCACTTGAAACTGACAGCGGCCACTGGTCAGTTGGAAAACTGTGATTGTTATAGAAAATAAACAGAGAGATTCAGGGACATACTTGGGACATAGCCAGTCACCTTTCTTCATCTCAACATCATCCCGTCCTATTCGTCTCTTTGGAGGCGGAGGTGGTTGTTTCACTTTTGGTGGTGGTTTTTTAATCACAGGAGGGGGGAGATTTGGATCAATGGGAACCGAACTCAGCTTGACAACCTCATGAAGCAATTTCCGAACCACTGTTTTCACAGACTTCTGCTTAAGAAGTGACTTGTTGATGACTGAACCATCAACAGGATCAAAACCAAAAGTGAGCAGGAGCCGCATGACATCAAGAGTCCGTGCTTCATCCTCTTTGTTTGTTAGCAGATAAGCCCTTTCACAACTGTTTCTCAAGCTGCAGGAACTACAGACCTGATATCAATGAATTTCTCATCAAAATTATACAAAATATGTATTTAAATATTGGGTAACGTGTTATGGATTAAACAATGAGACCAACTAAGAGAGATGGTAAAGGGGATCTAACAAAGAAAAAAGCGGCACGTATGCATGAGTAGGAGAGGGATAAAAAGAATGCCAGCAGAGGAAAAGGAGTTTCTTTGCTGCCAACGACAAATATAGGCACACAGATACAAATTTAAATATCCAGTGTCGGTTGAATGGCCTAAATCATAACTTCTCTTCACTTACAAATGAGTATGGAATAAGAACTCAAACAAAGAAACTTTCCACATTCACAATTCACACAACAATTACAAAAAATTGGCACCAAACAAATCATGCTACACTTACATCTCCTTCGTCAAGGTGAGCATGCTTTCTTAAAAGTTTTGCGGAGAAAACCACCTTTCTGTCCATAGTGGGGCATCCATAACCAACCAAAACTTGAATATCCTTCCTCGACAAGGACCTGAAATCAATCATCTAAGGTTTCATCATTGAAGCACACCGATAGCATAACGCATTTGTAAAATGTCAATCAATCAGAAATTGCCTTGAATAAATAACTATCTTAAAGTCATTTCCAAAATTGTATTAGTTAACAATGTAAAACCTTAAACCATTATTGTCACTCTGTTGCATAACCAAACCCATTCAACCACTAAAACAAATTCAACACTCTCGGCTGCACAAACCTCAATATATCAAAACGGTCTCTTCCGTGATTGAGACACGCCATGTGAACGCTCTTGAAATCCTTGGTGAAATCAAATCCTTCAGCAACCACAGGCGGATTGAACCCTGAGTCGAGGACCATTTTATCCTCGTCCATCCTTCTGTGGTCGAAGTAATTCTGGTGCACGAGCATTTCCATCAACTGGATCCACTCGGGCCAAGGGTGCACCAGCTCCACTGCCTTCTTCGGAGGCGGCTCCGGGGGGGTTTCATCGGCAAGGGAGATCGGCGGCTCACGTTGGGCGTCGTCTTGAGGGGGAGCGTCCTTGGATTGGCGCCAGGCTCGAATGCGCTGAAGCGTTTCGTGCTTCTGAGAACGCTCTTTCTCAATGGCATCGATCTGATCGAAAACGAAGCTGAGACGGGCGGAGAGGGAAGAAGGTTTGGGATCAGGATTAGGGTCTGGTGGGGTTGTTGAGAAAGGTTTGGTGAGAAGGTGAAAGAATGGAGAAAAGGGTTTAGGGTGTAGAGAAGAAGAAGATAGATGTAGGCGTCTTGTTAGTAGAAGAGACAACGCACCATAACCATAACCCATTCTTAGACCGCAACAGTGTTGTGTTTGAGGGACTATGATAGTATCGCATTGGCATTCCACTTTAAACTTAAAACCTCCATCCACACTGCAACAAACCTTAAACCCTACTACTTTGTACCATAGTGTTAGATTGCACCAAGCCTCTCAACTCTATCTTTATTTTCTCTTTTTATTTCTTGTATTAGATTTCCCCCCTAAGAAATTAAAAATTAAGGATATTAAATATTACCTGAATAACATTTTCATATTTTTTTATTTTAATAAATAAAATTGGATTAATGTTATTAATAGCTAATCGGTTAGCTTAAGTTGTGCGTGATAATTAATTGAGACCAAGAGTTTTGAAATTAATAATTTTATGAGTAACTTTAGGATACACAATTAAAATTATTTCGTTATAGTTTACTTATAATAATTTGTTAACTTCTTAATTGTTAAACTTAACTATTTTATCTCAAATTCAAGTAACAAGAATATAATAAATATTTAAAATTAAAAAAATAAAGCTGATAATTTACATTTTGAAGCCCTTTATATTTTTCCGTTCCTACTTAAATATTTTAGGATCCTTTTGTTGCCAAAATAAATAAATAATAGATTTGTTAAATTTTTAAATCAAATCTAGAATGGTGGTTTCAATTTTAACAACTGAGAAATTATGAGAACTAAATATAAACAATTAGAATTAAGAAACTAAGTTACACAATAATTCAGTATAACTTTCTTTATATGCAGTGTCAAATAAAGATATTTTTCTCTAAAATTAGTTGATTATAAACAAAAAAGTAGAATGAAAAATAATTTATGCTTTTGTTCAACAATTTCTTTTTAATGATAATTTTAATTTTAACACACCATAGACGTGATATAAATATATTACTAACTACTCAACCCCTCACATTCAGATTTTACAATTTAATACTAACATTTATAATTTTATCATGCACATCACTTCATATGTAAATGATGATGTAAAAAAATATGTTTCTGTATTTATACATTTTAATTAAATTCTTAAGCAGTGCAGATAGCTTGTCTTTTTAGAAAAAGGTTACCAAAACATTTCAACAAATTTCAGAACTAAATTTTCAGAGAAAATGTTATTTTTGAGGAAAAGAAATATAAAAAACGGGATTTTTACCAAACCAATGCAATTCCTATAATAAATTAAGTAAACGGTCCAAATTTAAAAAAAAAAAATTACAATAGATAAGCGATGCCAACATGTTAGCATGGCTTATTCATTTTTGTAATTCTTTTAAAATTTGCACTGTTTTTAATACTATTTTTTTTTGTAGGATTACACAATTTTGGTAAAAATTCCTATAAAAAACAGTCTATGATTGTGTGCAGGATGCAGAGCACGTCAAGAATATACATGTAACCTGATTAATAACATTACAGAATTATACAAATTTGATTTGGTTTATCGAAAAATGGAGATAATTTTACCATTTTGTACAGGAAAATGTTACACTACCAAGCAAAACCTTTTTTCAGAACCATTCCACTCTGCATCTCGGGTACAAGTCTTTATCTGCAGCAACATGGGTGGCAGCTAGCAGTTCTTTCTGAACCTTCCGCCTCTCAAAAAACACCATACATGAAATGGACGTGCATTTCACACCACTTTCAAGAAGCCTGTCCCCGCCTCCACAATGGTGACATATCTACCAGAGTTTTAAAAATATAACTATCAATAGACCAGAAAGAGAAAAAGCATCACAAAGCATCAAATCTAAGGGATTTACAGAAAGTAACAAGGTGTTTCTTGATAGCAGAGTGGTAAATCAACAGAAAGCTGCAAACAAAAACTAGAAACCAATCCAAGTACATAGACAGCCTATCATACTTCATCAAATTTCCCCCCACGCGTGGAATGACAATCAATCCCATTATAAGGAGAGTTAGACACAATCTCTAGAAAATACTTTAACACAATGAACAATAGATGAGAAAAACTCATGCAAATATACTTACAGCAACAAGATGTTGCATCGCTTGCTCTAACTTCGAAGTCTTACTAATTAGTGCTGTTGAAGCAGCTACCTCATTTTCTGAACATTGATTGCATAAATGGGCTGATGCCTGGGCCAACCTACCACATAATACACAATGTTTTGAAAGATAGTAATAATCAATTCTGGTTCGATGGGAATTTGAAGTTAATTTATGCTTTGCAGAAGCTTCCCTTGTGGGACGAGGCATCTCTGAAAACCAATGGTTGAGGTCAGCAGCAACAAGCCCAAATACCCGTTGTAAAGCTGGTATTATTTGTTTATTAATATAATATAAATCATTTATTCTATACGGGGAATCAATTGCCAAAACTTCCAAGGGATCCACAACCATATCAACCAAACGGGCTCCAGGCTCTCCATGGATTACAACATAGGGTATTCTCTCAGCATAACGTGGTTCTGCCCTGCGGTCAACCGTCATTGCCTTAGTGGCCACAATTGCAGCAGGAGGAAGTGATGACATTCTTGCACTGTAGGTACCCAACCGGACCTCCTTCGCAAAGATAAAATCTTTAAGGCAGAATTTTCCCGAAAGAATCCTCTTCCACTGACGTTGCAAATAAGTCTTCACCTGCAGACAGCAAAAAAAAGTATTAAGCATTGTTGACATTTAGAATAGAATATTCTACATTTATTGTGTATAGGCAACAAAATTTCAGGTCTAGAGGAAATTATATATCCTCTAATCCTATATACACCAATAACTGGCGTCCTCAAACATGGGTTCTCTATCTATCATGTCTCTGTTTTTTCTTTCACTTTAACAAACATGAAATCAGACGAAACAAATATTGTAACTTTCATATCAGATGAAGTATCCAGCACAAATAGTTGAAATTCTACTGTTTCCTTATACCATTTGTTATAACAAAGACATTGCTTGTACAAAGGATCTAGAATATTGACTTTCCACCAAGACAGTTTCTATTACAATATTTTCACAAAAATATAAAATAATATCAGGATAAGTGAACCAAGGATCTTAATTATGCCGCAGAAAACAGTGTGGACAAATAGACGAGCACCAATTGCACCAGACTCACACTATGTAGTAGCCAAAAAATTGGAATAATTTATAATGGAATGCAACTCATTGAAACTCCACCTCACAAAATTTGGCCACAAAGTAACAGGCTTAATATCTAGGGTCCAGCATATAAGACAACAAAATAGAGGGAGATGTAAACCATAAAATTCAAGTAGGATGAATGAGACGAGGGAGTGCCTCAACTTGTGAAAAAAAAGAGATATTAGTATGTGATAACAACAATCAGGGTAGCTAATAGCTATAGTCTTTGTATTTTATGACCCGTAATATATAATAGGCTCCACTGTGCAATTGATACAGGGAATTCATCACATTTTTCTCATTTTCTCTCCCTATAACAAATTTTAAATGACCATTACTTTCACTGTGATGTATATATAAAAGGCTTAATCTGCTAGCATTTATACCTCCAATAAATCCTGTTGCTGAAAAAAGAGTCTCAAAGACTTCTCCATTATCTTTGCAACTGCACCACATGTGTCCCTGCGAACTGTCTCAATACCTTTGGCATCAAAAACAGGTTCCATTTGATGAGGACTTTCATAACTGTAGCCAACATATCGTTTCTTAGTAAGAAGGAAACATGGGTGATAAACTTTCTCCATCTTCAAGGAGACAGGGTTTGGATTCATAGCAGAGATGGCAGAGGCAATCTCACTCCCAATTTGGAAAGACTCTTTCAAAGTGCGTCCTCTAAGGAGGACAAACATACTGCAGAAAATACAATCACTTAATTAATTTTTTTAATTACAGCCCTTCCACTTTACTAATCTTGAAGGAAGGAAATGGTACTACGGTAAAAAGTAGCCATTGGCTATCTTTCATTGTTTCAGAACCCAACCAACTGTATGTAAATGCTGTTGGAAGTAAAAAATAGAAAATGAGGATCAGTAAACCTCCAAAATAAGAGATCTGGGTATGCCATGGGCAAATCTCATGAGACAATAATATAATTTACTCTAATTACACATGGTATGTAGTTACCTATCAGTATCTCCATAAATAACTCTAGCATTCCACTTTTCATGTTGATTTACAAATGATATAGCCTTTTCCAGTGTACTACGACCACACTGAACAATACTGTCTGCAAGTTCTGCACAGGGCATGCGACCACTAAATCCAGCAGCAGTGTAACCATATGTTACATTCGCTATGAGCTTCAAAGCAAGCTGTCTCGCATTAAATATCTGAAAAGATAATTATATTACTGAGTAAATACTATTTAAGTCTATTAAATTAAGCAAATAAAAGAATCATTCCTTACATCACAAACAGCAGATATAAGTAAATTCATGAACTAAAAAATATTTAGCATGCATTCGGTTGGAATATTTTATAAAATTTCTCGATTTCATTATTTTTTTCAAAAAATAATTGGAGGATTTCAGAAAATCCTCTCGACTACAAGAATCACAATTTAGTGTTTTCTTTTGTCCAGTATGAGCAATAAATATAACAAAATAAAACAAAAGAGCATAGATTCTTGATATTTGTACTCAAACAAACGTTGGGCACAATGAAAAGGCATTCAAATCCATACCCGCTGAAGAACTTTCTCTGCAGGAGCCAATTTTTTTATTGCTTGTTTTACCATAATTCTAGTAGTCAAGATTTCTTCCAATAAGCGGGGCAGTATGCCTCTTCGAACCTGTATGAGTATGACACAGCACAGTACAGATTATATTCACTTCATCCTTTCGACAGGAGTTACTTACAAGAATAATGAAACATCTTCTGGCTAAAAAGATACAGTTTGTTGTACAGAGAAATGAAAATAACTAGTACTAGATGAAATAAAATGCTGTGCGTATGGAAAGTGATCAGTTAAACAGAAACTATGCACATAATTTTCAGAAATTAAAAGTTCAGCAAATATAAGTCATTCATTCAGCTCCATTAATATTAAGTTTAAGAATCCTTCATCTGTGTGAGCACAATGAATTACATAGGAGAGATGGAAGACAGTGGGTCGAGATTCAAGGGCACTAAACAGCAAAAATAAGAGATTGAGTGAATACACTGGTCAGCTAATGAGAAATTAGCCCCACAATTTGCAATTCTCAAATCTATTGCATTCATTCAGTTCCATTAATATCAGGACTTCAAAATATAAAAGGAGCTAGAGAATAGTAAAAAAAATATTGACTGAATCACCTTGGAAGGTACAAACATAACACCATTTGGAGTGAGTAAGATTTGATCCTTTAACTCCTGCAGAACATGTTGCTCTGGTGAGAAGGGACTAACTCCAAGTGTATTAGCCTTTGATCCCACAACTTTACCCAGACAAGTGCAGAAGCAAAGATTGTATGCAATTATCATGGATGGATATAAAGACTGGAAGTCAAGCACAACAACAGGATCTGAATAAAATCCAGATTCTGGTTCCATTACTAGAGGAAGGCACTCCATAGCAGGTTGAGAAGCAACCTAGATGATACAAAAATTATTTATTAACCCCTTGGGTACGGGTGATGAAAACAAGCATTAAAAAGACCACAAAGGAAGCCTCATAATAACAAAAATACTAGGGACAACTTGATAAGTTGAACAGCAATGCATCTCAAAAACTGTTTTCAATGGTGAATAAGTGAAACAAATGTAGAAAGAGATAAAAACATATTAAACAAAATGATTGGATAAGTAACCTCGTGATGCACTGAATACAAAACCCACCTAAGAACATTTTATTGCTATTTTTTTTATTTACCACACCCAATCTCCTTTCTGATAACTAAAATAACAGAAAAGAAATTACAAAAATGAGGAGAGAAAATGACAGGTTTCAACATGGTTGTCCTGTTTCATTCAATATTAGTAGTAGACATGCAGGCTATGCTATGAATAATAAAATTGACGAACCTCCCTCCTCCCCCTCTTTAAATTATGAGTATTTTTTGTTTGGGTATGAGTGGGGAAGGAAAAGCTTGGGAGAGTATTGATGGGAGAGTTGGCTGTGGCAGCAGAGGAAAGGTTGGTGAAATTCTGTTTGTACATCTTATTAAAACTTGTATATTTTTAGTTTTGAGATCTCCTTCTTCCTTGTGTCCAAGAAAACTAGTTTATTAAATAAGATTTCTTAGTTATAACCACATCATCTAAAAAAAACAAAATAAAAAAAAAATGGCATGAAATGTTAAATAACTGAATACTGAAAAAGCATATATCACAAATGAAAAACGAAATCATGTTAGGAGGATGGTGGACAATTGAAAATGTTAGAGTTTAACTCAACACTGTCAAGATAAGGACAAGACTTCCAGACTAGTGTCACAGTACAATCTTATTATGCTTTAGGGAGCTACAGTCAGGTTGCTGTCGTGTGGTATAGAAGTCCCAGGTCCAAACTCTAAAATTAGCCACTCTGCTAGCAAAGTTAAGGCTGCGTACATTTACTTTCCCCAGACCACACAAGGAGAGAGCATGATACATTGGAGTCTGGACAGCACTTCTATAAAATCTCGTTGGGCTTGGCTTATGATATCATTACAAACATTCAACATCATAATTAGTCATATAGAAATATAAAGGAAATAATAAGGGAACCTTGTGAGAACCTGTTGATTTCCAGGTGAGATAGCAAGGTAGTTTTGTGTATGGGCCAACCTCAGAAACATGGACTCAACACGGTATTGTGATCCTCGAGAGAGAACAGAGAAAAACTCTATGCCAAAGACACGAGCAAGTTCTGATGTTCGATTCACCTGCAGAAGAAAAATAATCAAGAATAAGGAAAGCTTACAAATTAGAGAAGAAAATGTAAATGTTAGTTAAAGCAGTACAAATCTAATTAAGGAATCCAAGCACACGGGGGCTTGCATGAACAATATGGATGAATGACCTTGTTAGCAATATCACAAATAAGGAAATATCATGAGATTTTGTATGTACGTTTATGATGAAGGTAGTAATGGTTATTCTCCGTATTTGACTGAGTAAAAGGTTGTTTGAGAAACACATTCACCGTAAGTTTTTCATTTCCTCTCTCTCTTTGAACACATCTATTACTCTATTTAAAGAGAGAAGCCTAAAATAACTTGTGAGAAACTTCAAAAGCATGAGTAAATAACTGCAAACATGTTTTTGACATTTCAATGCACCCAAATATGACTAGATTCGGGTAATATTGTAGCCATAACAAGGATGGAAACATTAGTTAAGAAAATGCTTATTTTGACAATAAGCCTATAATGCTACCTTACCATATCAAGTTGGTTTAATATCTCAAGGTTCAGCTTTACTCTCTCAATCACATATTTGATACACCGATATCTTGCTCGTCCAGGACCACTTGAAAACCACTTCGTCAGCACTTTGTGGTGAAACGAAGGAATTTTCCGCCTCAATACAGATTCAGCTACAGATTCAACTGAATATAAGTTCAACTTAACTTCTCCACGGATCAATCGCCATACATTAAGAACAATTCTGCCTCCTACATGAACTCCACTAGCATGTGTCCGTCCCCATTCATCCTCGATTATTGAATTTTCTGGCACACAACAATCTAGACTAGGAGTGTCATCAATGTCCAGCTCCAACATATCTTTTTCAGAAGTTTTCGTATCATCAGAAGATATCAAAGACTCAGAAGGAGTGCGAGAAAGATTGTTAAGTAATCCCAAACCAAGATGGGATGCTCTTTCTGCAAGAAAACCAAGAGAACTCCCTTGAATATCCCAACCCATCAAAATATCTGGGTCAGATGAAGACACAATCTTTATAAATTCTTTTAACAATAGCTTCTCATCAGTGAAGACCAATACTTTAGAGCCAGATAGACCATCAAAATTTCTGCAAACCAATGAAGAATAAGAACAGCAATTTTGTTAAATGTGATAATCCTGTAAGAGATATAGCATTTACGAAAATACAAAATTTGTCCACAATAGAAAACTAATCAAGAAAGAAAATGGGTATAAAAAGAGACATCACCATACCTCTGACAAGTTACGAATTTACTGCGTAAAAGAACTAGAACTTCAACATCAGAGTCACTATCATTCTGAAAACCAAGAGCTATAATGTTGATGCCATCAAATTGAGGATCAGGTAAAAGGTCTGCTCTAGAGTCTGCAAGAATCTACAAGTTACAGTCAAGTTTAGACCTATGAGAGAAACAATCCTATAAAGATTTTAATTTAAAAAGAAGTAAAAGCTTATTTAAAATTTAAAAATATAGTTCAAAGATAATAAAACTTACATATCCAAAACAACATTACCTTTTAATAACAAGCACTAAAAGACAAATACATTCCACAATCCTATTATAAAAAAAAATTTGATCCCTCCTTAAAGTATTAGTATAAGCATGTAACAATGACCCCTACCCTTCTGCAACTAAATCAATATAGTAAAAAATTAAGGCATAACCTTTTCGGTATAACTATAGCAAATTGATTTAATAAACACCATAAAGCATCTAATAATAGCAATAACTAGTAACAAGAGAACTCGGCCTGATGGCTGAGTTATTAACATCATGTTTGACTATAACCCGTATCAAGGATCTGGTTCATAGGAAATGACAGGAAAAGTTGCTTTAAACACCAAATACCTATAATATGGTCTTCAAATCAGAATTCAACATGCAATTTTGATAGATGTAACAGAACTTAAGAAGCTACAACATATTAGCTTGAAAAAAAAAGGAGAGTTCAATCTCCAATACCTCTATACTAAGTAATGTCAGTTGCTGTCCACAGCCAACACTTGCAGGGTCTCGAAATCCAATTTGACTTAGAGGGGTATAGATTGATTTTCCATCAGGGGCAGATATCTGAGAAGTATCTTGTGAGTCATCTAGAAGTGTTTTCACTCTTTCTGTTTGTCCTTCTCCATTGCATTTGGGGTTCTGTTCTGATTCAGCATCTTCATGCAGCTTAGGCCTAATAGGAGGTTCAGACTCAGAAGCACATTTAGGTACATCCTTGTTCTCTGCATCTGTTTCTTGATGTATATGCTCAACACTATGCCCTGATGAAAGAAGATTGATATAACCAGATCTAGGTATTACCCTGCCATAATTGTTATAGATGTACAAAGATGTTTTATTTGTCTTAGTCGTATGTTAAAGTTCTGCATATTTTAGCTGTATGCATTATTTTTTTCTTCATGAGCTGTAAAAACAATGTCTGTTCAGACCAAGACATGAACTCCATTCTTGACCTTTATACTATCTCTTATTAACAATAATAAACTGGCTGAAGAAAAACCAACAGTTTTCCAGTGTGCAACTTATATACTAAATTGAGAAAAGCATTGTACCCTTCAGATAAGAAGCAAATCTTTTCTTTAGTGAATTTCCTAGAACAAGTAGTATGGGTAAAAACAAATCACTGATCAGGTACAAAATGCACATATGGTTTAGTAGATACCTCTCTCATTATGAAGTAGCCATCTATGCACAGTATCCACAGAAGGAGGCAAAATATTAGGCGTTAATAGGTAAAGGTGAGAGCCATCATTTTGGTAGAGAGTGTTGGCAACCTTTGTCCCATTAGATGTAAGGGTTTTATTTGTAAAATACTCGTTGCAAGTTTCCATCCCTTTCTTAGAATTCCTTGCAGAAATTGGAAGAAAGACATTCAGATCATCACCTTCAAGTAATAAGCACAATCCAATGTGAAGTTTCATCAAACACACAATAAGATCAGACCACGGAACTTAGATGCATAACAAACTAAAATCAATAACCATCACCAAGTCTCCACCACATCGGTATCACCTACATAACAGACAAAAATTGAGTGTAGAAATTTCATAAAATGCATTGTCGTGTGTTTGGATGGAGAACTTTTAAAAGGCCATTCATTGTTGTAGAGAATTTGAATATTTAACGACAAAAATATGTTGTTCGAAGAGGAAATTTTAAAAGAAATTAATTTTTTAGGAAAACAGGCTTCCTTGAAAGTGTTGTACAATTGTTGTGTTTTCTGAAATAAAGAAACAGTGTTTGTTGTTGTGTTTCACCTTCTGGAATTAAACCCAAATTGTTTTCCAGGTTTCTTGCTCTTAAGAAACCTAACAGATCTTTTTCCTTAATCTGTTGCTCCCGTTCCTACCAATACTCAGTATTTCAGTCTTACTCCTAACCTCTCCCCTCCAACTGAATCATTATTTTCTCCATCGCAGGCTGCCAATATTGAAAATATGTCTCTCAGTTATCAACTACTTCTGCCTCTACTATCATACCTACTGAATTTGAGCCTCTCCCTAAGCCTCCTAATACTCATCCTATGCAAACAAAATCTAAATCTGGTATTCATAATCCTAGAATTCAATTCATCCTTCACTATTTCTGACCAATATTGAACCTTTAAGTGCTACACAGGCTATTAAAAATCCAAAATGGGTTTCTGCTATGAAACAGGAATATGATATATATAATTAATTTGGTTATTTAAAATTAAAGATTTTTATCACCGAAAGAGTAAGCATTTGAAATTCTCCACATTTTCACCTATGTCAAATTTGTCTCTTGTCTTCATATTTTCTCTTAACCCGGCCCAAGTTGGGGTGTTGTCAACTCAACATTATTTTTTCAATGGACATCGACAAAGTTTCTATCAAGTTTAAGTCATTCAGAGTTATTTTTTAATCCACTGCCAAAGTTAATTATTTTTCCAACATAAGCTAGTTTAATTTGATTTAAGTTAGGATTTTCTTTATCAAAATTAACTGTGTTTTTTAAAAGGACTTTTCATCCAATGTCAACCAGAATGTAAATAAGAATTATTTGTTGATCAACATTAATCGAGTTTTTCACAACCAACATTGGAAACACTTTTCTCCTATCGATACCAACCAATTTTTTTTATTGATGCCAATAAGACTAATTTTTTGCCAGTGTAAATCAGGGTATTCTAATCAATGCTAATAGAAGTTATTTTTTTAATAGACATTATTGTGCCTATGTAGGCCAAAACCATTTCTAAGTTGTACTTTGTTAGGTTTTTGTCAACCAATGTCAATGGATCTATTTTTCAGTATGTCACCAGATTACTTTGATTGAAGTTTGTAGTGGTTATTTTTTTGTTGACGTTCACAGGAATTATTTTTGATGGATGTTATTTGGTGAGAATTTTTGTATTTAGTGATGATTGAAATACTTTTTCCAAACAGAAAAACTAAAACTCAATTAATTTGATTTGTCTTATCCAAACAATACATTTAAAATATTAAACAATTTCAAAGGAAAGCAATTCATATTTAATGTATTTGAATTTCCTGTAAATTGTAAAATTCACTATCCAAGCAAAAGGTTACTTCACGGGTGGGTCAATCAAGTTACCAAGATTCATTAAGATGATGGTGTGCCTCTAAATGTAGATATGATGAAGACAAACATTTAAATATGCAAGTTTCCTATGCCAAGTGTAGGAAGTCCATTAACAAAATAACTGTTTGCAAAAACTTTGCTAACCTCATGACTGTCTATCAGATATTAGCATTCATAATACTACTTCCTATTTGTCTTCCAGCAAAAAAAATGCCAAGAAAGCAGGTAAACACCAGTGAACTTTTTTTGACAAAGTGGCAAATTCAAATAAATCAGCATTAAATCCAAATGATAAGTGTACGAAGTCAATGAAAGGATACTTGTTATTAACTTCTCTTAAATGATTTGACTTCTACACAAATAGATCAACATAAAAGCACTATCTCAGTGTCCTTTGTAAGAGCTGTACACTGTCCATTCTAGAAAATGGTAGGTTAAGCCCACAGAAAGATATTGAAAAGGCTGGCTGAATATTAATACATAACTTAGGATGAGATAGGCTCAATTCTTTAACAAGGTATGCTATGAAACTACATCACAGATGCACCAAAATTCCTTTGGAGAAACACAGACCCAAAACCAATTCAATGTATACAGAAAAAATAGAAACAAATGCAAATAAGGGAAAAATAGAGGAAATTGGATCAAAGAGGATAAAGCTAAAACCTGTCATTTCATCAGAGCTATCTTCATCCAAATGTAAATAGGTATTACAGATTGCTGTACTTTCAAGATTCTTATCACCCGGGGGGTTCTTGCTTGTGGTTACTTCAGTTAATTTTGGGTGATTACCCTTTAGGTCAGTGGGTTCAGAGTCAATGATCTCATGCAACAAATTTTCATCCACCTTGTGATTCTCCAGCTTTTCACTAAGCAATACTTGCACATCATTTGCATCACTTTTCTTCACAGAATTCTCACAAAACATTATCTGATCATGTTCCACAAATGATAAGCTTTGGTGAGAATTTTGATCCACAAAATTATATTTACCAGACACTCTATCAATAATGAACGCGCTTTGCACACTAGTTGAAGCAGAAGAATCAGTTTGTGGACTGCTCTCGGGAGCTCTGACTTCATGAACAGCAGCTGTTCTGAACTGAGTGTCTAAAAAGGGACTTTTGATATATGTATCAGAAGCTACATGCTTCGTAAAAGTCAAGCCACCCTTAAGGTTTTCATCCCTGCAAGCCACAGATTGATCTATGGAATCAAATAAACATGATTTTTCAGGCTTATGGAGCCCTGGTCCACCATGCATTAAAGCAGAACCTCCTTTTGTACAGTTCCTCAATACTGTACTTGCTTCTATACCTTCCATTTCATGTTGACCAAAACATTCATCTTTTGGCCTACTACCGTGTAAAGGACCATCACTGCCAGTTGAAAGGAGCAGTTTCCCATGCAATAAATTAGCATGATTGCTAACTTCAAGTTCACAAATCTTTTGGTTTTCCATCTCTTCTACATCAATTTGCATTGTTTTTAAATTCAGTTGCTTTTGCCCAAAGCATACATCTGGTTCCTCATGCCTGCCTAAAAGAAGCTTTTTAGTAGTTCCCGAGTCATATTCAGCTTGTTCAACTCGATAGGATCGCTTTCGCCTCATCAAGTCCCGCAAAGAACAGGTAACTGATCTGTGTACTTCTTTCGAATCTGACGCATTTGTGTCCTTGTTCCTTAAAATACAAGCACTACTACTAACCTCATTTATTGTTAGGTGATCTGAGCAAGCAGAATCTCCAATATTACTTTCAACTGGATGAGTCACAAGTAAAGTAGCTCGCTCTCCATCGTTATTAACCTGATCAATCGCAGATAAAGGCAAAGACCCCCATTTCTTATTCCTTCTATCTTTACTAACTGTGCTCGTGCCTGTACTATGCAGAACATGGTACTCAGAGGCGCTTTTGAATTCACTGTTTATATCTGCTAAAGAAGAGGTTCCAGCCAAACTACCACATTGATCTGAGAAATTGTCATCATTAGAACCATCAACTTGGGGTAATTTCCTATTTCCAATAGGACAATTGTAACCAAAGGAAAGAGAAGGCTTTTCCTTTGGAAACTCCAACTCAAGCATATCATCAGTTGAATCTAGAATATCCTGACACTCCTTCTGGGACTCACTCTCATAGGCGATATTAGCTTCCTCCAACACTTTATCAATTGTTGCAGCAGGCAACAAGGGAGTCAAGATTGTTTCATAAGCAAGATCATCATCAGAGTTTATATCCTCTACAGCTTGAGAAGTTGCAAGCCACTTAAGAAGATTTTTCGCTTCCTTATCAACAGCCTAAAAAGCAGGAAATACAGAAATCCAAGAGAAAATTTTAAAAGACCATATTGTTTAAAAGAAAAGCAAAGGTTGAATGGTGCTATGATAAATATAACATCCCTGTGCCTTCATTTCAGATATTGTTCCAGGACTCTTTAAGAAAAACAACAAATAAATTTAAAAGTCATGGAAAAAGGTATTGCCTTTATGTCCACCGATCCAATTATTTCAGTTGACTGAATTTCATCCATAGTCAACATTTCAAGGTTGGCGTCAGTCCCTTCTGTTTGGAATTTGGCATTTTTGCATAATGTAGCAGGTGGTGATGCTGACCCTATTATGTCTGTTTCGCTGAAACAATTTAAGGGTTTTAATGCTTCACAACATGAAATAAAGTTTCCATCATGTAATAATAAATCACATAATACAAACCTCAATTCCTTCCCAGAAGGAGTACAAAATAAGGTTCCAACTTCACTGCATAACTCAATAAATTTTTTCTCAAAGTCCAGACTACCAGAGAAAAGTTTCATAACATCTTCTGGAAGTGGTTTGCCGGGATCAGAAGGCATAGTAGCCTCATGAATCCCAGTCCGCTTCTGTTGTTCCTGAAACAATTAAGCCAATTAATTTAGATAAAACCCAAACAAATAACATGCAGAACAGAGATACAGAAAGATCAATCATGATAAGCTACCTCCCATATTGGTACAAGTGACTGAACCATGTTGGTATCTGAGCATGTTTGTGAGAGAGATGAATACATTTTAAACTGCTGATTAAGAATCTCTGCCACAACAGATATTTTTCGTAAGGAAAACAGCAGTAGCAGAAGATACCATTACATATTTTAGCATAAACGTGTGCATGCACATCTGTGTTTGTGTCAGTATGGCCATGAAACTAGACAAACCATTCACAGAAGTATCTCCTTCAAGCTCACAGATGCTTTGGCGTTTAGGACAGTGAGCCTTATCATTTAAAGAAGCACTGGATTTGCTTGTGGGTAACCATATCCACTCAGATGGAATTGTGGAAGCCATCCAATATTTGGACTCTAGACATGCATGAGAAAGATCTGCCTGATCAAAATATTACAGTATCAAATATAAATAAGGGATACATGTATCATTGAAAATATAACAGTTTGTTAGTTAAACAATGCAGGAAAAATAGACGGACTTGAAAATGAAAAATGTGAAAGTCAACACACCTTTGTATGCTGGCCACCAATATTTAATTTCTTGAAAGAGTCAGGTATCGGGTGGCGGAACTTCATCTTTGATAGGTGCAATTGACCCATGCCATACAAGTTGTAATCAACCTAACACAACAAAACAAAGTGTATATATCTACAACATAAGAAAAACTAGGCAAAATGTGTTACATTACTTTTCATTTGGGCTGCAATCACGTAATTGAACATTCATGGAGAGATACAATCAGTCTATCAGTTCACATAAGTAGCCCTAGGAAATGTCAATAAACCAATTTAACATGCTCCAATGATGAGAGGGAACAAAGAAATATATTATTTATAACAATCATGCTAATTAGATTATCAACTCCTTTATTTGTAACAATCACATTCTCTTAAAGGAAAGAAAATTTGATTGAATGAATGTGAAAATTCTAAGGATTATTTTTTCCTAATTGCAGTGGAGATATTAGAATATTTTTATCCTAATAATCCACTATACAAATATCAAATGTCACTCCACACAAACCACTAACCAATTAGTTATCAAAACGTAAAAAGTGGAATGAGTAAATCATAAGATAAGAGATGAATCAAAATTAACAAATAACATAAGCTCCAAGCACATGACAGCAGCTGGATGTTCGAAACCCAACCAAGTAAACCCAAACCATATAAGAAATGGAAAAACATAACATTATACTGATTAGTTCCAGCAGATGAGTGCAGCCAGGCAAAAAAAAAAATTGGGGTTTGTGAGGCACTATGCAAGGACAGTGACTAGTTTAATCATAATGTCATTTTTAACTTTACTTAAACATTTAGATACAATAAATCATACGAATGTACATACCAGAAACTGAAGAATAAAGGGAATATGTGATTCATATGGCTGTAAACTTTTATCAAGAACAGCACAAGCCTGAAAAAGTAAATGTCAAGACTAAAGCTTACTGTGTATAACATCAAATTAAGTTGCAATAAATTCAACAAATAGTTTCCACTTGAGAACAAAAAATTGCACATTTTGAACAAAGAAATAACCGAGGTACAAGCATCAAACTCATAAGAAATATCCAGAAATTGTACCAAAAGAAGACTAGCTGCACGAGAAACATCTTGAGGATAATATCTTAAGCACCAGTCAAGGCTTACTTTTTTTTGGGTAAGAATGTTTCCATGATTTAATCATGCATCACCTGACCTTGTAGATACGAGTGGTATATATGCACATGGAAACATATCACAAATAAAAAATATGTAGAAAATATCAGGATAGTGGATACAAGTATATCTTTACAAATAACTCCTCGAGTGAATGATAGCCATAGAATTTCCTTGCTTTTACAATACTGCATCCATGTACATGCTGCCTTGTAGAACCAGCACTGCCTTTAAGCTGTAGAGGTTGCAACCAAATGTGACGCCGCATTTTTATATTTAATATTAATATAAGAAGCCGTATATATTAAGCATAAACACAAAAACATTGAAATAGAGGGTACTAAACACTTTCTAACTCATGCAAGGATACCTTTAAGGCTTTCTCAAGAGAAGCAGCTACCTTATAGGTGAATGCATCACCTGTGCAACAACCAAAAAAATTAAATCCGGATATCAAGTAAATGAAAATGTGAGATTTGTTTGAAGCATGGATACTGAAAGAAAGTTAGATAAATCATAAGCGTCATCCAGATTATTAAAACTGGCCCACAGGTAAAAAAGAGAAAAGAAAAATAAATAAAATTTGCATACAGCATATAAAATAGTTAAAACATAAAAAATAAGTAACTTATAAATAAAAATCGTCAAAAGAATGAAATGAAACTAATTCAAATATAAATATGACAATACAAACACACGGTTGATGTAGAGAAAAAAAGATACTGGTAAATGTGACTTGCTATTACCTTGGTCCAGTTGAAGTGGTATATCCGAACACGGCACATACAAATAGGGTAAAGCCTACAATGAATAATTAGATTACACAATTTAAGCGTAACAACAGCACCATATAAAAGAAACAGTCACAACTTCGCTTATTACAAAATAATAAAACTATTTGTCTTGCATTTATGATAGAAAAAACGCTATCACATGAAATTAAACTCAACGAGGAAATGAGGGAAGTAAATATGAACCATAACGAGTAATGCATAGTTTCTAAACCGAATATGGTTTACAACACAAAGAAATTTCACGTGTGATCTTACCCGATGCACGTGCAAGCAAGTTTTCTGGCCAGCAGGAGTAGAACCATACACTCTTATCACAGGCACCTCGTTCACCTCTCCACCTAAGTAAAAAATATAAAACAATGAAACGCAAACTAGTGCTCAGTGAGATGAACACTAAAACTTTGAAACGCGAAATGAACCCTAAACTGTTGCCGTTCGTTCTTGGACAGAGTTCAATCTTTCTTGGAAAGTGAAAAAGAACATAGGGCTGGATTCGTACCGTGGAAGCTACTATAACAGATATCGGCGTCAGGGATTGGCGGCGCCATGTAATAGTCGATGGACACAATCCGAACGGTGAAGATCTCGGAATTGGACTGTGAATCTGACATGATTTACACTCACTTATGTTCCTTCGTGGAAGAGTAGCCAAGAGAGAAAGAAGATGAGAAAGTCTTGGTTTCCTCTATTTATTTTGGCGCTAGGTAGTTATGAGAAGTCTTTTTAACTTAAAACTTCTCCCTCTTAGTCTATTTTTCTTTTTTCGGCGCGCGGGGTTGTTAGGGCCGAAATCAATGAGGCCCGCCCGCATTTGGCCCAATTTATATCAGCTATTCTAGTTTCGCTGTAAAAGGTAGTTTCTTTTTGTATCTCCTTTTTTCTATCCTGCATCCCCATGAAATTCTTAAACCCCATTTTACCCCTGTTTAAAAATGATCATTCCGTTCTTTACAGTTGTAATTATTAAAACACCATTCAAGAAATCTTTCCTAATAAGATTTTCAAAATTTCTAGAACACAATTTCTAGAATAGCCTTTCTGAAACATGATTTTGATAACAAAACTATTAAAATAAGATATTTGGAAGAAAAATAATATTTTGACTCCCTTCAAATAAAATACTCCCACTTTACAATTTCTATAATGTTATGATAATAATATATATATATATATATATATATATATATATTCAAATTTTAAATTAAAAAATAAATTAAATATTGTTAAAATGTTATTATTTTAACTGGATCTAATATTTTACTCTCTATGGTTCTTCTTTGTCTCAAAGAGCTCATCAGAGAATAAAGGTGAAAAAAAACTTGTGAAATGTAGGGATAATTTGACACCGTTTAATAATTATTTGATATTTATGTAGGGATAATATAATCATAAAAAAAACATTTTTTATATTTATAAAAAATTAATAAAAAAGAGTGAAAAATAATGTGAAATGAGTATAAAAAGTTTAAGAATGTTAAAATACGATTGTCGTGATTATAATTGCGGTAAGAGCAACGAGAGATAATGCACTGAGAAGATATATTTAGCTTTTTTATTAATATTAGATTAAGTATATTTTAATTTTATAAAAAGAAATTAGAATTTATTTATGTTCATAGATAGATTTAAATAAATATAGTATTTTAATTTAATTATTATTTTTTTTGTTAAAATAAAAATTGTGTATTTTAATATTAAAATGAAAACGTGTTAAAGTGTAAACAACTTATATATTAACATAAATTAATTATGTTAGTTAAATTAAAAAGTTTAACTTAATTAGTTAAAAAAATTATATTATTCATTTTCAAAATTTAAAAACCAAAAAATATATAAAGGCGTTAGGGAAAAAAATTCAATTTCGCTTAAAAGTTTAAATACTAAAAATAAATTTAACTTCAATATTAATAACCATAGGTAACATGGGATGGTGAACCAAAAACTTCAGATTTTGAATGTTAGTTCTCACTTGTTAAATCATGTTATTTTTTTTTACTGTGTATTCAATTTTATTTTTTATTGCAATTTATTATATTTAAAATTTAATTCATTTTAATTCTAATTTTAAATGTTCCCGTTTCAGAGATACTGAATTTTAAAACTATACAATCTCGATCAATTATAATTTAAATTTAAAGTTTTCCCTATTGATAATCTTATTCAAATCATATGAATTCCACGTAATAAATTATTCTTAGATCACACATATAACAGTAAATGAAACAGTCTGCAGAAAGAATAACAATGAAAAATCAGAAAGCTAAAAATATCCTCAGACAGAATGGTAGAAAAATATGCATGGTATTATATGCAAGCCCTTTTAAATTGCGACACTGTTGGGAATTCCCATGCCAGTGAGTCCAGTTTTGCTGCTGGGATAAAGCAAAGTGTAAGGCATGTTAACTGGTCCAACTCTGTTTCTGTGTTTCCCATCACTGTTCATTTTCAGAATCCTTTCTCCAATTTGCGCCAGCTTTTCTCCAAACCTCTCAAACGCTTTCAATGGTTCCACATCAGAAGTCCAGTAAGGAGTGTCTCTCTGTCCAAGGTACACCTCATCAGAAGAGTGCCTAGACAATATTTCTATGAGTGAAATGCCTATAAGGGTCTGCAACTGTGCTGTGATTGTTTTCAGAAAAGCCTTCTCAGGGTTGTTCACCAGTTCATCATATTCAGGAGTTCCTTCCTCAGGCATGAATCTTCGGCTTATGGTTGGACGGTTTGGAAGGAAACCTGCATAAGGGTATTGGCCAAAGTTGGTGGATGCATGCTGGGCTGAAGCTACCCATATGATGATAGTGCACACTTCTACGAGGTCTTCACGAGTCTGCATCTTTGGCCACCAAGGCTCGTTTTTCATGTCACCGTGACCCTCCTCTCTTAACTCCTTCCACCAAGATTGTAGTTCTCTATCTTCCTTAACTGTGTCATCATCCTCGTAGTAAAAGGAGCAATATTCCTCAACCCAGTTCTTTATGGCAAACCAAATCTCTAGCCCGTCAACAGCGTACGGATAATCCTCAATCACAAGTCGAAGGCCGTGTTGAGAACTTGAATCTTTAACCGCCATTCCTCTGATAGAAGCAGCTACGTATCAGCTCATTAATATCAAATTGGATATATATATGTGTGTGTGTGTGTGTTAGTTAATTATCATGATTTGGATCACAAAGTAGTGAGCATGATCCTTATGTTATCATGTTTTCAACCATATATATGTTTAAAACAAACCATTAGTCTAGTAATGATGTTGTGCATGTGATGTACCTCTTGATGAGATCTGTGGGTAATGCTTGGTCAGGGAAATTCCAGTTCTTATAAATCACAGATGACATCTCCATGGAATACTTTGATGGAAAAACTGTGGCCTCTACAAAGCCACCGGCGTTGATGAGGATTTGTCTTGCTATTGCATTTATATTCATGGTGTCACGAAAGTGTGGATGCAGGAGTATATGAATAGGGTGAATAACGCTAAGACATCTGTTTGCAGCTATGATGAATGGTTCAATCACTGCATGAGTATGCAACCTGTAACAAATGGAAAAGATACAAAAAGTTGTTTTCAATGAAAGATGGTTTTTGCTGTTTCTTCATAATTGAAGAAGTTATAGTATTATACCAGTGAGTAATAAGCTGATGATAGCCTGAGTCGTTTACTGCTACATAAGCTTTAGCTAACTGCCAGATGGAATTTTCAACACCCTCGTCTGCAGGAGTGTAAACCTTACTTATGACACCGTGTTGGTCTCCTTCAGAATGTGGCAAACTCAACTCAATAGCCAATGGCTTCAAAGTTCCATTGTTTTGCAAGAAAAGAATTGTTCTGCTGGCGTAAGTCTTTGTAGAAGTGGAGTTTATCTTCCTCATGTATGGTATCAGTGCATCATGGTGATCTAATATGAACAACTTCTTGTGTCTGATAGCCTATTGACCAGATATGAAAGTAACAGCAACAAAACCATACCATTAAAGTAAACAATGAATTAACTTCGACAACAAAAGTTCTAGCTAACTTGAAAATTACCTCATCTACTGTGAGCCCATCCATGTTGCTCTCAATGTGTTCTTTCCTTATTGTACTGGTTTGGTTGCCATAGACTTTACCATCTAGCTTACTTGCAGGTGGGAATTCCTGCAATTTATTTTGCATAATCGTGTGGAAACGATTATTACCAATTAAGTTTACGAAAAGATACTTGATAATTTCGACAAACATGGAGACATTAAGGCTAAAATCACTTGTTCGTACTTGGAGGCAGCGAATAATAACAGGGTTTACACCAGCCAACATCTCTCTAGCAAATTCTTCATCGCTTCTCCATGCAGACTTATCTTCTGCTCAAACATTATAAGAATGTCATTATCGGAGTTATTTACAAAAGAAAAAAAGTGAGATTTTCAGGTTTCTTTGCCAACACATTAAGTAAAAAAAATACCTTTAATCACTTGAGGCATGGGAAACTTGAGGAACCTTTCTCCATCAGTTCGGAGAATTTCTTTGAGCAGCTCTGAAGGGATTTTTTCTCTAACATTCTTAAGTATACCTTCAGGCACCTTGATCCCACCTTCGTAGAGTTTAAACACATCTTCAAAGCTATCAAACTCATCAGGGGTGCTGTCAAATAGAGATTCCAGCTCGGGTTTGATAACTTGAACTATGGACTTCAGTGCACTAGCAAGAAAGTCTGACAATTTCAAGTGCCCAAATCTTTCATCCCTTGGAACATATATGTCCAAGCTCATGGCCAAATTCAATCTACTCTCACTCTTGGCATCTGCTAAAATAACAACACCATATCAGAAATTTAAAACTAAAAGACCAAAATTCAGTTTCTAAAACGTTTTCAGACTTAAATGAATACCAAAGAAAGACATGAAAAGCTTAACCTGATTTTGTAGGTGGTCTACCAGTTCTTCCTCTTCGAGGGTATGGATATTCAGTGGAACCTCCCAGAACTGGACGAGCATATTCTGCACCCTTATCTGGATCACTCAAATCGTTGTAGTATGCATAGTCATACACCCTATCCCACTCTTGTAGGGTCCCTCTTCCATCCCCTCTTAAACTCTCTAGTTCTTCTTCTCTATACTTAAGAAGTGGCTCTGGCGTTTCACTTGGAAGGTATGCCTGCATGCAATACATTAATTACTAGTAATTCACAATAACTAAGAGAAAATAAGACTTCATTATGCTGCTTTACCTTGTTGGTGAAGAAAATGCGATCCTTTTTATACTTATGTGCAGGGTATACCCAAGAGTTGCAGTTAAAGTGGATGACACCATGGCCAGGAACATTTTCAAGTGTCATGCTTTTCAGGTAGAACTCAGTGTGATGATGATTTCTTACTAAAAAAGCTCCTGGGGTTCCTATGGAATCATCATCCCAATCAAATGTGACCCCAAATGCTGATTCACCAGCGGTCAAGGGTGTGATTGTGGTAATCCAATCTTCCAAATATGCAGGCTTTCCAAGTTTACCTTTCATCTCGTTACCTTCAACTTCATTACCATAGGTTACATGTTAGGTAAGGAAACCTCATACGTAGAATGATGAATTAAAATTAGGAAAAAATCTCTTTAACAACTATTTTTTTGACAACGCTGGCAGTCTATGATTGGTCCGTTTCAAATATTTTTTTAAAAATAAATTTAAACATACCAATAAAATGATGACACGTGTCCTGTTATCAAAAAATTGTTAAAAATGAATTGTGAAAGTATCATTATCCTTAGAAATATGGATAATTTTTAATTAAATATGATACGATGATATGATTGACAAAGAAAGTTAGTCTTATATAATTTTTTTGTACACTTTAAACTTAGAAGAACTTTTTTTAGAAAGTAATACCCTTTCATTGAAAAATAGTTCTTACCCACCACTAACACACCTAATTTATAACATATTTTTTTTTAAATATATGCATGTATTCATGAACACTTACGAGTATTTTTTTTAAACAAATATCCTATGAGTAATGAAACGGATAATGAATGGACTTTTCATTATAGGTTAGATAGCAAATAGACGTTATTTATGTCTTATCTAACTCTTTTATCATCTCTAATAATGACATTTAAATAAGTAAAATTTATTTAGGTCGAACTTTTTGTTGTTTGACATCAGATTATCTAGTGTATGATTTGAACAATTTGTTTTACATCATACAATAAGAAGTTTAACATAAATTTCTTTTGTTTGTTAAATTTTTGCATTTTCATTTGTGATCAAAATTATTTATTGAGAAACTCAATCATAATTTTGCATCCATGTCTTTTTATTTTGTTTGTCTTTGTAGAGATAAAAAAGAATTGTATTCTTTTTACTTTCATAACATTTAAAATCAAAATAAAAAACATTTGTTTTCATCTTAGTACATTTCTACTACCAATAAGAAATCTACAATTAAATATATATGTATTTCTAAACTAGGGAGATTGCGTATCAAATGATGGATTCAATAAAATTGAACATAATTAAAAAGTAGATAAGTCAAATTTATGACAGAAGTTTAGTCACTTCTGAAAAACATTAGGTTGAAGAGGATATTCACGTTCAAGAATACCTTCAATATTTTTCTTGTGGTTCAACCTCTCATATTTGACTTTTCTGTTTACTTTTTTTTTTTACAATGTTTTGTGAATTTAAAAAGAAGAAATCAATAATATACTACATTTAAAAAAATTATTAGAAGTAGAGTTTGAGTCTAACTTAACCCCACAAAACCAATTTGTAAAGAGAGGTTTGCATCCAGTTATATACACTTAAATGACTTTATCTCTAGTCGATGTGGGATTTCCAACAAAAATATATATTAATAAATTATTTAATCAACACTAATTGTTCTTTGATTTTTTATTAGTTGGTATTACATTGTCAATTATGTAAACGGTTAAGGAATGTTGTAATTTACCATCTTCCTTAACTAATCATAATTTCCAAATTCATAGACATTCTTTCGTATACCCAATCTCTTAACCATAATGTGTTGGTGGTGTAGCTTTTCATACTTTCTTTTCTTTTCATATTTTTCATACAAATGACGACATGAAGTGTTTAAATAAATGGAGTATCTACAAATCATGTATAAATTATTCTATAATTAATTCTGATTTTTGTAACCGACATATACTTAGTGCTTATGGTTTTAAATTCGTAATATCTATTTAGTTATAACGTTCTTTACTAATATTTTTCATATATTAAACCATAATCATTCTACGAGATTGCTTGAAATCCTGTTTGTAACACAAAGATAACCATACATCTCGTGTACACTTCACTTTTTAGTAATTTGTATCATGTGAGATTTGTTATTTTAAAAAATAAATTTTAAATTTAAATTCAATGTATAAAATTAATTTATAAATTAAAGTTTATAGCCACTTATATATATATATTGGTAGTCTTTACTTTACAAACATAATTTATTAACATAATGTATTTTTTTAATAGATATTGGGGAGTTCAAGCTTAAACCTTACAGGTTCATGATGAATTCGTTGGTTTTTATTAGGTTTGGGGTTTATAACATCAATTAAGTTATTACAATGTCTTTGTATATAATATTAATTTCATAAAGCTTATGTAATTTTTTTTTATAAATTTAAGAAAAAGTAACTATACTAATAAAAATTAATTTATAAATAATATGTATCATGATTTTTTTATATTATTTTACATTTATAATATTGTGACAAATAATTATAAACTATATTATTTATTAAAATATTAAACTTTAGTAAATATTATTTCAAATATTTATTATAACCTTAAAATCTGTTTTTTTTTCAATATATAATGTTGTTATATAATTAAAATTAATGTAAAAGATGCCCTTGGCACCTCTATATATTTGAGGAAAGAAATAGTATTGAAAATTATGCTTACATAAAAAATAATTTAGTGATTATATGAACTATTTGTACTATTTAGATAGTTTGTTTTAATTATGCTTACATATTTTTTTATATTTTGAATATTTTGTTAGAAACTGTAAGTCAAATATAGAAAACTACGAGTAATTTTAATAAAAGAAAATCTCCTTTAAAACTATCTTTCATTATATTCAATCAATGTTTAGTCTATTATCTAAGTATCATCTTTATTTTATGATGTTGGAAGTATTAAAATTTAAATGTTAATTAATGTGTATGTTTATATTTAGGATAATGATATTTAGAGAACATTTTTTTTACAACATTTGAATATTGATTACGTATCTGTGATTGGTCGTAAATTACTCCATAATCAATAATAATAATCATAAACACTATTATGGAGTAATTTACGACCAATTCACATATTGGTACGTAATCAATGTTTAAATGTTGTAAAAAAAATGTTCTCTAAATATCATTATCCTTATATTTAGTAGTCTTATTGTGATAGAAGTGACATATTTTATTGTGTGTATGTGTGTGTGAAAACATTAATTAAGGCAGTATGTATTGTCTATTTCTTTCTGTTAGAATTATCTGTGAACTTTAAATACACATCTATTTTCAACATATTATTTAATTGTTTTCATAAAATAATGATAATAGGATACTTATTGTATGTGTTTTATTAAAAGATATAATGTTAATATTAAATCTTATTTTATTATCAACAAATTACAGTCTCAATTCCTTAGTCAACAAAATCATATTTTTAATTCCTTGTAGTCAACGAAACACCGAAGAAATTGACCCTCATTTTTTAAGTCTTGCAAGAGAAAGCTGAACAAAACACGTAACTTGGACGCCAAGCATTCCAGATACAACGTAGAAACTTCATATCTATATTTCTTTGGTTGTAATATGAAAACTATTTTCATCATTTTTCACCTTAATTTTCTACATCTTATAATTTCAAATACTCTACATCAAAAATTGTTGTCGAGTTTAATTTAATCATATAAATTATTTTAAAAAACCATACTTTCTGTATTAATATTTGATATATTTTTTTTTTGTTCTGTTTATAAAATATTCTGATAAAAAGTTAAAAAGGAAAATTAAATTTGTTAAATGGTGGATTTTAAATCTAATTCAACTCACAAAATTGGCTTGTAAGATGAGATTTATACCTCGACTAGATAGCAGGTAGAACAATATCTTCAACAAACAACAAATATCATTATGATAGGTTCTAACTCTGATACTGTGTTAGGAAATGAATTTTTTAAGTCAACCTTATAAAATCAACTTATAAAATAAATTTTACATCCATTTATGTATTATAAATTGATATTATCTCTAATCGATCCAATAAAATCTAATTCAACATTTCGAATTCAAGTTGTAAAATGAAATTTTAAATCAAAATACCGATACTCATGATATATTTCTATTTAATGATATAGAATTTTACTTTTTACAGTGACTATTTTTCCTTGTTCTTCTTTCACGTTTCTTCTATTATTGTTTTTGACAAATACTGATATGTGTATTTGAGGGGAAAAAAAGGATAAAGTTTTGATTGAGATACACAAAAAATTTTCAAATTTGTTATCGTATTTATGTAAAAAAATGTTGCCGTATGGTTTTCAACTCCAACACATTGATTAAAGTTAATAAATGCTAACTAAAAATGTTCATAGAATTAATGCTTTCAGTAGGTTTTAATTTCTTACATAGCACGTCACAGATATTTTTCTTTAGTTTCTTAAATCTGCAAATTTACTTTATTTTTTTAAAGGTTAAATGTATGATACCTTTCGGTTTCAATGTGAATTTAAAATATTATTTATAAGATTAATATTATTGAGTTAAACTATTTTCAAAATTTAGAAACAAAATATATCAAAAGGTTAGAATCAAGACAAAATTTATTTTTGTGTTTAAATTTAGAGACTAAAAAGCTATATATAACATTTTTATTTAAGTGATATTGGAAAACAAGTTTTGCGTAAATAGTTTTTATTAAGTTTCATGCAAGACATTGCAAAACTATCTTTCACAGGTTAAACAAAAATTTACAAGAAAAAAATATTACTACTCTTATGAAATTATTTAATATGAGGTTGAAGATCAATTTATAAGTGCTTCTTCGTAAGTGAGGTGATGAGATTTATATTTATTTATATATTATAAATTAAGGGTTAAAAGTGTATGGTTTATTTGATGTTTCAAACATTTGGTTGTTTAAGGACTAAATTCATACAACTTTAAAGTTGGAAGACTAAATGATACCAAAGCTTTGAAAAGGGATTAAATCCAATTTTCACTAAAATGTTGACCAAAAACATATTTAATCCATAAATTAATTTTATTTCTAATCGATATGAGACTTCAAACAGAATAAAATAAAACACACATACGATATATATATATATATATATATATATATATATATATATATATATATATATAAATACTGATTGATAATTTGTACGTGAAAAAAGAAAATACTGACCAGGATCAGCTTGAGAAGCACTTATGAGTTGAAGAGAAACGCGTTTTCCCACAAACTCATGAAGACGATCGAGCAAGGAGGCACTCAAATCGTTGAAGTCCAAAACATTTTTCTTCATCAACACCACTCTCCCTCTCACTCTATCTCTCTTGTTCATGTTGTTTTTTTCCAGGGCGTTCACCAGATTGCCAAACACGGTCTTCTTCTTGACGTGCTTTTATCTCAGAAGTTACAATGAAGAAACTCTTGATGCATCAAGTTGTGCGGTTGTGTATTTATAGGCTCTTTTTTTTCTTTTTTTCTTTTTTTTTTTCATTTAAGAGTAACTTGCCTTAAAGCTGTCTTTTAGCATTTGTTTGTTTGGAGTATCGGTGAAAATTATGAAAGTTAAAAGAAATAAAGGAAAAAGTAAAGTAAAATTATTCGAGTAAGAGAAGAAATAATTTTTTTATTAGTTTGATTCTTTCAGTGCAATTTTTTTTTTTAATTAGTATATTTAAAAATATTAAATCATTTTTTATATTAAAATAAATATAATTAAAAATTAAGAAATATTATATATACCGATCATTCAAGTTAAGTACTTTCTCGTTTTGCAAATAGAGAATGCTCGAAAATAATTGGAATTATTCTATGTAACTTTCTATAATAATTTTACGTAAAATTAATTTTTAAAAATATAAATTAAAATTAAAACAAAAACTTAAAAAAAAATCTTGAAAAGTAATATATATATATATATATATATTGAAAACAATAAATTTAAATAAATTACTCGTTATTTAATTTAATTTTATTTATTATTTTGTATCTTAATTATTTATTGCATTTGTTGTGTTATAATATTAATAAAATTTAACTATAAAATGGAATGTATTAAAAAACTAATTAGTTATATAAAACATAATTCATTTCTATATAATTAAATTATTTAAATAGATATAATAGAATAAATTTATAATATAATTCATCAAATTTTTAACTTAATTGATTATATATAATATATACTTTCCTAATAATTAAAATATAATAAATTATATCTTCAAACCTGGATTAACTTTTACACAAATGTTTTCACAATAATACAAAAGTTAAATTTAAGTAATGTCTTTCGTTTTTCATGTTCTTTTAGCTTTATCGTGTTTTCTTGTATCTAAATTTTGGGTTAAATATGTTTTTAGTTTTTTGGGCGATTTTGGTTTTAGTCCCTCCTTTAAACTAAGGTACAATTTAGTACTTCAACTTTAGAAAACTCTGGGTTTAGTCTTTTTTACCAAATTTTTTTAACTTTATTTGTTGTTTCAAACGTGTTTCTGAGTTAATATTGAAGCAAAAATGTGTCAAACAGTGTAAACAATCGAAATGTTATAATGAAACGTGCTTGGAACAGCAAATAAAGTTAAAAACATTTGGTAAAAATGACTAAAACCAGAGTTTTCTAAAGTTGAAGGACTAAATTATACCTTAATTTGAAAAAGGAACTAAAACCAAAATCGTCCCAAAGTATAGGGACTAAAAACATATTTAACTCCTAAATTTTAGATATAAAATAGAAGATTATATATATTTATAGTTTTTAAATTTGGATCATTGAAATTCTTTTTTATTCAAAATTTTCATACACTTTCTTCTTAGATTTTATGTGATAAATATTTTTTTTAATTTAATTGTGTTAAATACCGTTTTAAATTACTGCTTGAATTAATTTTATTGTTTAACAATTTTTCAAATGTTAATAAAAAATTAATAGATCTTTAAGTTAAAAATATTATTCATTTTTAAAATTAAAAAAAAATGTCTCAAAATTTTAGAAAATAGCAAATTTTAATTTGCACTTGTAACACCCAATTTTTAAGATGTCTAACAAATTTTCACAAAATATTTTCATACAACAATCCTTTCATACAATCAAAGTTTATTTGATTAAAATGTGGAAGCAAAATATAATTAAAAACGTTGTCGGTTCAATACGACAATATTAAATAATCTATTTTACAATAAAATAGAAAGTCTATCTCTACCAACAAGCTAACACATCACATTTCTATACACATCCTTATTTTCATGTGTTATACAACACTCACCAAACTTAAACACAAGTCTATAATATTTTTAATAACCTCGATTAACCCAATTTCTTGTCGAGAAACAATATCATCATTAATACTTGCTAAATTAACCTCATCAAAACAGTGAACTACCATTCACTAGTACCGGCCATAAATGACCACAAACCACGGTTTCCATCTTCTTTGATTCATAGATTCATTGTATAATCAAAACAAACTAAATAGGACCATTTCAAAACAATTAACGTCAAAATATGGAAAGATAATAAAATACACAATAGTGATCTTCCAAATATACATCACTAAACCGCGGGCCTACTAGAAATTGCATGATACATTTTTCTTATATTTCTCAAGACAAACCCAAAAGAGAAAGGAAAATTTTCTTTTAATAACACTTTTTTGACAATGCATACGTGACAACTCATGATTGGCCCATTTCAAATATTTTTTTAAACATAAATTCAAATAGACCAATGAAATAATAACACGTGTCCTGTTGTCAAAAAATTGTTAAAAAAAGTTGTCAAAATATCAAGATCCAAAGAGAAATTTCTTTCTCTATGCTACAATAACCAATTCATAAACTCTTCTCTTTTCTCTCAAAATGGGTCCTAAAACTATTAAAGTAGTTATCCTCTCACATCCATGTGGACCCCATGGGGTCCACCCACTTTTCCACTTTACTCTCATTTTCTCTCTTCGTTTGTCTCCACTTTACTCTCATTTTCTCTCTCCGTTTGTCTCCGTTTTATGTAACCGCTCATCACACCACTCTCTTTTTCATTCAATTATCCATTCCATCCTAAACTCCACACCATTTATACTTCTCTCACCATTTTTTTTTTCTTCTTACATTATACGTGTTCGCAGGTATCCATTACCCGTTTAAACAATTAAATTACAATTTTGTCATTAGGTTATAACTCTTCAATCTTTACCCATTAGGTGATTTAACTCTCTGTAACTAGGAAAATGAAACAGCCACCAGAAGAATGCGGACTTCTCCAACTCCAAAATTTGTGTCACCACCGTCGTCGAAATCTTTTCCTCTTTTATTGCCGTTGTCACCACCATGTCTCTCACCCACCATGACTGCCACCGTGTCCACTAAAGGATCTGCTGACAGAGGCTCCTATTGTGCGACGAAGAGGAAAAAAGCAATATGTGCAGCGCGAGATGCGGAGGGAGGAAGAAAGCAAAAAGGAAGGAACGACTTTGGAAGAAAAGGCAGATTTGAGATCCTTTGGTACAAATATGAGATGCTTTGATGCAGATCTGATCTTGGACAAATGAGATCTGTTAGCATTGTGACTATCGTGCGATGGCTGTATTGTTAGCAGAGGGTAGGGGTTGATGGTTACTTTAAGAAGTTGAATGATGGTTGTTGTTCTAGAGAACAAATTTGGAACAAATTGGCATGAAATTTGTGATTCGATTTCTGTTTGTTTTGCTTGATGCAGAAAAGGGAACGTGAAGGTTCCAAAAAATGAAGAGTTTCTTTAGGAGAATGGTTTGATGAGTCAGATAAGGAGGAACATTGATAATAATCCATACACTGTTAGAAAACGGGTACCCGTTGGGTATTCGTGGATTGACAAAAATCCGCAGATTTTTTTTATACGGATATTCAGCGGATAACGGAGCGGATAGCGGATACATTTTTTACTCCGGATCGAATACGGGTATCACACTATCTGTGTCCGACCCGACCAGTTGTCATCCCTACATGAACCCACCTATATTTCCTTCCTTCTCCTTTTATTTAATTTATCTTTTATTCAATCCCAAACAAAAACAAAAACATTTAATTATTCTTCTCTCTCCCACTTTTAAGTCACCTACCATACACTTTCTTTCTCATTTTTCTTTTTCACTCATACCCATTAAAAACCTATTTCATTTTCCTATTTAATTATTTAAAACTAAACTCAACAACTTCATATACCATTTTCGTACCCCTTTTTCTTTTCTGGAGGAGCCATGCAAAAATGTCTTCCTCCCTTCTCTCCCTTTCTTATTCCATTTTCACGTAACCCCTTGCTCTCCACTACATATAATCTTTATTTTAAGAAATTTCGAAATGTAGATAACAATAGATAAATAAATTTCTTATTCACCTCCATAACAATTTTTTCATTCGCAACACATCAGAAAATCAAACATAAATACTAAGAAAAAAAATATAAGAATTACTTGGAAGGTTATTTTTCTTTTCCTTTTTAACACGGGTCTTACAACACTACTATAAACATATTTAATTACAATAATATTGAATTTGATATGGAATGTACCTTTTATATTTATATTTTCTTCAAGTTATATTTGCTGTTTGTATTTTAAAATAATTTACTGCTTCAACTTTTTAAAAACATGACTTTAGTTTATACCTTAACTTTTTTAAAATAGTTCACATAATAACGATAATAAGAAATGATATCGTTAATTTTGTACACCTTAAATTATTTAAGAATATTTTAATTTTATTTTTATAACTAGTTTCACCGTTGGTATTTACGTTTATTCAGTTTAAAACTAATGAATTAGTACAAATATTAAAATATTTAACCCAAATTTATATTAACAATAAATTAAAAGTTATTTAAAAATAATTTAATAAAATGTTGATAAGTCAATTTAAATGATTAAATGACCGCATACAAAAAAGTTATATTATTAACATGTTTTTATTACTCTTTTATCTACATGAAGAAAGTAAAGATTGGTTACACATAAGTTTTATATTGTTTTTTTATATTCATATAATTATTATTTTTTGTCACATTTTTCTTCTTTAAAGATTATTTATTTATTTACTTATTTATTTCTAACGTGTCTTTCTTTACAACTCTTCATATGACAGCTTCATCTTAGATCAAAATCACATATTATATATATAAGTAGCAAGTTTTTACAGATATATTATGCACATTTTCTATTACTTTTACTTGTCAAATTACTATACATTTGACATTTTCCTCTCTCCCTGTCAATTAAAACATTCTTTAATCAAACATTTAAGAAAACCTTTATATGACTAATATTAATTATTGTATAATAAAATTTAGAAGAATAAGTTTTTATATTAATCATTCTTTATTTAAAAAAAAAATACAGTTAATCAAATTAATTTCCTCTCATTATGATAAATTTTAATCTTATGAATAAATTTCAGCAAGCCAGTGCACAACCCAAAAAAATGAAAATTTCATTGAAAAATTTAAAAAAAAAAATTGCTATTAATGGATTTATTAATTGATTTCAATTCTTGAACATTAAGGTACATTGGAAGCCAGTGTAATAAAATATGTTTAATTTTTCTTTTTCTTTACAATTTTTTTCTTACAATCTTAAACCTGTTTACATGTCTATTCTATCCTTTCTTTTTACAATATAAGATCACCAATATAACTATTTCTATCACATCTCTTGCTGTTTAAAATTGACAAAAACAGTATTCACCTTTCTTGAAATAATGGTAATCTACTTAAACTTTTATTGCAAGATTGAAATGAATGCATACAAAAAATAATTCACTTTTGCAATTATTTTATAATTATATACTGTATATATTTTTGTTACCAATTTTACTAATACTAATATTAATATTGGTGAAAACATGTGTTTACCTTTTTTTTCTTATGATTATAAAAAATAATAAAATTATTATTATTATTATAAAAATAAATATAAATAAATTTTATAAATATCTAAACTATTATATAAGGAGTATTATTCTATGTTGTACATTTATTCTTTGATAAGTAATATTTTATTAATTTTATCTTTTTTTAGATATTGAGTGGTTTTATTTTAATAATGTAATACCATTAAAATAAAACATTTCATTATGAATATTCAGAAGATAGATAATTTTATACATATCATATATTAGCAATCTTACAAAATAGGTCTATAATAATATTATTTATATACATTTTTAAACTATTATACTATGATTTTATTAAAAAATTATATCTAACATAATCTAATATTACTCATCCGCTTAGACACTTGACTCCTCAACCACGAGAAATGTCTCTATAACTTGCATCTTTATTTGCTCACACCGATAAAATAATTATTGTAAAAAAAAAAACATAACACATAACACACAAACAAACAAGAGATAAATTTATAAAAAGAGTATAATATAAAGGACATATAATTTGTCCTATAAGATTTTATCATTCATCAACACATATAATTTACAAGAGGAAATAATAAAAAGACTTATCCAAGTACAAGCATTGATATAAGATTTTTTATTGTTTTTCGTATTTATGGTAGCATTTTCTACTCTTTAGAGTCCTTGTTAATGAGTTTCACCTTACCATAATTCAATTTCAAGCAATTATACCACAACACAATAGAATCTCAAACAAACTAAATCTCTTAATCAAACTCAAACATACCAACTTAGATATCAAAGCACTAAAACAATAAAAATTATGTATTTAACTTCTCTTACCTTATAGAGAACCCAACTGCTTTACAGTAGCTCAGACGACTCCACTGGCTTAAAGAACTCTATCTACACCTACAACTTACAAAAACATGATCAAAGTATATCATTAGAACCACTAATCAAAAGAGAGTCTTATAAAATATTTAAATGATACATGTAAAAATACTGCGGTTCACATGCATAGAAAACAAGGCAGAGCAAAAAAATAAAGCAAAAATTAATTTATTCTTTTAGAGAAACTAATTAGATATACTTAAAGATCTCGCAGTTGTAATAAAATTATTTATTATATTGTTTGTTAAACAATTTTCTTAAATTATTCAAGTTAATAACCTATTAAATTGAATTGAGTTATTAAACAACAATAAACAATTTAACTCAATTCAATGTAATAAAATTTAATAAAAAAAAGTAAATTACATTATAATCCATGTAAAATACTTACATTCCTAAAGCTCTTAACATATCATTTATTTATTTTTTTATTTCTTTCATATGAATTTGTGTTGATTGTACTAATTAAAAACTTTCAAAATAATAACCCAGTTTTTTTTAAAAAAATTTGAAATAGTATTATATATTTTAATTTCTAAATCAATATTTTAAAGTAAGTTTTGTCTCACAAAAAATAAATAAATATATATATATATATATATATATATATATATATATATATATATATAGATAAATAACTAATTTAGTATAAAATTATTAAAAACCTATTTTTTAATTTTGTATATTTGAATTTTCATTTGATATATTCTATTTTTAAAAATTGGATTTTGTTGAAGACTAAGCTCAATAAGGTGGAACTGAAAATCAAAACACCAATTAAGAAAAGAGAGGCGTGGTAAGACTATATGAAGAGTATAAAAAGTAACCATACATGTCGTATGAAAAATCAGATACAAAACCTATGTCGGATGAGACTTAGATAGTGTGATAGAATAAGACACATTATTTCAGTTCAATCACTTGAAATAAGATTAATATATAATCAGACCTAATTAATCAAAGATTAAAACGAAATCATAATACACTTGACGATACAAAATAAGTTTAAAATATCAAATATACACCTATTTAGATAAAAGTTTATAATAGTATAAAAAACACTAGTAATAAAATATAAATATTCACTCACTTTATTGTTGTATTTATTGTTATATATCTGAATGTTAAAGTGTTATTAAACAGACTCTCTCTAATTAAGATCTTAAATTAAAACAAAAAGATCTCGAAACAAGTCAAAGAAGAGATAACCCATATAACTTAATGGCAAGGAAAAAATAGGATAAAGACATTTCATACAAACATCATAAATTTAGGTAATATCTAATTATGTAAGAATAAAATCTAAATGTGATTATTAATTATCACTATTAAAAAATCAGAAAAAAAAAACGTCATTATAGATACTTTTGATCTATAAATAAAAAAGTTGGTTAAGAAAAATAAGTTTGACACAATAAATCTATATAAAAAAAATATACAATCTAGTGTGAAGTTATGTTGCAGCTATGTTTATCTTTATTTATCATTTTATATGATTATGTTAGAAATTTAAGATAAGTTAAAAAATTTACATTATTTATAAATCGATAAAATAGACAATATATAAATAAAACTTCATAAATATAGTTTAATTCAATTTTATAAAATCAGTTTGTAAAATAAGCATTAAATGACTTTATATTTAGTCAATGTGATACTTCTAATAATATTATATATGTAAATTTATTGCTAACTTATCGATATTCAAATTTCGTATTGTTTCTCCTTGAAAAACATTCATACTTGACACAATGGTTTTAGACATATGCATGGCCTAATTTAATATGGTTTTTTTTAAGGCATTTGAGTAGTTTGGAACAAGTCAGGCGGCATGGTCCATTGTCCAAACCACTTTCTTCCTATTAGTTAGGTGGGAAGAAGGTGGAGAATAGATAAGATGATTGTTAAAAATAATTTTTCAGTTATTAATATATATTTTTTAATATGAGAATTGAATTTGGTTTAAAATAATTTTAAAAGAATTACACTTTATTTTCACTGTTTATATTCCTAATTAAGATCACAATTAATTATTCATTAGATGATGAAAAAATAGATACTGTCTTATACTCATTCTAGAAGTATATAGATGAAAACAAATTATAAGTACTTTTAAGAAAAAAAACAATAATTAAATAAACTTTTCCATAAATTAAGATTGATTTACGTATATAAACTCTTATGTGCAGTTTTTTTTTAAAATTTTTGTCTAAACGTATGTATTATCTGTAAGTTATTTTTAGTATAAAAAATAATTTTCTTATCTCATAGAAATACTTTTGGATAAATTTATTTAAAATACTCAGAAAATAACCTAAATTCTCCTTATAATATATATATATATATATATATATATATATATATATATATGGAAATAAATTTAATAGTAATTATTAAAATTTGTTGATAAATCAAAATTATCGATAATTTAATAATAAATAATCTATGGATAAATTTTATTAACAAATAAAAAAATTTGTTAATAAATATAACAATCAAAATCTGCCAATAAATTGATCGGTAACTATTAATAATTAAAATTTATTGACGGTTATTTGTTAGTAAATATCATAATTTGGCTTTTTTCTTCGTCTCTTTCTTTTTTTTTCTTCCTTTACTTACTCTGGGTCACATAAGTTGCAATTGTCGTATTTGATTCCTTCTTTTCTTCTACTTCCTTTATCATTGTTGCTATTGTCTTCATCTTTTTTGTCATTGCTTTTATCACCGTGGTTTTCGTGGATGTTGTCGTTTCCTTTTCTACATCATTCTTTTTCACCTCTTTATTTTTATTCTATTATTATTTTTATTCTTCTCACCCATAACAATTAATTTATAACAAATATTTAGTAAAAAAATTTACACATTTTATCAAACAAATTATGGATGAATTAAAAAAAATACAATTATCAACGTGGTCAAAGCTCAAAATGAGAATTTTGACATCCATTTTACTAACAAATGTTATCAAAAAATTTATTAACAAATATTTTCATAGTAATAAATATTTGGATTTACTAACAGATATTATCGAAAATTTTTACCAATAAAAACATGTAAAAATCTATAAAATAGTTTTAGAATAATAATAGGTTAAAAATTATATACGAATATTTTATTAATAAAAAGCATAACTGCAAATATATTTTATATTTATCGAGTTTCTTAAACCCTCCTCTTATATATAAGATTTATGACTTCTTTTTCATATATTCTTTGATTAGAGACTATAGTTGCACTCACAATAAAGAACCCTACCACTTTATCTTATTAAATTCATGAATAAACTAAGTTCTTTTTATGCTATTTTTCTACAATCAAATTTGTTTCTTTTTGCATGTGGATATAAATGGTTGCATGTGCTCAATTATAATTCAAAGTGAGTCTCTCTATGATTGTGGTCTTATTGCTATGTTCAAATTGTTGATCCAATTTTGCTATGTGAGTATAGAGTTACCTATGAGGGTGAGTTATTGGAGGAATAGAACTTTAGAAGTGTGAAATAGCATTGCTAAACTGTGGTTTGATTTGATTAACTGATTATGAAATTGTGATTAATATATTGAAATGTAACTATTTGATTTTATGCTTATATATATTTGTGTCAATCTAATATATCTAATTGGGTATAGAGTTGCTTAAGATGATGTATTATAGTCTTTGAGTTAGAAATGATTAGAGATTGACCCCATTTAGGTACATTGGATATACAATTTTGTATGTTAGGTTAGAAGCTAAAATTGTGTACTTGAATTGCTTGGGTTTTGTTGATTGGTTATTAGTTGGGAATTTCTTTGTAAGACATCAAATTGATCAAAACGATGTTTCTTGATGTTGAAACAAAGTTACATTGTATTCAAACGAAACATAATAAACAACAAAAAAACTCAGGAAAATCCAAATTGATCAACCGAAACTTGCAAAGAAACTCAACCTTTCTGATATAGCATTGAATGCCCCTACAACATCACTATGCGTTAATCAAACAGTATCTCTCTATCGAACTAAATAGAATCTTGGTACAATTGGGCACAAAAGTGATAATGAACTTATTGTTTTATTAGCATTGAGTGCCACCTGTGGATTGTTGGGTGCAACTTGAAATTTAAATTTCAAAGAACTTCAGGAACTTGGACACTATTCTAATTTTGTTGGATGACAAACAGACGTTGAGCACCACCTTAGTTGCATTAGGTGCAATTGCTATAATAAGATAATTCTCAAGAATAAAGACATAAATATTTTTCACAACTTTATTTTCCATCAATATAATACAGTTCACATTACATTTAAAAACTGGGCATTGATCCCTCCACCTCCACATTTCAAACCTACACCTCCCTATATTTTTTTATTTTTCTTTAATCACAAAAATAACCTTTTCTTCTTATTATTATTTTTTTACTTTTTTAACCCTATTTACTAAATAACCCTAACATTTAACTTTTCACTTCATTCAGATTTTACTTTCCCTTTCAACGCAGTCCCATCTCCCCCAAGGCTCTCCACCTCCCCTTCTCCGATTCTTCTCATCCCCCATGCTCCAAGTTCCATTTTCCAAAATTCCAACTCTCCCACTCATCTTCCTGTGCTTTTAACTTTTGGTGTGCGGCGGTGAGGCATTGCGACGGTTCAGCGGTTCGGTGGTGCGGCGGTGCGGCGCGGTGGTTGTTGCTTCGTAGTTTCGTTGTAGTTTCTTTCGTTCAGCATGATATAGGTTGTGTTGATTTCTACTGTGCACGATTTTCTGTTTCGTTGCTGTTGATGTTTCTGGGTGGGTAAGAGGAAGAAGATGTCCGGGCTTAAACCGGATGTCGCACATCTGTCGACGGATTTCGACATTCGTTTCCGACATCCGTTTAGGGCCTATTTTTTATTTTTTAGTTTATTTTATAAGTAATTAAATTTTAAATTTTAATTTATTAGTTTAATTGTATTTTATAAGTAATTAAATTTTAAATATCGACAAACTTTTTATTAGTTTAATTTTTTATTTATTTATTAGTTTATTGTATTTTTAATTAATTTATAGAGTATTTGAATTTAATTTAGTGTTATTTTATAATATGTTATTTAATTATATTTAAATTAAAATTATCATTAAATTCTTGAAAAAAATACAATAACGAGAGATTCTCACGGTGAGGGAACACATAGAATTCAAAAAAAATAATAACTGAGAGAGAGCATATACGTGGAGGTGGAAGGATCAACGTGAGAAAAAAATAAGTTTTGTATAATAGGAGATTAAAATTAAAATTAACTTAGAAAATAAATTTTAAATTTTAATTAAGGGTATAATAGGAATATAGAAAAAATAGGAATATAAAAAGGGATAAGATTGGAATGGGGAAGTGGAGGACCTAATATGTGGGGGTGAAGGGATCAACGCCCTTAAAAACTTTATAAACTTAAATTTTTCATTTACACATAACCAAGTAAGATCAAATAAAAATCACCTATATGAGATTTTTTTTTTCCTCACTCACTTAAGCAAAAGCCCTCAAAGAACAAATATTTTGTTTTATTTTCATTTAAGTAAAAATCTCCCACTTCAACAAAAATAAACTAAAAACAAATATTTGAAAAAAATTTAAAACCACTTTACAATGCACAAAATCAATCTAAAATAGATTACAATATTTTGAACAAGATACAAATACTATTATACAATTACTTTACACTTATAAACATCAATAATTTGTTTCTAACTTACAAAGACTACTTCTAACTCTATTTGGTTTCCTATAATTTAAGTGCAAAATCCAAACAAAACTAAGATACTAATTTATTCAAAGTTTTACCAAATTATTAAATTCATAAATTTCTACTTCCAACCTCAATATCAATTCAAGACTCCAGCAAATGAAAGTATCTAAACTCTATTAATCTTTTACTTAGAAAATATGAGAAATTGTATCAAACTTAAAAAAGAAGAAGAGAGAATTATGATAATTTTTAAGGGAAATAAAATATATAAAATTGGAATGGGAGGTTATTGGGCCTCTTTGATGCTTATAACTAATGATGGCATGGAAACTTTAGGCTTTCAAATGCTGTCTTGGTGCCATACAAGGCCCGGCATTTTGGGCCTTTTCCTTATAAAAATTTATTATCAATTAAAAGAAAGTGATTGTTGGCGTTTTTAGATACTTATTATCTAAGTTGCTTACGTAATTAAAATCTGTTATTGTGTTTAGCTATCATTTCAGACTTATTTTGATTATTTATGCAAAACAGGCAACTAATATTTGTTAGAGTGAAATAATATTTTTCAATTATTTCTGTTAAAACCACATTTCTGGCAGTAAAATTGTAAAATTAGAGAGTCAAGTCAATAATAATGATGAGTTGAACAAGGGGTGGACTTGGTGTACGTGAAAAGGGGTGAAAGCTGAAAAGGAAATTGAAGTGTTTGTTTCACATTAAGCAACAAGTCCAAAAAAACTGAAAAATTAGCAAAACAGCCCCAAACAATAGTTTTATTATATTCCAAAATCACCCAAAATTTGAAGTTGGTGTCCCCTTTCCCTTTTCCCTCTATTCTCTCCTTTGTATTTGTATAGTTCAGTTCTGTGGTTGCCGACGCAACGTCTCTCGCACACACGCATCGCTCTTCACTCTCTCACTCTCACGGGGAACGCCAGAAAGATCGCAAATGCAAGACATTTTCGGATCAGTTCGCAGATCACTGGTATTCCGCGGTTCGCCGGAGAGCGACGAGACATCGCTCGGAGTCGGAGGAAGCCTCGTCGATAAGATCAGTTACTGTATACGAACTTCCAGAGTGTTCTCCAAACCCTCGCCGCCGTCTCCTTCGCCGTCTATTCCTGAGGACGCTGCGCCTCCGATCCGATGGCGGAAAGGCGAGTTGATCGGTTGCGGTGCCTTTGGCCAAGTCTACGTTGGAATGAATATCGATTCCGGAGAGCTTCTGGCGGTTAAACAGGTCAATTACTTTCTCCGTCCTTTGTTCGTTGTTGACTTCATCGTTAATTTATGCTTTCTAGTTTATCTTCGTTTAGAATAGTTTTTTTTTTGGAGTTCAGTTCTCAGCATCTGCTTGTTTATTATTTTTCGTTTGATTCTTTATTGGAATTGGCTTTGTTAGGAGAGTCTGTCATTGCGATCCTCAATGAGTTGAAGTTAATGTGGTTATAGCTTTATCGCTTAAACTGATTTCGTTTTCTGCTCTGGTTTTTAGGTTTTGATTGCGGCGAGTAGTGCTTCGAAGGAGAAGGCACAGGTTTGTTCTCTGATCAAATCCCACTCTCAACTACTTCTGATTTCATCGACTAAAGCCAGCCAATTGTTGTAACTTGCATATTATAGACGTTTGTTAGTTGTTCATACAGTTCTAAATGATAAACCGGATCGTTGTAACTTATAGGTGTTTGATCTTTCCTTTTCGGTTAGTTGTTACCTTATTTTTTTCATTAAAGGCATTACGTATATTTTTTCATCTGAATTTTCCTTTTTGCTGTTAGCTGTTACAATTTTCTTTTCTAGAGAGGCATTACTATTTTATTTTGTTGTATATGTATTTTCCTTAAGCGGTTCTTGATTAATGTTTTGACATACTACTAACAGGCTCACATAAAAGAGCTAGAAGAAGAAGTTAAATTACTTAAAGACCTTTCACATCCAAACATTGTTGTGAGTACGATATTCTATGGATGAAAGACACTTCAGGCAAATTTAGTTCAGACGACTCTTTCTTGACTGTATATTTTTATGCTGCAGAGATATTTGGGTACGGTCAGAGAAGAGGACACCCTAAATATTCTCTTGGAGTTTGTCCCAGGTGGATCCATATCGTCGCTGTTGGGGAAGTTTGGGGCTTTTCCCGAGGCTGTAAGTTTTATTACTGAGCTGCTATACTTTTTTTTTTCTTAATTTTTTTTTAAGCTAAATCAATTCAACTAATTCATTCAACAGGTGATAAGAACCTACACGAAGCAGCTACTACTTGGACTTGAATACTTGCACAAAAATGGAATCATGCACAGAGACATTAAGGTGAATTATATTTTACTGATACTCATGTTATCTTGGTTCTTATCCGGTGGCTGATGTTCAAGTTGTAATTAATTTCAGGGGGCCAATATTCTGGTAGATAATAAAGGGTGTATAAAACTTGCAGACTTTGGGGCATCCAAACAGGTCGTTGAGCTGGTAATCTCAGTCTTATCTGTTGCTCTACTATTATTTATATTGCTTTACCTTTGTGAGGCTTCTTCTGTTTGAAAATTTGTTTAAGCAGTGATTTTTCTTTATCTAGGCAACCATTTCCGGGGCCAAGTCCATGAAGGGTACTCCATATTGGATGGCTCCAGAAGTTATTCTCCAGACTGGGCATAGCTTGTAAGGACATTAAATCTCTAGACATATTTTAACATGTTATTCTGTTATTAGTATGCTTTAACGTGATTGAGAAACCGAAAGTTCATGATTATCAAACTCTTGAGTTAACTCTGGGAACGTAAACTCGTTTTTTACATAAACTCGATAGAATTGACTGTGAAATCGGTAGGATCGTGTAGAATCGCGAATTTGGAGCGATTCTGTGAGAAAGGAGGAAAAATTAAGAAAAACGAGATCGTTTAGTCCATTTTTATTATATATTTAATGAAATGCATCAAAATTAATGACAATAACCCAAATATTTTGTTTTACAATATTTATTTTTATGAATAATATATCTATAAATTTTACTTATTTAAAGTTATATAATTTTGTAGACTATTTGAATTAAGATATTATATATATAATATTTTTTATAACTCTTACAAGTTTATGAGTCGAGTTTATTCAGCTTTCACGAATTTACGTAAACTCTCGAATTTGATAATCTTGCGAAAGTTTCTTCTGGTTAGATATCACTTGCTATCATAGTTGTGATTGACTGTTTATGATTTTAGGTGTCTACCATTCTGTGTATGGAGTTGTCTTACAATTTCCTGCCTTAAATATACAATGGTGGTTTCTGTAAGAAATAGAAACCTTTGATTGAGATATTGAAGAAGTTAGTGGCAGGAATTTTTAGCAAGATACATAGGCTAAATATGCTTTTAAAGTTTCTAGTCCTAAGCAATTTGAAGCAGAGTCGTATTTGCTTTCGTCTCAGTTGTCGTGTTTTGTAGAAATAGTTGTATGTTTTAGAAACAGATTCTACCTTTGAAATTCTGCCAGGAGATTCTTATATACTGTTCTTGGTGTATTTCTTGAATTTTATTTTGTGTAGTTCTTTTCTGCAAGTGTATAATATATCTTTTTGAAATGGTGTTTCATTTGATGCTAACTAAATAAAAATGTTTTCATTTCAGCTCTGCGGACATATGGAGTGTGGGTTGTACTGTAATTGAGATGGCCACTGGAAAGCCTCCCTGGAGTCAGCAATACCAACAAGAGGTATCTCATTATGAGTCCTTAAATTATGCTTAAGGTGCTCACTGAATCTACTAAAAGAAAAAATTTTCAGGTTGCTGCTCTCTTCCATATAGGGACAACTAAGTCTCATCCACCAATCCCTGATCATCTTTCTGCTGCAGCAAAAGATTTTCTGCTAAAATGTTTGCAGAAGTAGGTTTCATCCGCTTTTCTTGCATTACAAATTCCTAGTTTTAGTGTGTTTCTTTGTGATTAATACTTGTCTTAAAGCATATGATGGAAGATTGATCAACTAAACATTATTGAGTTTTTATTTTTTTGGTGGGTGGAGCGGGGTGTGGGGAGAAAGATCCATCAGCACATTTCTATATTAAAAGTGACTTAATATTCAATTTATGCGTTGTGTGTAAAAGATAGAATATATGCCCAGTATGCTTTCTTTTCAAAGTTTGTTTATCAGATTACAAAAATCATGTAAATTTATAATCCTTTTGTAGGGAACCGGTCTTGAGGTCATCAGCATCAGAACTGCTGCAGGTGATTGTTCAAGCATTTCTGTTTTAGACTGCGCATCTGAAGTGTATAATATTTTTGTGTAGCCATTTTAGTAATGCTAGATATTGATTGGTGGTAGACTCTACCTTTTTGTTCTTATTGTTGCTGTTAATAGTGTTTTGCATGAAATATTTCAGCTCTCCCTAACATTATTATAAGTTTGTAACTGACTGCAGCATCCCTTTGTAACTGGTGAACATATGAATTCTCTTACTTTGTCATCTAATGTCACGGTATGTAAAATTGATGTGATATTTGAAATGCTATCGTATCTTTTACAAACCAATTTTTAAGAAAAATTGCTTTCACTGCTGGCAGGAAAATTTTATAGCTTCATCACCATCATGTACCCCAAATGCCGAATCCATGTAAGTGTTGAATATTTCTTTCAAGGACTTGTAAGATTTGGTAGTTATTTATGTAGAACATATGGAGCTATATTTTCAATATTATATTTTTCTTGATGCTAGTGAATGGCAATATGGTTTTATTTAGCAATTTTTTTGTAATTTATGTAGCCTTTGCTCTTCAACAGTAAATCCTCTGGACTCGGGAAATAAACCATTGTGGGGAATGAGCAATGATGATGATGATATGTGTGTGATTGACGACAAAGAAGAGTTCTCGCATAATGATGTTAAATACAAATCACTGATGTCAACTGATATTGAGGTGATTGTAGGTCCTTATTGTTTTATTTAAATATAATTAATGACTTCTCAGACACATTTTATTTCATGTAGAGTTTCAACCCAATGTCTGATCCCTCTGATGATTGGGGGTGTAAATTTGATGCAAGTTCAGAACTGGAAAATCGAGAGGTCAATTTTGTCACAGATGAAAATTACATGCCACCTGATCAGTCAGGGGATGATAAGGGGCAGCCAGATTTTTCCTTTCCAGGTGTCCCATCTCTTTCAGAGGAAGATGATGAACTCACAGAGTCAAAAATTAAAGCCTTTTTGGATGAGAAGGTATTGCTTTATGTTGAAATCAAGTTTGTCGTTTCGCTGTAAATTCATTAATTTTGTTGTCTACTAACTGTTTTGTCATATGTTGACCATACATTTATGACAGGCTCTTGAACTGAAAAAACTACAGACACCTTTATATGAAGAGTTTTACAACAGTTTAAATACATCTTGTTCTCCCAATGTTGACAGGACAGGTGATGATACTGCTTCTCGAAAATTTTTGAAATTACCTCCTAAAAGCAGGTCACCTAATCGAGTACCAATCAGCACACCATCTAAAGCCATCGATAATACTGGAAGTCCTGGAAGTAATGGCCAGTCCTCATCTATTGTTGGCCATGTAAATAACCATACTTCTCAGGATATTCCAGCATCTCCCCTTAATGAATGGAAAGGAGTGATAGTTGACTCTCAGCAGCAGCCTAGTAGCCCAAGGTTTGTTTGTTTTTGCCTTGCTTTGCTTTTCTAAGCTTGAATTATTTTCAGAAATATAAAGTAATTTAAGCACTGTATCTTGTACTTGCAGTCTAAGCTTTTCTGAGAGACAGAGGAAATGGAAAGAAGAGCTTGACCAGGAGCTTGAGAGAAAGCGAGGTTCGAAATCTTTTTACTAAAATAACTAATAAGTTTCTATAATTCCTGATTTTGCAACCGTCATCAAGTTTGGCTGTATTAGTTGTCAAATAGGTACTAAATTGACTACTTAAGGAACCAAATTGACTAATTTGATGTGTTAATTTCTATAATCAACTTAATTGATAAAGTATCCAATAGACGAAATTTCCATATTTTGGCACTAGATTGACTAATTTGATTATGAAGGAACCTTGGCGCTGTCAATTTCAACAGTCAAATTAATTGATAATTATTTATTACAGTCAATAAAACCTCCTTTTTTGTAATATCAGGGATCAAATTGTGCAATAATGCTAGTTTTAAGGATGAAATTATAATGCAGGAACCAAACTGAAAGTGTCAATTTCAAGAATCAAATTAGTTGATAGTTATTACAATTAAACAAGGTCGTTTTCCATGTAATACCCGAGACCAAATTGACCATGATGTTAATGATAAGGATTAAGTTTATAATTTATAAGGATTAAGTTTATGTAAGCGAGAGACACGAGCAGAGAATTCAAAGTTGTGATTGTCTTTAACATTCTTTCTCATGAGCAGAGAATGCTAGCGACTGTCTCGCATTCCTTCTAAAAATCGTACTTTATTCTTAAGACAATTGAAACATAATATGTTAGCTGAATTTGGGTCGATTCATTAATTTACAAGTTGATTTGGACAAAAATTGCAGAAATGATGCGTCAGGCTGGCATGGGCGGAAAGACATCTTCACCAAAGGATCGAGCTTTACATCGGCAGAGGGAACGAACAAGATTTGCTTCTCCCAGCAAATAAGAAACTCGTTAGAGTGTTCATACTGCGTTAACTACTGAGATTGCAAACACGTGTTACTGCAGTTTTCCTGGGGTCGTTAATGTTATATATCCAATTAGGCCTTTTTGCCTTATAAAAAAGATCACATGCTAATCTTTGTCGTATTGTTGTGCCATGTAAAGCTTTTTATACATGCTTTACTTTGAAAATTTTTACTTTTCTTTGGGGTTTTAGAGATGCATGGCCGTCAACTTTATGCCCTTTTTGTATTATGAAAATAGAAATAATCAGAACTATGTGGCACAAGATTGCCTATGAATCTGTTGCCACCCTGCTAATTGGTTTTCAATGGTAATTTGTGATCTGATTTTACTACTACAGTACGAAATTAATCTATTGATGACAGGAAACTTCTCATGGGTAGAACTAAAACTATTATTTAGAATCTCAACTTCTATAGAATAGAACATAATTATTTTGTTTTGATGTGAACTAGTTAGTTGGTTATTGGACTTGAAGCCTCAATCTAGTCTTACACCTTTTGCATGAAAATCTTTTCCGCATTGTTTTCTAGTGTAGGTGATGAACATTGGTTATGATGTTCTTTTATTCCATAATCTTCTTCTGATACTTCTCATGTATTTCGGAAAGGACTTTTTAGAAACTTTAATCAGGAATGAATGAGAGGTGACTCCGTATAAGAAATTGGATCCCATCTATTAAAAAAGGGTAATAAATCACTTATCGTTTTAATATTTCTGGCATACATGTGACACAATGAAGAAGCGAGAAGAGTAATATACTTCATAAAATCAAATCACTTAGCAAGTCTACTTCAAATTTCGACTGATTTTTTTATTAGAATTAAATGTTTTTTTTTTTTTAAATTTGGCGTAAAATTTGAAATAATACATGTTTTAAATATTGATACATTTTAAATCAAAAGTTTTAAAAATAAATAAATAAATATATATATATATATATATATATATATATATATATATATATATATATATATATATATATAACTCTCTTAATTTAGTGATATTAATTTTTTAAAATTTATTAAACAGTTTTCTAAATTGATATTTGGATTAAAATGTTAGTAACATTAAAATAATTATATCAAAATATATCGAAATTTAAGAGCAAAAATTAATTTTAATTTAACGTCAAACAATAAAAACCATGTTTAATCCTTTTTCATTATTATAGTTGAATTGAATATAATATGTGCTGCTTAATTAAATGTACATTGCGATTTAAGTGTTGGGCAACAAAAGTAGTAGATTTGGACCAGACAAAGTTAACTCAATAGGGCAATACAAGTTGACATAAAACTCGTGAAAATTTGATAGACTTTTGCCATTAATGTATATTCTCATACCATAATATCGTTATCTCCATAAAAAATATTGGCATTCATTAAATTCTTCTAACTTTCTCTCAATTATAATACCAAACCAATTCATTAGTGAAATTATCAAAGAGAAGATTTACTGTAGAAACACAATTAATGAAATTTAAACTTAATCACATAAGAAATTGATACCACTCCTTATAAAAAATTTTAAAATAATAGGTTAATAAGTCTTTCATTTATATAAAATATTTTACTTTTTCATTTCTACCTACAAGACTTTCACTCTCTTTTCTAACAATTTATTCCGAATCTTTTCCACATTGGAATACTCTTTTCCAAACCATTCATTCTGATATGTTTATAGCGAGTAATAAAAAACTGCAAGGTACATAAATTCGTTTAACCATAGGTTGAGGTGCGAAATGTAAGCTCATTGAAACGTGAGTTTAAACCATGAGCTTATGACATGTTTTTTTTGTTTTAGGAAACAAGGCGCAAAACATAGCAAAAAATAAAGATATTTTGCATGCACTTTGGAGAAGTACCATTATTTTTGAAGTTAAAAAGTATTCCTTTATTCTAAAAAATTTAATAAAATCCCTTCAGACGTTTGAGATAAAACTGCCATCATCAAAGGTATAAATGTAATATATATATATATATATATATATATATATATATATATATATTTCAAAATTTTGGAGGAGGGAATTTCACTGTTCCATCACTTTGCTGTGCATTTTTCTTGCTCTTCAACGGAGGAAAAAATCTGGTTGCCAATCTTGAAGGAGAGAAAGATCCACATAGTTTTGATGTAAGTGATCCCTTTGAAGAACTCTTTCTCAAATTCACTACCCCGTCATTTTTTTTCTCAGTTTTCTTATTCCTTAATGGCGAGGAAGCTAATAATCTCGCCGCCACTCTAGAAGGAGAGAAAGATCGAATTTTTTTCTCAATTTTTTTCTTGCTTAAACTCAAATTCCTAGTCGCAGGTCTCGGAAGCGAAGAGGAAATAGAAACAGTTGATGGGTTTTTAACTTTGCCTTGAAATTGGGAAGCTTTTTCAGCTGGACATTTCATCAAACACTTGCAAAACTGTTGCTGCCTTGAAGAATGTGTAGAGAAGAACAAAGGTCTATTCTTGGTAGATACCTTTAAACACTCAACATTATTATTCTGTTTCTGAAACTCTGCAGGTTTTGGAGGAGAAACCTTAAAGTTGATCCTAAAACGAGCTCGCAGAGGTTGTGGGGAATCAGAAACTACTTTTATCTGTTTCTCTTTCTTCCTTCTATCATGGAGCTGTGTATTTTCAGGCTTAACTTTCTGATTTGACAGTTTAGACAGTGGAGTTTGTGGGGCCTTGATGACAGTTTTCTTACTCACAGCTGAAACTATTTCTCTGGCAAATCGACTTGCCTGTAAAATTTCTCCCACAGTTTCATCAACAAGCATTGCTGACAATGACATTTGCCTCCATTCTTCACCTGCATAAACATTTTCTTTTACATATCAACTTCAATGCTTGCACATCAAAACTTAATTCACACTGATTTCGAAACTTACTCGCTCGAGATCTTCTTGCTGCATCATGCTTGTTCCTTCAAATATATGAATAATAATCATAATTACAACATACAGATTTTATCATTTGAAACTTACTGTTCAAATCAACAATCATGAAAACCGTTTTTATTATTATAATAGTGCAATTTTACATACAAATTATTCAAACAAGCAAGTTTTATGAATTTTACAAAGGATAAATTGTGCTTGCATGACTTTATTATGAAGAGATCATGACACAATTGGTAAGGGAGAGGAGAAATTGTGTAAATGAAACACAACTTTGATTTTTTTTTTCTTTTTAATTTGAAAAAAAGTTGTACAAAATTCATTTGACTTATAGTGTAATATGATTTGAATTGAAATCATGCAAAATTATAGAATTTAAATATTGCATGGCTTCAGTTCCAAGCGTAAGACCATTTGGATTTTGTTTAGAAATCTAAAATCATGTCATACAATTAAGATATTTGTCCATATCCATAAAATTTTTAAAACCTACTAATTCTACTAAGTTGTTTATAAAACTGGAGATTTTGGTAAAAAATTCCATAAAGGTTTACAATATCTAATGAGAAAATATAAGGCCCTGTAATATAATCTAAAAATAAGATGCAAAACCAAAATTTACCTGACTGATTCTTGCTTGCACCTGAAAGTGGTGGTCGGAGGGACGATACTTACCCCTGAAACCACCGTCGTTCCACCGGCCACAGTGTACTGAAGTTCTTGTAGTCGAACCATGCACTGATCTACCTTCAATGACCCACCACAACAAGAAGCTCAGCCAAAAAATAAATAAAAAAATCAACAAAGCAAAGAAAAAAAAATAATAAATGTATCACCTTGTTGAGTGTTTCTCTGATTAGAACAGGATTCAGAATCACCATTCTATTTTGTTTTGGTGGGGTTCTAGCAATCATCTTTGCAGAAAGGGTTTCAAAATTTCAAAAGTGTAGACTCCTTTATCATCACTCAATATAATTATTGAAAAATAAGATTTTGATACATAAATTTATTATATTTATTTAATATTATTATTTTTAAATATAAAAATTTATTTTTTGTAATATTCTGTGAAGAAGACCCTATCAGCAGGAAACGTTTAGAACTGTTACTCAACCGTTCTGTTTTAATTTTAAAAACAAGAAATCACGTTACTGTTTTCAACTCAGCCTATCTTCTTTCAGAGAATAAAAACACTTAAAAATGGTTATACTACAATAAATGACCATTTTTATTCTCAAAATTATAAAGTATTTTAAAACTGGTAGAGTTGTAACTCTTTTGTTGGGTATTTTGTTCTTTAACTTTTATCTTTTCAGAACTGAAATCAGCTAATAATTGTCAAATTTATAAATTAATGATCATTATTAATTCCAAAAAGAAAATAGATTAATCTGACGATGCTGGAAAATAAGTCATCCAAAATTTTCCACCAATTTTCTCAATTCACAATGCGCTGCTTTAAACGTAAAGGCATGATGATGATGATGTTGTCACGAATTACACAATACCACTTGAGGGGTCTAGCTTTCAAAAACTCATCAGATATAAAACTTTTTCAAACCTAAATAAGTTTATAAAATAAATATTTTGATTGAAAAAAATATTTAAAAAATAAAATTGGATCTCTTTATATAAATAGTATAGATGTGAAAATAAGTTATGTAAAATTTCTAGACTAATATTTACTACAAGTACAAGATTATTTGCATTTATAATTTTATATATTTTATATTTGTTTAGTTAAATATATTTTTCGTTTTTAAATTTTGATTAAAAATTGAAATTTATTTATGGTTTAAATATGTTCAAATTTTAAAAATAATAAATATAATTAAACAATATTATAAGTTTATGTTTAAATTATTTATACCATTTGATGTGTTTTAATTTAAATATGAATCTAAAATGTCTTTTAACACATAAAAATTAACTTATAGTAAAAACTATAACAATTTCTTTTAAAAATTTCAAGAAAAAAATATATCAAAGAAATAAAAACGAATTTTTATTTTTATTTAAGTTTAAATACTACAAACATATTTAACTACATTTACATTTATAATTTAATTGAACATTTAAAGTGTTTCTCTCATATTTCAAAATGGATATACAATTGGTTGCATTTGAAATTTCTTACTATTTTATATCAATTTTTTTGGAAGTAGGGTACAATATTTATAATTGTAACTTTGCATAGGATTAATTCTATACAAAGATTGAACAATCGAGTTAGGTCACTTTTAACTCGTTTTACAGTTAATGAAATTCAGCTGTAGTATGTTAAGGTGTGAATTTCCCATGGATGGATTAATTTAGGTGTAATAATGGTATATTAATAAAATTTAGAATCAAGTTAACCAGTGATAATTGATTATTTAATGGAGATAAATAATTAATCCATTTTATTTAATCCTACCAATTAATTTTCTTTAACTGTTACTTTTCTATTTAATTACGTTTTTAATTCTATTTCTCAAACATTTTTTTTTTTTACATTTTAAACGTTTGATGCACTATGTTTGGTAGACAGATAATAGTATTAAATAAATTAAACCCAAAATTAAACGACTCTCTAACTGCATTTGGTTTTTAATTGTTCAATATTTTTTGATTTTGATGTATTGGACAATCTAAACATTAAATTGACACATTTCAATTGTTTTATTAACTATTTACATTCATGCTGGTGCTAGTTTTAGGGTTTAGGGTTTAGGATATGTGTTGGACAGATACTTCTAAAATTTCCATTGAATCTTCAGTATATCCATAAAAGTAAGCAGGATTCAGTATGCACGAGTGTGCTGGTGTGTCGATTGTGTTCATTTCATTCCTAATAATAATTGATACCATAGAAAGCAACAAATGCCAGACTTTATCATCTTGTTTTTTAAAATTTCTATAATTCAGAATTGAGTGTTAACTTTCACAACAGCTAAATAATTACATTGAATCTCATAAAATAAGCATAATAAGGGCTGCAAATGGCTAAATATTCACTTTTCCTGTCAAGATCCTGTTATCAAATTCTAGTCGTCCCTATTCATTATTTTATTCACAGTGTACGAATAATGTTCAGGGTATAGAGACAAACAAAACAGGTATAATGAGGTAGCACGCCAGAATGTGAACCTGGTTTTCCATAGCACATTAACATGAATTAAATTCTCTCATGAATGATAGGTCGAGTGTTGCTCCAAAGCCATTGGAGAGCAGAGCCATCCAACAATGGCGAAACCTGTGAGGTATCATAGTAGTTACAAAACAAACAATATACAAGATTACAAAACAGAAAATTTGAGTGCGTTTTTGGGATAGGGGGCTGGAAAAGACTGCAAAAAGCAGGATTAAGGATGGTTCCATTCCGTGGACAGCTAAAGAGAGAGGGTGATCAGGTATGATAAACACACACACAAGCATGATCTATGATGTTTAAGTATTCTTGAACTGCTGAGGTGCAGTGGAATTAAAAATACTATTATCAAGAAACATAAGTATAAGGATCAGACAGACAGTTACAAGAAAGCATAGCCACGGAATAAGTTCATCTAAGGAGAATCAAAACAACAACAAAAAGCAAGTCATGGAATACACTAGAAGGAAATATAATGAACCTAAAATAGCCAAAGCAAAATACCTTTTCCCAGACTAGTGAGTGGTAATTGTTAAGCCAATCAATCTCAGCACCCGATAGCAGAGACAAATCAACCAATTTAATCTGCAGGATATGCTCAGGTTAGTAAAAAGAGTACAGAAGGATATATATGGCTTGGAATAGAAAGTTATAAAGTTTCAGTGAGAAGACCAAATGAAAACTGAAAGTATCACTCTAAGTCCTCAGAAATTATATTTAAAATAATAAACAAACATTCAGAATGAATGAGCAGCCAATTCAAATTAATGGTAAATTTCCCGATGATACTTTCAGCAATGCTGGAACGGAGAAAATACACTATTTATAATTTTTGGTTAGTAACTTATCTCTGCTTGTGCTTTATAGGATTAATATTCTATAAAAAAAATTAATTGATTGACTAAAAACCGTTAGGCACAGAATTGTCCACCATCAGTCCCGTTTCAACTCCTAAAGAAAGAAAGGACTTGCTGCTACTACATTAGTATAGAAGCATAATTAGATAAAATTTTATGAGAAAATAAGCTATTTTACATCCTCAATGTCCTGATGATGGACTATAAACCGGTAACAGGCATTTTACCTTGCGCAAACATCACCCAAAAAGAAAAGAAAATAAATCCATGAACTGTGGCAACAAAAATATGAGGAAAAGATGACCAACAGGCAACAACATACCTGAATGGGTACATATGTAAGTTTTTCAAATCCAAGGTACTGGACTCCCCCAAAACGATTAGGTGTCTCAACATTTTTTACAAACAGGAGATTCTGCAAGCTAAAAGAGTATCATCATCATGCAAACCAGAATATAAGACAGTCAAAATGTTATTCTAACAGTTAGGATAAAAAAGGAATAGAGTGCGATGGTATCCTGGCATTTTCTTCTCATTACCAAGTGGTGGTAAGAATAATGAAATATAGAAAAATCTTGAATAGCGTAATCACTTCAAGTTTGTAAAAAGATACTCGTGGTTGCTGGAAAGTTATGCAATGCACACATGAAATTGAAACTGCCACTCCTTAACCAGAAAAGGAATTTGGAAAGTAGCAATCGAGCTTCAAAAGTTCTCAAAAGACGGCCTTTCATTAGAAACTTAGAGTACTTCCTGAATTCCTAAACCTCAACTTTCATTAGGTGTAAATGGTGAGCTTCTTAAAGGAAATAAAATTAATACAGGTATTACCAACACCTAATAAAACTAATTGTATGATAATCTAAACAATACAGCAAGACTAGGGTCTAGAGTTAACATTTCAAAGCATATAAGATAGCTTAGGAGAAAATGACCTCAATCCGAATGCCAAAGGCATGGTCTTCATAATAGCCGGGCTCATTGCTAACTACCATGCCCTTCACTAGAGGGGTCAAATTTCCGAATCGGTGACTAATACTTTGAGGGCCTTCATGAACATTTAATGCAGCTCCTACACCATGCCCAGTCCCTGAACAGATGAAAATTAAGCAAAATTGTTCAATCAGTCAATAAATCCATTCGGTTCTAAGAAAATAACAGCCCTCCATTTGAAGTAGGAACATACCATGCCTGTAGTCAAGTCCAACTTTCCAAAGAAAGGAGCGGGCAAAAGCATCCAGCACAAAACCAGGGGTATTTTCAGGGAAGACAGACTGATCAAGAGCTATATGGCCCTGTAATATATGGGTTTCGCCAGAGAATTATTTAAGGTCAAATTACCAGGACAGATAGATTAAAAATTAATAACAGACATTATGCATGCACTAGAAAATAAAAGCATATAGATTTTGTAAGACTGACACAACCTAGATTGCTGAATTGCGAAGGACACTTGCATGAATGAAATGCATAAATAAAACCAAGAAAGAGGTACAAGCAATCTACCTGCAAGACTCGAGTAAAGCATTCTTTCTCTCTTGCTGTAGGCTTGCCAAAATGAACTGTCCGTGTTATGTCAGTTGTGCCATCAACATATTGAGCACCACTATCCAATAAGAACAATTTATTGGCATCCACAAAACTACAGCTCTCTGGTTCTGGTTTGTAGTGTATGATAGCCCCATTTGGACCAGAACCTGAACCAATGAAATGCACAAACTACTGCTCAAAACAGAGGAATTGTACCGAAGACTAATATAAGTAAAAATATAAACCGAACTACTGGTACATATACGTATTTCAATAGAATTATCATATTCTGTTATATAGGATTACTAAATGGTGGTCCTTTACATTCCATATTTATAGAAAGAGGTATGTTATCTGAATTTTTCCCTAAAATAATTGGCAGTTAAATAAAGCTGAGGAAAAATTATGGCAGTAACTTTTCATGTTTCCTTAACCATAATTCAATAGAATATATTGAAAGAAATTGACAGTCAACCACAGTACCACTTATTGTGTCAAAGCTAGTATCCAGGAAACCAGCTTGTTTTGAGCGAAAGTCAAGAAGTTTATCCGAAACCTCTACTTCTGTCAATGTTCTATCCTTGGTAATTTCTGTTTCTAACCAATCCCAGAACTGAGCAAGGGCAGCAGCATCCCTATAAATGAAAAGATATCATAATTATATGTACATACGGACATGTGTGTATGATTCCTTTTGTTTGACAAGTACACTAATTTAATTTAACATTTTTATCAAACATCTATGAATATCTAACTGGATGAAGAATGAATTATGCAGCCACCATCAATATGCAGCGCTCCTCCAATTAGGAAAAGATCATTAAAGCACAGAAATTGAAACATGCACAAATCATCAACAATAATCCTGACAAAGGTAAAACAGGGTTACCTTAAATGGCAATTTTGCATCCCTTCTAACTCTGATTCATTTTTTATGGCCTTTGAAATAGGAACAGGAGAGACTTTATGGACAGCAAAGGGTACACCCGAGCTCTCAATAGACCCATCAAAACCATTTGTCCTGGTTTTGTGTTTATTCTCCCTGTTCCGATAATATCTGTCGCAGGCAGCTCCATAGGCATTTACAATAGCAGCATTAACAGATGAAGTATCCAACCAAAGAGCAGCACCTTGTGCTGCCAATCTTAAAAAGAAAATCAAGCTCAATTCCCAAAGCCATGATGCTTTTAAAAAGTAGTAAGCATTAACAATTGACAAAATCAAAGATAAAATCACATTAGTCTGTCTCCAACAATATTCTTGAACATTTCAAGCAAAACAGTGGGAAAATGGGGGGCATAAAAATATGGATTTTCCATAATCACCTTTCAATTTCAGATATAATTGAATNGTATGTCNTGATNTGTATATCAGCTTTCTTNAAGTGATNCCTCACCTCTTCAGTAACTTTGGAATCATCTACAAATAATTTTGCTCCATCAATCTCCACAATCAAGTATGCATACACAACTGGTGAATGTGGAATATCATTGCCTCTCTTCAAAAGAAAAAGTCAAAATGTTACTCTCACTGAATGAAACATTAGCAAAGAACATTGGAAAAAAGGAACCCATAAATTACTTATGTTAGATTTAGATCCAAGCAACTTTAATAAAATCTTGAAGGTGTACAGGGATATGTAACAGTATAAACCAAACCATCCTTATATCAAGAAAAAGAAAGTGTAAATAATTAAAGATACATTACCAAGTTCAACAACCATGCAATTTCATCAAGCATGGAGATGACAATTGCAGAAGAGCCAGCATTGACAAGTTCTGATCTCAAAGATGACAATTTTGACGCAACATCTAAACCAGCATACTTTAAGTCATGCACTCTAACTGGATTATTTGGAGGTTTTGGCCTAGATTCTTTCCATATTTCATCCACAAGATTTGAATTGTACAAGTAAACAAGCTCATGATCTTTCTTAGAGATAACCCCCTTAAGTTCCTCTGCAGCATCCCAAGTAAAAAGAAACTGCCTCCTTAACAATATGGAAGAGAACATCGTATTAGGAAAAGAAACCAAATAACTGGTATGCAAGCTCAAAAGAAAGGGTAAAAAGTTTTTAATTGTTCAAGGTAAGTATAAGTAACATGACATTCAGGCTTAGACTAACAATTAGAACAAATAACCTAGGCTTTGTTTGGATAAAGAGTTTTCCATTATAGCGGAAAATAAACAGAAATAATTAAACATGCTTCTCAATAATTTAAATTTTAACATGCACAAATAAGTTCTGTAAGATTTCTGAGTTATAGCTTCCCCAAAACTGATTTTAACTAGAGTCATAAACAAATTTTAGTTTATGGAAAAAGTTTATTTCATCTTTTTCTTATTTTCTTCTCCTATTAGTGCTTAAAGAAAACCTTATCCACACATCACACTACTACTTAATTGGCTATGCTGACAATACAACATTGTCCATATGACTGGGCAATAAATAGGGAGGACTTCAGTTTGTTTTGCTGAATGTTACAATCAAGAGAACTAAACATACAGTTTGCAATAAAAACAGAAAAGAATATTGAAAAAAATATGCATGCAACATAAAAAGAGGATATAAATGCCCCAAAGAAAACTCACGGGATCAATGCCAACTCTGCCACCTGGAGCCAAAACCTCATTGAGCCATTCACCCGCAGTAGGGACTCCTTGGTTTCCTGCTCGCATTAGAATCCAATTGGAGTTCAGCTGCTTCTCTGCCTGCCCAATGATGGAAAATAATCACAAAATTAGTTCAGTTCATTCTGTGTGAAGATGAAATGTGCAGCTCGAGTCCAATAAAACCTAACCTGGAGAAAATATCTGCCATCTGTCCAGAGAGCAGCTTTGTCCTTAGTAACCACAGCAGTTCCAGCACTGCCAGTAAAACCTGATATGTAGGCTCTCCTCGTGTAACACTCGGCAATGAACTCACTCTAACACCAAATTCAAATTATCATGTATATACACCCTTGGTCTTTTTGGTTAGAGTGAGTTAGGAAGAAAAAAATGAAAGGATGAACGATGTACAAATCCAAAGGGATGTTCATTTGAACATTCTCTATTTCCAATTTCAAAGAAAACAAAACACAAAGCTGAAAATATGTCTGGTTGAAGATTAGAAAACATTTTCTTTGAAAATATTTCAAAAAATAATCCAAAAATTTGAAATAAAAAAAATATTCATTTTCTGTATTCTTTATATGTTTTCAATACGGGTAACCATTAAAACCTCTGATCATTATTACCAAGCCCTCACCAAACCAACATTCTCTCTAAACCGTTTAATGGTTTCTATCACTGACTTCAGAACATTGAAAGTGTTTGATAAAACATCAACATCATTTAGGTGACTATAAACTCTTGCCCAAAATCTAGTTGGTGGCACAGTCATGTTTTCAACAACAGGGAGGCAATGTAACAGTGAGTCCGGAGGAACTAGATGTGAAGGTAGGGGAACACAAGGAGTGATGAGAAAAACAAAGAAATTAAATATGAAAACACAAAGTAAAACCAAACAAGTTTTCTAAATCTAAACAAAACAAAAAATGAAAACAACTTTCAAAAAATGGAAGTTAAAAATAAAAACAATAAAAAAAATGTTTTCAAAAGCAAATGTCCCAATCTCTTTTATGGTTTGGTTTGTTAAAGAAAGTGGGAGAATGGAAGAATAATATGGGATTCTAATAGATATCATTTCCTCTAAAAGTTAAAGAAAAGTGAATGATAATAATAATGACTCCTTTTTTTGTTAAAATGACTGAGTTAACTTTTTTATATTTGTTTAATAGGAATATGTATGTCATTTTACTTCAAACTTTTAAATTAAGTTTCATGTTGCATGTCATTCTTTAGCAAAGACATCTCCCCCACACTTGGATTTTTTATCCCTCATACATTTTTCACCTCCCTCGGACACACTTTATGAATTTTCAAAATTAAAATCTAGTAAAGTCAAATACAAGCATAAGATATGCTTTTAAATGTTTTAAGAGATAACATAGGTTTCAAACTAGACTTTTACACAAATTAACAGCAGATAAGTTAATATCATTATTTCAATAATATCTGGTTTGAAGCCTCATAAAATCGTATTAAGGATATCTTGAATTTAGTTTAGCCATTAACTATACTATTTAATTACTCATAAATTAGTTTCATCTCAAACATACACCACGCGAATTTGAGTTACAATATTGCATACACAACATGCAACATCTAACTTAGTGATATGGGTCAAGTTAGGGACTAAAACCATAGTAAGCAGTTCAGTTCAGTAACTAATTAAAAATGACATACGTTGGGATGTCACATGTTTTGAAAAAGAGACAGTAAACTTTTAATTTAATCTAGCTAACCAGAATGTCCGATTCCATTCACTTGTACACAGTCAACTATCATGTATAAAAACTCATTAAGTCTACAAATCAGTTTAAGAGCAAGACCAAATTGACTTAGAGACTCTTCACTTTAAGGGAAGTGTTTATAATTGTTTACTTTAACAAGCTAACTTAACATCTATTTACAATTTCAGAGACAACATTGATTACTTATCCTTCTTTTTAACAAAGAATCGTCTTATTTTTTATTTTTCTTTCATTCTTTTATTTTCTTTCCCGAATCAAGCTAATCATTACATTGACAGAGACATTGAGGCAAAGCAAACCTGGTGAGCGTCCTGAGAAGGGATGACGTAGGCGTCAATGTCGACTCCAGGTTTGGAGAAGAGGCGTCGGAGCGCGGTGAGCTTGGCGTCAGGTTGGGATTCTGCGAGGGGTTTTCTAATTTCGGAAGAGGGTTTCACTTTGAAGGAACTGCTGCTGCAATTCCGAACGGTTAAGGAAGGTTTATTCCATTTGAGTCTGAAGAAATTTGGGTTTGGGCGAGAGAAGAGAGGAAGGGGAAAGAAGAAAGAGCGCGTTGATAGAGAAAAAGAGGGTGAAATGAGAGCGAGTTGTTGCATCGTAGGTCGATGATTTGTGCCGGAAGATGAAATTGCAGAGAAGCAAGAATTTATAATTATCAGTAGATAATATTCTTTGGTTCGTTCTTTAATAATAATCACTTGAAAATATCAAATATTCTAATAAATTAATATTGCAATATATTAGACATAAGAATCATGTAAAATTTAAATTATATTAAAATTGAGAAAATATGTAATATTTCTTAAAAAATAAAAAATAGATTGAAAATATTTGCTCTTTTTTATTTTTTATTTTTAAAAAACCTCGGATTTCGAGAACCCCCACTACTACCCCAACAGCAACGCAATGATGATGTCTCCATAACCATCACTCAAAGCTTGAAGGTGGTTTCAACTTTCAAGCTCGGAGCATCGACCATGGCTATCATCACAGAAGAACCAGAACCAGAGCCACAACAACAACCTCGCAAACCAAAAACCAAACCCAAACGTCCGTCTTCTTCACCAACTCACGGCAACACCAACAACAGCAACAACAACCCCTTCTCTTTCTGGTTCTACTTCACTCTCTCCGTTTCCCTTCTCACTCTCATCTTTGTATTCACCTCTTCCCTTTCTCCCCGTGACCCCAAAGCCTGGTTTCTCACTCTCCCCGCTTCCCTCCGCCACCACTACTCCAATGGCCGCACCATCAAGGTCCAGACGCAGCCCAACAAAACCCCCATCCAAGTATTCACCTTTCAAGAGGGTTCCACATCGTCCGAAAACGTAGTCATTGTGCATGGCCTGGGTCTCAGCTCATACTCCTACCGGCAACTCGCCAAATCTCTCGCCGCCAAGGGAGTGCACGTCACCGCCGTTGACCTCCCCGGACACGGCTTCTCCGACAAGTCCGTGGAGGTGCCCGTGGAGGGGGTCAACGGGATTTTGGGACGGTTTCAGTACGTGTACAGTGAGATTCAAGAGAAGGGTGTCTTCTGGGCGTTTGATCAGATGGTGGAAACCGGTCAAATACCGTACGAGGAGATTCAAGCGCGTATGTCGAAGAGAAAAGTGAGAGAGCCCGTTGATTTGGGTCCACAAGAGATGGGAAAAGTGTTGGAGGAAGTTATCGATTCGATGGGGCTTGCACCGGTTCACTTAGTTCTGCACGATTCCGCGTTAGGGTTGAGTGCTGATTTTGTTTCTCAGAGAGCTGAGTTGGTGAGGAGCGTGACGCTTATCGATGCGGCGTCGTATGGGGCTTTTCCCCTTTGGGTGCTGGAGGTGCCTGTGGTGAGGGAAGTGGTGTTGGGGGTTTCTTTTGTGTATGCTAAGGTGGTGGGTTTGTGCTGTTCCAAGAGGGTTGGGGTGGCTGATTCGGATGCATTGAGGTTGTTGTTGAAGGAGAGGGGTGGGAGGAGGGCGGTCGTGAATGTGGGGAAGAGGGTGAATTCTAGCTTTGACTTGGCAGAGTGGGGTGAGGGATTGAAAGCTATGCCAATGCAGGTGCTGTGGTCTGCTGGCTGGTCTCATGAATGGAGTCAGGAAGGTGACAGGGTTGCCAATGCGCTTCCACAGGCCAGTTTTGTTACACATACTGGAGGCCGCTGGGCTCAGGTTAGATCAAGATTTGTTTTTGCTTTGGCTTTGGCTTTGTGTTGTAATGAAGAGATTGTTTAATAGGATTGAAATGGTTGATAGGGTGAAATTTAAACTGGGGTGGTTTACATTTTACACCAAACTAGTAATTAAGGATTCTGAATTTGTCATCTTCTCCCTAGTTCTTAAGTTGGTTACTGATATTGTTGGTAAGTTTTTATCAGTTGCCAAGTAATTTCAGTATTAGGTTTTGTGATGCTTTCAGATGTAACTATGCTCTGATGCTATATTATGTTGATCTAAACTTTCTTGAAGACCCTGCTTGCTGTATTTTGAATGAACTTTTGTATATATTCAAGTTGTCACAGAATATGGATGTTAACTTTTCAACCTTCTAGTACACCTAGTGATGAAGCTATTGGCAATGTATACATTTGAATTGGCTTGTGTTGTTTTTGCATTGCCAGTTTTTGTGGGTTTTTCTGATCTGGTGAAAATCACGCGGTTAAGGTCTCTGTAATAAGTCAAACTGAGTAGCTAGAGTAGTTCCCTTTTGTATGGTTTGTTTGTGATGGCACATAAAGAATTCATGAACCTCGAGTTAACTAAAATGATTAGATGATGGAACAATTTATTGTATTTTATATACAATGTTCTTAAATATTATGTGTGGGTTTTTCCTACATCCTAATCTAATGTGGAGGAGTTCTATATTCCTTTTCAGCTGTCATTGTAATTTGTGAGACTAATTTGCTTAACGAATTTGTTTGCAGTCTGTTACAATAGAAAAGTTTCCAGCAACAAGCCCCTCCCCTAGTGTCTTAAAAGCTTCCCTTTATCTTTTCGATACGACGGTTCATGATAGGATTTTTCAGATATATACCATAAATTTACCATTTTACCATGCAATGTCAATGTTCTTTCCTTTTGTTGTTGAAACTAATCCAATTTGTTTTGATCTCAGGAAGATGCAACAGTGGAGATAGCTGACAAAATTTCTCAGTTTGTGTTGTCATTACCAAAGTCTGTCAGGAAAGTTGAGGAAGAGTCCATCCCAGAGCACCTACAGAAGATGCTTGATGAAGCAAAAAGCAGTGGTCATGATCACCACCACCATCATAGTCATGGTCATGGACATGATCACCATGATGAACTATGATGATGCTCAACAACAATTACATCGAGCTATGCTCTACTTTGGAGCTACTTTTTGAGTTTTGGGTTTGGAAAGAATAGATTTTTATCCGTGGACACATTTTAGCAATTTAGATAGATGATGTACTAAAATTCTGGTTGCAGAAAACTTTAAGTATTGAAATTTCTGCAAGTGAAAACGATGACTATTAAAACTGAACCTGAATGAATGGCAGACCAGGTTAGGTCTTGGAAACTTATTATACTGGTTATGGAAAAAAATATCTGAACAATATGATGAGTGATAATGATAAAGTATTAGCTTTACGAAAACTTTATTCATCCATGTGATAACTTTATTGTGTATTGAGCTGGATGTGTGGGAAAAGAGAGGCTTTTTTAGTGGGTCTACAAAATACTCCTCTCTCTCTTAATTGGTTTACAATTTCAGAACAGCTAATGAAGTTACTAATTTTAATTCTTACCTTCGATATTTCCATAAATTAATTAATAATAAGCAAATGTAAAAACTGATAATCATTGTCAATTCCAAAAACAAAATAAATTAATTGGACAATGCTGCAATTAAATTTGCCAATAAATAAGGCTGAATTTATTTTTTTATATCGCATCATATTGATTGATGATCCTGGTTAAAATGACCAATGTTTTACCTTAAAAAATTATATGTAATACAAGTAAATTATGGCATCATGGTTATAAATTTAAAATGTATGTACTGATTTGGATTTGTTGTATAAAAATGTTTACAATTGAAAAAGATGGTAAGCGCAAGAATTATTTTCTAAACCAATGAATAACTTTGTATATGCTTTGAATATATATTGGTTCCTTAACCTTTGTAGCATAGCATCACAATAATAGTTTATATAAAAAAATCTGATTTACGAGAGTGTGTATCAACTCTTTTTGAAAAATAGATGAGTAAAATTTGTGGAATTAAGTTTCATTTGTACATCACAAGACGTTGTAACATATCGATCAAATACGTAAAAAATATGATCATAAGAAAAATAAATGTTATAGAATTTGTTAAAGAATTAAACGATAAAAGTAAATTAAATTTATTAAATTATTTTAGCATTAAAAAATAGATAAGACAAGGTAAGCAACATAACAATGAAAAATGAAAGATTATAAAATAATGTAAAAATTAAAATGAGGACTTATCAAGTGCGATTTAAAAATTAGTTTCCAATCAATCTGTCAAATAATAATAATAATAGAAAAAATAACTCCCTTTTCCAATTAATAAACTTGAACGTGTTTCTAATAATTTCTCTTTCATTCTACATTTTTAACTATCGAGACTTTTAATCTGTCTACGGTTAGATAAACTAGTTTTAGACATGAACACTGGACAGTTTGCATTGCAACGGTTATATATGCTGTATCACACCCTATGTATCATATTCTTCTAGTATGTTTCAGACAAGGTATAAGCCTTATACAAGAATCTAATTTCAGCCATTGTTAGTGCGTTGTAAAACCATGACCCAACAATCTCAATCTTATTGGTTGGGGACTGTATATGGACAAAATTACTACCCAAATTCTTAAAACCAATCGACATTTTGGCCTGAAGCTTTGGGTTTCCTCTGTGGTTTTTTATATCGGTTATTTTCAAACTTAGCTTTATTTATAAGTGAATACAGCAAGTCTGCCTCAGCTGATGTATCATAGGGTGCTTCAAGTATACTGCAACATCAACCAAATGGAAACAATAATTTAATGGAATATACCACAAAATTGCCACAGGAATTATGAAATTTCATATATTAAGGAAGATTAATGAAAAACAAGGCAAACTTGTATCCTTTTATGTGAGAAATAATACATCAATAACCATGTTATCAGCTTACCAGATAACTTTGGCATGATAAAGGTTACCTGTCAAGTAGCTCCTCCAAGAAAATTCTTTGTGATGGGGTTACGTAGTGTATGCAATTTCTAGGACATTGTCCAACAGCACATTGAACTTGGTAATCATCCCCGTGACCTTAAATAGTTATTGATGGTGGCAATGTAATTAGAACTTGAATAAAATGGTATTTACCCAAATTTAAAACTAGGTGAGATATATATCATTCTTTGGTATATGCCTTACTCAAAATTATGTAACTAAATTTCAGGTAAGAGAACCTTGAGAAGATGCACGTGCTGTTCCAGTTGAAGAGGCATATGTAAAAGCATGAGGTGCTCTTTTCACACAGGAATTCGAACACGCTGCAGAAAAATTAAACTTGTAGCTGAAATGGAAAAGTAAATACATATTGATCTATTCCTAGTTTCCAAGAGTTGACAAATGACAAACTCTCATAGTCAAAAGTTAGAAATAAAGTCATGATAGCGTGCTAGTTGCGTTTACTGTGTGACGACAGTGGGACAGTAAATGTAAGAAAATATACATAAACATTAATTGGAAAAGGATGTAAAAAAAGATATAAAGATGAGCCAATGACACCATTAAAATATATATAAATGATCCGGTACATGATGAAAAAGTCCATAACTGGTGGAGAAAAAGACCGATAGCCAGTACGAAGGCGTACTCATCTACTATTACATATCCGCAACCTATTTTAGAACATAGATTAGTAAATTAGAGCATGTAATATTCACCGACATTATCTATAAACTTCTAGCAAATTCTCTTCCTATCAGAGTTGTGTAGCTTTTTATACAACTCTCTAGATTTTTTACCTTAGTGACAATTTTTCTGCATTACACCATATCGTGCATGGCTCATTTTATGACTAGTTATCTGGCCAAGTCCCATTCTTCTCTTTATAAATAGATTTTATGCTCAACCTTCTCTAACCAAGACCCCATTACAGAGAAAAAGGGATAGAGCCCTAACAAGCCTACCCTTCCAGCTTTTCTACAATTTTGTCCCCTTTTTTTTCTTCCTCTGATTTCTTTCTCTCCCTCCCTCCCAAATTCCTCTTCTGCCGTTTCCTCGTAATCCTAACTAAAACAAGATTTTAGCATAAAGCGATCAAATATTTAGCTGCAAATTTGTAGAGTCATCACTGTGCTCCAGTATAAGAACCGAAGAAGAGAAGGGCAAAAAGTAAAATTGAAAGGCATGTCCCCTACCTTTGCCAACACAAAGCAGCTGGTCAACAAAAAGATCAAAAGCTTCACACTCTGGCGTGTCAAAGGGATCCAAGCATTCACTACAAGATGGTGACAGGTTTCAAAATTCAAAAACTGAAAGGTTAAAGAAATGACAAAAAATTATCAGTACCTTTCAATTAATTGTGATGGAGTGCAGTTGGATAGTATCCGGTACGCTTCAATTACGCGGCGAATCATAGCATCAGAGTGTGCTGTATTAGAGTGTTTGTAGAGGTCTGGATGGAACTCCTTTACCTTTGAGAGGAAGAGAAAGTGAGAAAAAACATGAATGAGTAGTGAAATTGGAAGAAGTGAATGGAATAATGATGGTACTTTGGCGCGAAAAGCAGCTTTCATATCAGCGGCGGAGCAGTTAGGGTTCAGTCCAAGCACGGCGTAAGCCGAAGCAGAGGTCATAGGACCATCATCGTCTCTGCGACTGCAACTCGCTCTTGCTTTCTTCTTCGTAAACCCTGGAAAACCGCCACTTCCAAAATACAGAGACGTAGGTATCGTTTTAAAGCTCGTGATGTTCATTTTCGGTAGTTAGAACAACAAAATAATGGTTCCAATTGCAGTTACTCAATTCTATTTATTTTTCTTTTATTTATTAACTATTATAAATTAAACTTTGTGGACACAAGATTGCCATTGCCAATATCACTTAAATTTACCACAACCGTTGGATCACTCAAAGATCGGACGATTGATTCGGATCATCCAACAAATTACCATCGATTAGCAAAAAAATGAATAAGTCACTCGTAAACCAACACGATTAACTTTAATATTGATTAAATATAATTATTATAATTAAGTGATGATTAGATTATTATTAATTAAAATTTTATTTTAAAATTTCTAAACAGCATGCTTGTAACAAGCAATGATAAATTAATTAAACAGTGAATTGCAACCTCAAACATGACATCCCTGATCCACAAAAATCCAAACAAAGCTCTAGGATGGCTAGTTTTCTGACTAAACTCAATAGGATCATCACTGGCAAATGAACCATTAGTATATATGCTGACTAATCCATTTTATCCTGATCCAAGTAATAGAGAATACACCTTTTATCAGGAACATAACCTTCATCTTTTAGGTGTTCCAATAACACGGACAAGAGGCAGAATATAACATCAGCTTGTGGATGCATTTTATCCCCTGCTACGAAGCTATTTACTTTCTTTTCGATTTCAATCCAACTAATACCCACTTCTTTTGCTACGCCCATCTCTTTCATTCTCTTAATGGCACGTGCTCTCTCTTTCCATTTCCCTTCACTAGAATAAATGTTGGCCATCAACACGTAAGGAGCTGGGCTATCTGGTGTAGCCAAGAATAGTTGATCAGCAGCATATTTACCCATTTCAGAATCACCATGTATGCCACAAGCACCAAGCAATGCTTGCCAAACCAGGACACCAGGATTCTCAGGCAATCCCTCAATAAATCTTTTAGCTTCCTTAAGAAGTCCAGCCCTCCCCAACATGTCAACAACACATGCATAATGTTCGGACCGTGGACTTAACCCATGATCTTTACTCATAGATTCCAGAAACTCCATGCCCTTCTCAACTAAACCTGCATGACTGCATGCATGAAGCAATGACAAAAATGTAACATCTGTTGGTGCTATTCCGTCCACTCTCATAGCATCGTAAAATTGAAGCGCTCTGAAACCATCCCCATAGCGAGCATAAGCTGCAATCACAGAGTTCCATGAAACCGAATTCTTTTGAGTCATCTCACGAAAGACTTGCAGTGAGTCGTACAAATCTCCACACTTGGAATACATGTTTATGAGTCCGTTAGTAACAAACAGATTTTGACTGAAGTTCTTCTTTATAATTAAAGAGTGAATCTGCTTACCGAAAGTCAAAGAAGTACCAAGAACAAATACCCCGAGAATGGCAGAAACCATGTTGGGGTCAACTTCAATTCCCAATTTCACCATTCTCATAAATATCTGGATAGCTTCCTCCTCAAGTCCATTTTGCGTAAAAGCTACAAGTATTACAGTCAAGGAAACCTCGTCAAGTTCCTCGGCAAACTCGAAAATCTGCCATGCTGCTTCCAAACTCCCACACTTAGAATAAAAATCCATCAAAGCACTTTCAATGCATAAATCCGACTGCATTCCCAATTTCCATAGCATACCATGTATTTTACGGCCATCCGATAATGCTTGTAAGCCTGCACAAGCCATGAGCGCACTCAAATATGTCAAAGAGTTAGGACTGACTGGCCCGCAACGCATTTGATTGAACAATCTCAAGCCATCCTCATAAAATTCATTTTTTGCGAGGCCGGATATCACTGCCGTCCATGTTATAACATTCCTCTCAAGCATCTCATAAAAAACCTGCTTACCTTCACTAAAACACCCACATTTAAAATATGATGTTATAAGTGCATTCCCCACCGTGACTTCCCTCTCAAACCCACCAACAAAAACCAAACCATGGACCATTTTGGTAGCACCAGAGAACTCCAGTCCATCACAAGCTGACAACATTGTACTCAGTGTTGCTTTGTCAAATCGACAACACACTGTCCTTGACTCACTCGTTTGCTTAAACAATCTAAAACCCGTGTCAAGATCCCTGTTCCTTAAAAACCCAGAAATCATTGTATTCCATGACACGGTATCTTTCACAGGCATATGATCAAACAACTTAACGGCATCCTGCAGTTGACCGCATTTCGTATACACAGAAAGGAGAGAGTTCCAAACAAAAAGGGCATTGCGGAGGGAGCTATCAGAATCGTAAAATGGAGGTTGCTTGATGATACGGGCATGGATGGAAGAACCAAGATTAAGATTTCCATCTCTGCCGCAAACCGAGAGAAGAGAGCTCAAGTCTGTATGGTTGAGGACAGATTTTGAGGTTGTAAGAAATGGGTTTTGAAAAGTTGGCGCGTTCATGGTGAAGGGTATATTCAGAGAATCCAGCCATGAAGGGAGATGAGCGCTGAAGTTCCATCTGGATTTCATCCATGAAAGGGCAAAAAGGGATGCTGATGGCTGCGCGTACACTGTTTCGAAAAAGATGAAAATACTTAATACCTCTTTTAGTCCCTCTTTTAGGAGAGCAATGTTCAATTGCATCCTACCTTTTTTAAAAAGTTCGATGTAATCCCAACTTGTAAAAAATGTGTACAATTAAATCCTTTTTAGTTACGACGTTAAATATCTAACGATTCAATTGACACCGTGGATTAACCTGTGCAACGTGGCTGTTTAGTTTCATAACGTGGCTGCCCAAGGGTAAAGATGTGATTTTCATTAAAGTTAACGTGGCAGTGGTAGTGATCCCAACCAGGAACCCTAGGGAGAGGTTGTCTCCCCCGCACGCACATCGCCGGGGCTGTCCACGATGTCCCCGACGCCTTCGAGCACCACCGGATCTACTGCCGGCGAAACCGTTTGCCGTCGCCTCCACCGAACTGGCCACCATTCACCGCCTGATGCAGCGCTAGCCATGGATCGGATTCTCCCTTTTCTCTTCTCGTGCACGAGAGAAAACGACTCCATGGGACGCGTGCTCCCTGCCACTGGCGAGACCAGCCACCGCCGACAACTAGCCACCGCAAGCCGCCTCTTTCCTCTCCACTCAAGGGTTTCCTTTCTTCTATCTCAAATATAAAAAATCCCCACCAGTGTCGGCGACTCTCACCACCATCGTCGTAGATGAGGACGAAAGTATTGTATTTATTATTTTTTTTAGAATGCCATTTACTGGTTAATTCTTCTAACATTTGATGTTCTGTCTACTGGGAATGAAAATGATGAGTGTGTTATATGGTTTTCGTTTTGTATCTATTGCTTAGAGGGTTAACCCTTTATTGGTGGCTTGAGGTGAACAGAGGCAAGGGGACTTAGTTTCGTTATCTGGTTTGGCTATTGGGATTCTTGGTGGTTGATGGGTGGATATGGGTTGCTGGTGTTAACAGAGAATGGAGGAATTAGTTGAAGCAAATTTGAGTTTCTTTTTGTTGAGATGATGATGCATCTGCGAAGGATAGATTACTTGGAATTTGGACGACAATACAAGATAGTGATTTGTAGGTTTGGGTTACCATTGACCCAATAAAAATAGAATCCTTGAAGTACAGGAACCCCAAAAGGGGCCAAAAAAATGAACTTTTTTGCGAAACGGGTTGGGAAAGCAAAAGGGGAGGAGCCTGTATAAGATCAGAGAGGAAGGACAAAAATGGTTCCACAAATAAGAAAGCAAGGAGATGAAGGGAGGAAGCTGTTGTGGTTTGGTGCGAGGAGAGAGAAAAATGAGAGAGAGAATGAAGATGAAGAATGTGAACGGAAATCTTGTTTCTTTTTTTTTTTTTTTTCCACTGCCACCTTATCAAACTAAACAGCCACGTTGCACAGGTCATAATGCCGTAACTAAAAAGGATTTAATTGTACACATTTTTCACAAGTTGGGACTACATTGAACTTTTTAAAAAAGTTAGGACGCACTTGAACATTGCTCCCCTAAAGAGGGACTAAAAGAGGTATTAAGCCAAATACATTTGAAAAAAGAAGGTTAAAAGCTCGTCCAGTTTTGGTTGGGAAAATTCGAAATGGTCCTGGGTTTATTTTGTATTCAATTTCGTCCCAAAGAATGAATTTGGTGTAAAATTAAGTCCTTTTCAGTAATTCTGTTAAAATTTTTAACGGCAACGTGTCCAGATGTGTAACTACTAAGTGAGGTGTCAGTTTTTTGCTAACTAGGAATCATTTTCAGTTGGAATCAGAATTTTAGAAGGGCAAAATGGGCAGAAAGGGGTTTGCCCCGTGAGAGCGCGCCACGTGTCCGCTCCCTTTCCACCCAAAATTAGGATTCAGATAAGGGAAAAAGGGGTTTGCCCCTAGTGTGCCTGCGCAAATCGGAAAATGCTGGAGGCTGCCACGGTGGTTCCCGTTTCTACTTTTTGGTTTGTTTTTCTGCAGGTGCGAGATGCGACGGTCATGGAGGTGCAACGGTGATGTCTAGGTTGCGTGTGATGGAGGCCAAGTGGCTTGCGTTGGAGAGGATCAAACCTGCGAGGCACGACGGCACGACGAGAATGGTCGAGGCGAGACCGTGATGGTTGTGTGATTTTGGTTTGCTTTGCATGTGCGAGATACGAAGAAGAAGCTTCAAGGTGGCGGCTTGGTGGTAGCAACGTCCATGGATGCGTGTTGAAGCTGAGTTGCAGATGTGTTCATGGTGTAGAAGATGAAGATCCCTTTCCACCCAAAATTTAGGGTTCAGATTTGGGGAAAAGGGCACACAAAGTGGAATTGGAAAATGCTGGAGGCTGCTTTTGGGTTTGTTTTCTGCAAGTGCGAGATGCGAGGGTGATGGAGGTGTGATGATGATGGAGGTGCGAGGGTGATGGAGGTACGATGGTGATGGAGGTGCGAGGGTGATGGAGGTACGATGGTGATGGAGGTGCGAGGGTGATNTGATGGAGGTGCGAGGGTGATGGAGGTACGATGGTGATGGAGGTGCGAGGGTGATGGAGGTACGATGGTGATGGAGGTGCGAGGGTGATAGAGGTGCAAGGGTGATGAAGGTGCGAGGGTGATAGAGGTGCAAGGGTGATGGAGGTGCGATGGTGATGGATGTGCGACGGTGATGGAGGTGCGATGGTTGATGATGGCGTGCGAGGAAGAAGATGATGGACGGTGGTCGGCGGTTGGGGTTTGGGTAATGGTAGAGGAATTAGGGTTTCAGAGGAAGAAGAAAGTCTTCTTTTTTTCCTACTTTGCCCAAAAAAAATTCTAATTCCAACTGAAAAGGATTCCCAGTCAGCAAAAAATTGACACCTCACTCAGCAGTTACACATACACGTTGCCGTTAAGGATTTTAACGGAGTTACTGAAAAAGACTTAATTGAACACTAAATTCATTCTTTGGGACGAAATTGAACACAAAATAAACCCAGGACCATTTCGAATTTTCCGAACCAAAACTGGGATAAAAAAGAGCTTTTAACAAAAAAAAGAAAATGAATGTGCATATATATCACTTTTTTTTCTTTTATTTGTCTACAAAAGTTAGGATTTTTTTAATTACCCATTTAAAAAACCCTATACCTATGTAAATATTATTTATTAGATTTAATCATTTATATAATTTCTATTTTCTTTATCTTTTTTCAAATATGTTTTTAATATTTTTTTTCAATTGAATCCCTATTTTTAAAAATTGAAATAATTAGATTTTTTTTCCTAGTTTCCTACTAATACTATTAAATACATGTCACTTAGAAGTTTTTTTTAATTTTTAAATGTTTATAATTATGTTTAATTTGATTTTTTTTGAAAAATAAAAAAATTACAAATAGTAATGACAATGTGTATAAGACTCAAAATAAATAAGATAAAATATTTTATTTTTTGCAAGTGAGTTTTTTTCCAATAAAATTTAGAGATTTTATATTTTTGTTGTTTATAATGAAATTATGATTGATCTACTATATTTTATTTATTAATTTAAAGGTTTTTTCACTGATTATGGATGAATTAGAATTTAGATACAAAATTGAATAGTTTGATTTGTAAAAGATAAATGATGGCTAAATTTGAAGTTTGAATTTTCTATTATAAGAGTATGATGTTTTCTTATTTAAATATTAAAGTTGTAATGAAAAAAAATAAAATAAAAACTTATACTTCATATAAAGTAATGTGACTAAGGTCAATGACATTCCAACTTTTGTGAATCACTAAGAAAAACTTTTAAATTATGAAAATTGAAAGAAAAGTTAAGATTCATGAGATTTTGAAAAGAAATAATCGATTATCTTCCTTGATAATTAATTATTTTAGAAGAAATCTCAAATTTAAAAAGTAATTAATTATATTTTTAATAATTGATTATTACTAAATAGAAATAATATTTTGGAAGTTGGTAATCGATTATTTAATAATAGTAAAATAATTATTTCAATGCAAAAGAGGTATAATAAGTTGAAATATCGAATAGAAATAGTAATTTGAAAGTTGATAATCAATTATCTACATAATTTGTTTATAAGATGAATATAACATCTAATTCATCACGTACAAAACTGACTTATACGAGGAGAATTACAGCCATTTATACCCAATAAATTTATAACGTGAAATTTCAATTATTGTATTGATTTTAAATAATCAATTTATTATACTGCTCAGGATATTATGGCAGAAGTGCATAACCAAACCAAACCCTTTGCGGTTATCATCACTGTGGTGGCAGAGACTTTTCAACAAATATCTGGTGGATGCAAATTTCTACAACTTTTATAGTAGAACAGAACCAGGAAAGTTATATAAACTGATACAAAATATATCACAGATTACGTTTTTACCAGTACAAATTTTCCACTATGTATTTAAAAAAGTTCAGTGGCCAAAATATGCAGAGAAATTTATAGAATTAGTTAAAACACAAGTAACTGATCAAACTCAGTTGTAACTCAAACTTCAATCTCAGGATATTACGTAACTTAATTGAACTGAACTGAGCAAATGGTTTTAGGTTTAGTAGTTTTAAGGGGATAAAATGAACAATAATATTGCCAAACAGTAACATGTGGAGAAATTGTAATACATTGATTACCAAGACAAAAATCCAAGCTAAGGTGCTAAGGTATAACAGTCCCCACAACAAGGCAGCACCAACTCAACACGGCTCCTTTACATAACCAAACACTGAATGCATGCAACTAAGCATTCTTTTCAGCTGCCAGGTACCCTCTCACTCAGCATATCCTTTTGTTTTTTCTGTCTTTCTCACTGATAAGGTCAATCTCCTGGAAATTCACATCAAACAGTTCCAATTTAGTGAATTGGCTCTATGATCAACATTGCCAAAAGCAAAGAGAATCTCCCTGCCATAATGTTTTTCCCCTCAGTCACCTCCATCCAAAAGGGTATATGGTCCTTTCTCTATAAATTTCAGCTCACTAATACAGTAACATACATTATCATCTGTTATTCCAACTTTGCATCCCTTTTAGACTGTACTAGTAATGGCTTCTATCCTCTACTTTTTAGTCCTCTCTCTTTCTTGCTCGTTTCTTTTCTCACTGTCTGAGTCCAATTATGTTATGAATCCTGCATACGTGCTTGTTCTACCTACTCAAAAAGATGCTTCCACTGGTCTCCATTGGACCAACCTTCTCAAAAGAACACCTCTAACACAAGTACCAGTCCTAGTGGACCTCAATGGAAACCAGGTGTGGCTCAACTGTGAGCAACATTACTCATCCAAAACCTACCAAGCACCCTTCTGTCACTCTGCACAGTGCTTCAGAGCCAACACACACCAATGCCTCAGTTGCCCAGCAGCATCAAGGCCAGGGTGCCACAAAAACACATGTGGTCTCATGTCCACCAACCCTGTCACCCAACAAAACGGTTTGGGTGAACTAGGCCAAGATGTACTTGCAATCCACGTCTCTCTAGGAACCCAACTTGGTGAACTGTTCACAGTCCCTCAGTTCCTCTTTTCTTGTGCACCTTCCTTCCTTCTCCAAAAGGGTCTTCCAAGAAACATCGAAGGAGTAGCTGGCTTAGGACATGCACCTATTTCTCTGCCAAACCAACTTGCTTCCCACTTTGGCCTACAACGCCAATTCACCATCTGCCTCTCTCGCTACTCTTCATCTTCCAAGGGTGCTATCATCTTTGGAGATGCACCAAACAATTTGCCCGAGTTTCACGGCCACCCTATTTTCCATGATTTGGCTTACACGCCGTTAACCATAACCCCACAAGGAGAGTACAACGTGAGAGTAAACTCCATAAGAATCAACCAGTACAGCGTGACCCCAGTGAGGAAGATATCATCAACCACAGTAGGACATTCTGGAGGAACCATGATTAGCACGTCAACTCCTCACATGGTTCTGCAGCAATCTCTTTATGTGTCTTTCGTTCAAGTGTTTGCTCAGCAGCTTCCAAAGCAAGCTCAAGTGAAAGCTGTGGCACCATTTGAGCTGTGTTTTCACTCCAAAAGCATCAGTGAATATCCTAGCGTGGAGCTTGTGATGGAGAAACCTAATGGTCCTGTTTGGAGAATCTCTGGAGAGGATTTGACTGTGCAGACACAACCCGGGGTGTCATGTTTGGCTGTTGTGAATGGTGGAATGCAACCTAGCGCTGAAATCACCATAGGAGCACGGCAATTGGAAGAGAATCTTGTGGTGTTCGACCTTGCAAAATCAAGGGTTGGCTTTAGCACTTCCCCACTGAGCTCGCTTGGGCTGGAATGTGGGGATCTCTTCAACTTCGTTAATGTCTGAGAGACTAGAAAGTTTCAGTTTTTACGTATGCTTATTTTTATAAGGAAATAAGCACTAATAAAATAAACTCACAATAAAAACTCTCATGGAACTAATGTTGTTGTTTTTCCCTTGTTTTGTTTGCCGATTAATCAGATCCAGTCATTCCGTAATTATTTTTATATTCATTTGGCATACTTAATGATAAAAAAAAATTGTATTTAAAAAAAGTAAAAAAATAAATAATATTTAATAAATATAAAAATTTTGTGTATATCAAAATATCGTCTTAAAAAGGAAATCACTTCATGCTATTAAAAAAGATTTAAAAGATTATAGATTATACTATTGACGAAAATACGTTTCAGAATATATAATTTATAATTAATTTTTAAATATTTTGAAACCATCACAGCAAGACTTATTATTATGGAATAACTTTTTTTATAGTCTAACATCTATTGTTGGAAGTATAATTTAGACTTAAAAAGAGTCAATTAAGAACATTAAAATGACCTTAATGGAGTTAAGAGAATGCTGATGTGGAACTTTTTAATGACGTGGCACTGTATAATTGGTGGCAAAAGATTTGTGTGCGTGGTTCGGAGGAGTGAGTGCGTGTTTGATCCAACGCCAAAACACCGAAACACCGAAACAAACGCTCCAAAACGTTTCCTTGTCTGCTCAGTACAGTCAACTAGTCTTCTCTCTCTCTCTCTCTCTCTCTCTCAGTCTTTTGATCAAACACACAGAGCGCAGTCGAAGAGGAAGAAACAAAGAAACCTTGAAAATGCATTCGTTCGGGTATAGAGCCAACGCGTTATTAACCTTTGCCATAACAATTCTTGCTCTCATGTGCGCCATGGCCTCTCTATCGGACAACTTCAACACCCCCACTCCCTCTGCGCAAGTCCAGGTCCCTCTCTCTCTCTCTCTCTCTCTCTCTCTCTCTGAGTGTGTGTCTCTATAATTTCACTTTTGTGGATCTGCAATTCGCCAATTCTTTTATCCCCTTTTTTGCTTTGCTGGATGCAGGTGCTCAATATCAACTGGTTTCAGAAACAGCCCAACGGCAATGACGAGGTAAGTCATTTTCTTTTCTTAATCAAAACAACATCCTGGCTGGTGACTAGCCTGTTGGGCTTCTTCGTTCCCGCTTTCTTCTTTGGAATGCCTCTCAGATTTAGGATCGTGTTTAAAGTTGCAATTTTTTTTTTTGGTTTTCATTTATTCTTTTGATTGCGATGTGGCTGAAAAATTGCTCCTTCGTTTTAAAAGTTATACTTAGGGTGATTACTGATTTCTGTTTGACCCACAAGTAAAAAAACCATTGAGTTCTTTGCACTTCGCCTTCTTTCAAAATTAAACTCATAATTGTCCAGTAGATGATATTTATTTATGTTTTATCTTTCTGCGGTTGCGAACTCGGTATTAACATTGATGCTTAGACGGTTTATTCTGCAATTTCAGTTTTATGTTTGTCGTCTCAGTAACAAACAACCAAAATATAGTGACTGCTAAAACATGGCATACAGGACACTTTTTTGTAGATTGTTTGTTATGTCACGTAGGAAAGAAAGAGTTTGAACAATCAAACACAGATGAAATGAAAGTAATAAATTAATTCCACGAATCTAAGGTGCCTAGTATTTGTATATGAGCAAAACTGAGCACTTGAAGCTCTGACTGTACTTGCGAAGTAGAGATAGAGGCAAATTAAATCTTACGCTTGACTTTTTAAAAATATGAAGTCTGTGTTTGTTTTTTCTAGTCCTTTTTTAGCCTGAATAGTTGCTTTCCCTCTATCAGATCTATTCGTAATCAGTTTTGAAGTTTACCAATTTACTTTTTAGTAGAGATTTTTATGTTATAAGATGATGAAGTATTAGGGTAAAGTTTGAGTTTGGTCATTTTTAGCGGGTCAAGTTCAAATAGATTACAGATAGCTCAATTATTTTAAGTTTCTACTGTTCCAAATCCCAAGACTATCAACCATACATGAACCATAGTTTTACATATTAATCTGTGATTGTTTAAAGCTTCTAAGGTATATTGTGCTATTTAGACTAGCCTGGCATGGTAAAACTTATTTATAATTGTATTGTGCTTTTTTCCTAGAAGAAGATCTAGTTTTACCAAATTTATGTTTCGTGCTCATGCTCTGTAAGCTGCATATATGATTTATGACGTTGAATGCCATAGTTTGTCAAAAAAAAAAAAAAAAAACAGCTTTTGTAATCATTTTTCTCTGTCATTTAAAGGTCATTTATTCATTATTCAATCTGAAGTGGAGGCGTTTTTATTCCTGCAGGTCAGCATGACACTGAATATATCCGCAGATTTGCAGTCCCTTTTCACGTGGAACACAAAACAGGTTTCTATCTTTAATTTGAAATTTTCATTATAATTAATTTTTGTCTTTCTCCCTTTGACTCTGAAAATTATTGATGTTCTTCGTAGGACAGTGAAGAATGAAATAAATTTCTTTTGGGGAAAAGTGACTATTTCATGAAATAAGCTAAAACAAATGTGTTTATTTGCGCTTTGATATCTTCCAACATATCTTGTTTCATGTCGCGGAATATTAATTTATATTCTTTCCGATTGCTTTTTCTTTTTGTCTGTTCAAGTTGCTTAATGACACATCCATGAGATCCTTATTTCCAATCAATTATTCTAGATAAACTGTGTCAAGGCTACAAATTTCGGTGCTGTCCAGTGATTTAATTCTGTTATTTTTGTATGGTTGCAGGTTTTTGTTTTTCTAGCTGCTGAGTATGAAACACCGAAGCATTCCTTGAATCAGGTTTGAATTGTTTGGTTTGTTTGAATCTACATCTGAAATATAATCATTTAAATTGTAAGTTTTCCGGCTTGTATTTATAAAAGAAAGAATAAAAGCAAGCCATGAAGGATCTTGAATTTTTATTAGTGAGGCGGTGGCTTCAGAATTTGTTTATACTAATCATATCACTCTGATAGCTGCGGCTTTGCATATTATGCTGCATCTCTGCCATCTTTGGTATGTGTTGTGTCATGTATGTTGCATAGGTTCTTGAAATGCCATTTTGCAGATATCTCTATGGGTTGGTGTCATTCACTCTAAAGAGCAGGGGAAGTTTTGAATTCACACATAAAATGGCTATTCTGTTTTACTGATATATGTTTTCTAGTCAGTTTTTTTAATACTATTCATATCACCCAGATGGCCGTGGCTTTGCATATTATGGTGCATATCTGCCATCCTGGTGTCGTGCATGCATGTTACTAAGGTTCTTAATTTGCCATTTTACAGATATCCCTATGGGATGGTATCATTCCCTCTAAAGAGCATGCGAAGTTTTGGATTCACACATCAAATAAGTACCGATTTATTGACCAGGTATGCAACTCTAGAATGATGTTTTTCATTGGTATGATTTGCTTCCGGTTTCTTTAGGACTTAACTTTTCTATTATTTCATGTCCAGGGAAGCAATTTGCGTGGCAAAGAATATAACCTTACCATGCATTGGCATGTTATGCCAAAGACTGGCAAAATGTCTGCAGATAAAATAGTCATGTCGGGTTACCGATTGCCTGCGGAGTATAGATGATGCCTTGTCATATTATTTTCTTTTTTTGTTGTAACGTTAAACCCTTTTTTATGACGGATATAGAATGTTAGTTCAAAGAACTAGAATGAGGAAGGGAATTTGTACTTTGGAAAGTGAAATCAATTGCGCTTGAATGAACACTGAAACATCCCAAGTTTGCTTTGTGGTCTTCAATTGTCTCTTGCATTGGTCTGAACCATTTTCATTTCTCCAAGAAAAAAAAAAAACTATGCTACAGACAGCCAATGTATATCCTAGAGCTTGTCAGCTTAATTTCCACGTTGGTATAGTGATCGCATTTGTATATCCTAGAGCTTGTCAGCTTAATTTCCACGTTGGTATAGTGATCGCATTAGTGATCACTTGGTGCAGATTCAGAGTGCCTAGGTTTTGGGGATTCTGTCTGGTAGGCATCTATGCTGCTTTTACGGCAGCAAGTTTAGGAATAGCCATGTTCTCAGGGTGATTTTTTTTAGGTAGATCTATGATTTATATTCATACTCAAACTCAACCATAACCTAAATCCTCATAGATTTTTCACCTATTTTTTTACTTTTTTTCATTTAATCCAAATAATCATAAATGTTTAGAATTTCTCAATTAATGATACGCCCTTTTCTCTCAAATATAATATACTATTATTAACTATAAAAACACACACGTATGCATTCAGTATAAATGCATTTGAATGTAATAAAATTTAAATATTAAAAAGATAATTTTTAATTTTTGAATAAACTTATGTTAAGTGTTACTATAAATTTTTATATCTCTGGCACTTTTTCAAATTCATCAAAATTTATCATTATTTAAAATTTTGTTAAAATAAAATAAAATTTTTAATTTGAATTTCATAATGTTTTCTTTCACTAGTTCTTTTCGAATGTATAGGCATTACCAAATATCTAATTATATGAAAATAAGACAATTCTTTCATTACAAAAATATAAGTTACTTTTAATTTGATAATCACCATCTTATACTCTTTACAAAGTCATTTTTTTTGGCATGATTTTGGAAACTTTATTTTATGTCTTTATACAGCCTATTAAAATTTTAAAAATTTTAATAAATTCAATAGTATTAGTTAATTTCTTTTAACAATTATAAATGAAAAAAAAAATTATATGACCCACTTGGGCAAATAAGTTGGAAGATATAAATTTATGCAAGTTTGAAAAGAAGAATGTCTTATTTGGATTGGGGAATATGAAAAGGGTAAATTGGTCATCGTAAGAATATTGAAAACAATCGCAACAATATAAGAGTTAGGTCTCATAATGTTAGTCAACATCGATTTTTTGCACTTAGTTGTCTGAGGTCAGTTCCGAACATGAACATGGATAATAAGTAACAACTCTTGATAAACAGGTACAAATCTCCATGATGTGATTTTGTTCATGATTCTGCATTTGTTTAAGTTTAATGTAGTGTGGTGTTCATGGCTTTGTCTATAGGTTGTTATATTTTTTGGAGATTTTTTATTGGACACCCATAAACGGCAGCTCCTCTGTTGATGGCTAGATAGAGGTTCGGCCGGGTGTTGGGAGGCTTGGTTTACGAATAAGAAGAAATAACATAATAAATTATTAAAAAAATTACATGTTCTTTTTATAAATTTTCATAAAGCACACAGAAATAATTAATTTTAAAATTACATTGCATAATATAAAGATGTAAACTGTAAATTTAATATTCATAAAGCACAAAGAAATAATGAATTTTTATTTTATTTTTCATTAGTATTTTCCGTGAAAAAAAAAATTAAACTAAACAAGGGTTTGGTATAAGTAGCACCCACTCCATCTACATAGAGACCTTTAGGCTTTTGATTCTCCAATTATTCTCTGCTATTCGCTCCTTCAATCAATCAAAACCTAACACGCTTCTTACAGGTTTTGTTATCATCATCCAAATTCATTAACTCATTTATTTGCATTTTTTAACTAAACTTAATTTGTTTCTTAGCATTGCAATCAATCATACTTAATACTAAGGATTTTGCACTGCAAAAGCAATTAGGGAGAACCACAAAGTGGAAATGAAGCGATTTTTTTTTTTCTTTTTTACATTTTACAATTTTTGGCGTTTGATATTTGTTATGTTCAGGTTTTGTAGTAGTGTGTGGTGTATGGCCTACAGTGGTGTGGTGAATTTGTTGTTGGCCCTTGCGGTTTGGTGTACTGCTTACATTACTGTTGCAGTTCTCGCTTCCTTTCGAGCATTCAATTACTTCTGTACTGTCTGAAACCTCCTTGCTGTTTCATAAGCTTACCATGGGTTATGCACAGCTTGTGATAGGTCCCGCTGGTAGTGGCAAGGTAATTCTATTGCTTTCACAGAATTTTTTCAGTTAAACCACATACCAAGGATTTAAATTTGCTATTTAACAAAAATGCAATTATCTGTGTGTCCTGCTTTTTGTACAATCAGTCTACCTATTGCTCGAGTTGGCACCACAACAACCCCTAATATTACAAGGCCATGGTCAGATTGTTCTTGAGCATAGTTGGGGATGATAAACCAAAATTTCATACTCTCTCTGTTAGCAAAATGCAAGAGTATAAGTGAATTGAAAAAACTGCATGGTTTAATAGTCACAACCCCAACTATTAAGTGCATAGTCCCCTTGAGCAAGCTTATTGACTTCTGTGTAGATTCAGAATTTGGGGACATCAATTATGCAAACTTGGTATTTCGCCAAATTGATACCCCTAGCGTTTACATTTGGAACTCTATGATACGAGGCTTCGTTAACAGTCACAATCCAAGAATGTCTATGCTTGTGTATAGACAAATGATAGAAGATGGGTATTCCCCCAATCACTTTACTTTCCCATTTGCACTCAAAGCATGTTGTCTAATTGCCGATCAAGATTGTGGAAAATGCATTCATAGCTGCATAGTGAAATCCGGGTTTGAAGATAATGCCTATGTTGCTACTGGATTACTCCAAATGTATGCGTCATGTGCAGATATGAAGTCAGGACTGCAAGTATTTGATAATATTCCCAAGTCGAATGTGGTTGCTTGGACTTGTTTGATTGCTGGGTTTGTGAACAATAATCAACCATGTGAAGCTTTGAAGGTGTTTGAAGACATGAGCCATTGGGGTGTCGAGCCTAATGAAATAACTATGGTGAATGCTTTGGTTGCCTGTGCTCTTAGCAGAGACGTTGACAGTGGACGTCGGATCCACCAGCGCATTCGTAAGGCTGGTTATGATCCCTTTGTGTCCACACCTAATAGTAATATCATTCTTGCAACTGCAATTCTTGATATGTATGCCAAATGTGGTTGCTTGAAGATAGCAAGAGAACTGTTCAACAAAATGCCCAAGAGAAACATTGTAGCTTGGAACAGTATGATTAATGCCTACAATCAGTATGAGAGGCATCAGGAGGCGCTAGATCTCTTTTTTGATATGTGGACTTGTGGCTTTTATCCTGATAAGGCTACCTTTCTAAGTGTTTTGAGTGTTTGTGCCCATCTGTGTGCTCTAGCATTGGGACAAGCTGTTCACGCTTATCTATTAAAAACTAACATTATTGCAACAGACATTGCCCTTGATACTGCTCTTCTTGACATGTATGCCAAGACTGGTGAGTTAGGAGGTGCACAGAAGATTTTTAGCAGTTTGCAGCATAAGGATGTGGTGATCTGGACTAGCATGATCAATGGTTTAGCCATGCATGGTCGTGGAAATGAAGCATTGAGTATGTTTCAAATAATGCAAAAGGATAGTTCTCTAGTTCCTGATCACATCACTTACCTAGGAGTTTTATTTGCATGTAGTCATGTTGGACTCGTTAAAGAGGCTCAAAAACATTTTAGACAAATGACAGAAATGTACGGTATAGTGCCAGAAAGAGAGCATTATGTGTGCATGGTTGATCTTTTGAGTCGGGCTGGTCATTTCATAGAAGCAGAAAGATTATTGGGGACAATGCCCGTAAAACCAAATACTGCCATATGGGGTGCTCTTTTAAATGGCTGCCAGATTCATGAAAACTTGTCTGTTGCTAATCAAGTGAAACCACAACTAACAGGGCGGGAACCTGGTCAAAGTGGGGTTCATGTTCTTCTATCTAATATATATGCAACAGCTGGCATGTGGGAAGAGGTAAACGTGACTAGAAAAGTTATGAAGCATAGAAGGATCACAAAGACAATTGGTCACAGTTCGCTTGAAATTATATAAGTTTGTATAATTTGTACAAGTGTATGAAACATATCAAATAGATGTGATTCAGAATCCAGAGTGGTAAAATTTTGTACATTAAATTTCATTTTTTGTGTGGTCACTCTGCCATAATACTGCCACACATGATTCGTTTCCTGTTTATTGACTTTTTTCTTGAATCCATTTATATTCAAGCACTCAAACTTTTGATTGCCCTGGTATTCACGCTCTCTTCTCTATCTTTTTGGTTATTTTCTTTTTTAGTAGCGGAAGTTTGATGTTTGAAGTTTTTGGAGGATATTGTGATTATAAGGTGGTGATAATATTGTTATAATTACAAAATGCAATAACATATATGGAAGGCCAGAAATCAGAAGGGGTGGTATAATGAACTACTTTAATTTTGTTCTTTGGTAGTATGGCCAATTTGTAATGTTGAAGTCTATTTGTCGGTTGTTTATCATGATTTTTGGTTGGCTTGACAAGTTGTGATAAATCAGCTTTACCTTGTAATATGTTTTGCAGGTCAGATAGAACTTTATCCACACGTTCCAATGCTTAAGAGTTTTGTGGAACATCTGAAACGGAAAAAATTTAGTGTTTGTGCTGTTTACTTGATTCTCAGGTTTGTGGTAGTTTTCTGAAAGCATATTTTCTTTTAAGCTTTTGGAATTCTCGTATTTCTTTAGGCTTCCAGCTGTTGTTGACAGGTGATTTTAAATTGTTTCCAGTTCATGACAGATGTGACCAAATTTATAAGTGGATGCATGGCATGCCTTTCTGCAATGGTTCAACTTGAACTACCTCATGTTAATATCCTCTCAAAGATGGACCTTGTGACTAACAAGAAAGATCTTGATGAGTAATCACTGTCACTAAATTTTCTTTCCCAAATTTGTTGATATTTTCGTTCATTCAAGTTTTAATATACTTTTGCTCTTAGTTTTTTGGATCCAGAGCCCACCCTTTTACTGTCTGAATTGAATCAATGGATGGGTCCTCTATGCAAAGCTGAATAAAGCTTTGACTGAATTGGTAGTTCATCTATGATTTTATGGAAGTTATGCCATTTTCCTCCTTTCCCAATAATATTATAAGTTAATATAATGTGTACATGTTGGTTTTCAATGTTAAACCGTTTATTAATGTCTGGGTTATATACCATGTCATGTTATATTTTCACAATTTGACAGCAATTTACACTTCCATCATATGCGTGCTGGGTTTGTGTAGAATGTTGGACTACTACCCAGGAACATAGAACATAGATAGCTATATTATTAGATTTGCTATAGACTGAAGTATAGTGGATTTTTGTTTACAACAATTTCTAAATCTAAATAAACAATTGAGTTTATCATTATTTCTTTTTTGTAAAAGTAATACTTGGGTGATGTTAAGCAACCATGAATTGTCATTGAATTTCTGGGCAAGATTATTGGGCTGATGTTCCTCTTTTAAATATCATATTTTGTCTGAGTGCAACCATACTCATGAGGTTCAGATAGGCCACCTGTTTTATCATTTAAATGTATTTTATTTCCAAATATGAGACCAGTCTTCTAAACTAACCCAATTTTGCTATGTTTCTGGTAACTGTACACTTATTAATCATCTCTTCAAAATAAATAAATATATATATATATATATATATATATATATATATATATATATATATATATATATATATATATATATATATATATATATATATATATATATATATATATATATATATATATATGAAATTTTCGCTTACGTTGGGATCAATCTTCAAAAATAATTAAGGGAATTGGTTCTGCTTAACCCATTACCATATATCTTCATGGGACAATCAGTCCCTATTGAACTGTCACAGCACTTTGTTTTTATTCTATCACCTTTTTTAACGATTTCCTCTTTCTGAACAGGTTAATAACTATAGCATGGTGAGTTTTATACCACTAGACTTGAGGAAGGAAAAAAGGTATTCTCTCTTTTCCTTGCATATCCTAGCTACGGTTCATTTCTTGAATAATCTTATATTTATATAGTTGGCATATAGCGGAGATAATTGAGCTCGTGCGTGTGCATCATAGACTGGTGTTGGATATCTACCATGGTTGTGATGCTGAAATACTAAATTTGAACGGTAAGAACTGGAATAGGTGTAAATTATTTCTATGGTAAAAAGACTAAAGATAGAATAACATAAATTAAACTATTATAGTTTGAAGATAGCACCATGGACCAACTGGAGGTTCATTGGCCTAGACGGCCCTAGTGTACACCTGTTTTCCTAGGAGGGAATGTTAGTTATTGAGAGAGAAAGTATAGATATAGATATCATAAAGGGAAGATCTAGATTAATTGTCTCAGCTTCTTATGTTTTTGTTGTTTTTTCTTCTTTTCTCATTCAATATATGGCTCTTGTAGCTTGTGCTTCCATAGCTGTTGGATGACTGTGAGTTGGCAAATCGTTGCAGGCTTTGAGATAAATGAACTTTGATTTGATTTTGTATTAGATCTTTCCTCTGTAATGGTTGAAACGAATAGAACATACCGTTTGAATCACTCTTCCTTCTTTTCCTTATAGTCCATGCTAGTCTCACCATTCTTTTTCCATTTGTTATACCTATTTTGTTTGCTTCTTCTATCTAACCTATTTTTGATTTTGTTGGATTCTTTTGTCTAATCAATTTTTGTTAGATTCTTCTATCTAATCTATTTTTGTTTTTGTAGATATGTATAGCTAATTTATTTTACTTTTTATTTTATAAACTTTTTTTTATCATTTTTTTTTATTTTGCCACTTGGAATATTACACATTCCATTTGAAAAATAAAAATAAGAATATTTTTCTTAAGTTAAAATATCAATGAAAAATGTATAAAGAATTTACCTAAAACAAAATATTTGTATATTAAAACAAAACATTTATAACAAGATATATAAAAATTAGAGAAATTGCATAACAGATAAGGAAAAACCCAAAATAATATTAGAAGTCTTTGTTTGGTAAATAAAATCACAGTTATATTGTATATAAATATAAATATGAAAGTTAAAGAATAAACATTATTTATATAAGGGTTAAATATGTTTTTAGTCTTTGAAGTTTTACTGATTTTTGATTTTAGTCCCTGCATAGAACATTGATGACATTTTGTCCTCTTAGTATGGAAATATGTATGTTTAGTCCTTAAAAATAGACGACGTCAATTTTTTAGTGAGGTGGCTAACGACTCTGCCACGTCTTTTCTGTACATTGCCTGCCACGTCTTCTCCACCCAAAATTAGGGTTTCGGATTGGGGGAAAGGGAAAAAATTCCTTCTCTGCGCCGCTACCTCCTCCATGGCAGCCACCCAGCGACTCTCACCGGCCACCATGAGCTCGCCCAAAGCCGCCTTCGCACAGCAACCACCGTCATCATCATCCCACCACCACAAAGTCACACCACCACAACATTCTCCTTCCTCTAGCGAGTTCGTCCGTTTGCATCGCCACCATGCCACCATTCAACCTCCATGGTCAGCCATCTTCAAACCTGCACTCAGAAAAAAACCCGAGACATGGCCAGACCTGGAGAGTTCTCATCGAGAAACCACACTTGCTGGATGTGTGGTTCTTCCTTCAGGGCAAATACACGGCTATTGCAACTTTTTATTCGTTCTGCTTCGCCTGAATTTCAATATACAATCATAAATTGGACTCACATTAATTTACTTAATTTCAACAAGGACGATCATATTAGCCTTACAAGGTAATCCAGGTTTCATATTCGTGATCAATTGAATGGGTATGATTTCACCGTCAGAGATTGTCCCCAAGATTGCTCTCGAGTCACCAAGGTTAGCTATGACAAGATCTTCACCCTGTTAATTTATCCTTCTGCATTGTTATCACAACGCTTTTTTTGGGTGGGGAAGGAATTTTTGGGTGCAAGAACACTGCAGTTTCTCCGAGAAGGAGTTTTTCCCCCTTCTCCCAATCCGAAACCCTAATTTTGGGTGGGGAAGACGTGGCAGGAAGAGGTGGCAGACCCGTTAGCCACCTTACCAAAACAATTGACGCCGTCTATTTTCAGGGACTAAACATATATGTTTCCATACTAAGAGGACGAAATGCCATCAATGTTCTATGCAGGGACTAAAACCAAAAATCAGTGAAACTTCAGGGACTAAAAACATATTTAACCCTTTATATAATTACTATACTATTTTTGAAATGATAATTTTTTCTTAATTTAGAAATTAAACATACAAATTAAAATTTTATAATTAAATATAACATTAAAGATAAAACATATTTTTATCTCATTCAAATATAAGTCTTGATATAATAATGATGTGAATATCCTGTTTATTAGTTATTTTTAAATTAAATTATAAAAATATTTTTACCTAATTAAGATATTATATTTATAAATGTAGATTATGGAATTTTGTTGCGGTCAATTTTTTTTAATATTAATTAGAGTATTTAAGAAAAACTGTGATCATTTCTCCTTATTTGCGGTGACATCCATTATGTTACCGACATTTGCTCCCTAAAATTGAAATCATTTCTCTTATGTTATTTCAATAACATAAACACGTGTCATTTTTAGATGATACCTCTCTATCTAGTTATACAAACATTAAAATAAAAATAAAATATATTTTAATTCTAGTTGATTTATAATTAATAATGTGTTTTAAGAAACATTATATCCTTTCAATATTGTCACTCAACAAAAAAAAAATGATTTTGTTATCCAGAAACTTATAATTTTAAAGAATGTTCCTTGTGTTTGATTGAATCCTAAATCTAAATATAATGTTAAAATGGTATTTTTTTTAGCTTTTAATATTATTAAATTATGACATAAACATGTTTATATATAATTGAATTATTAATATAGATTGACAGTGGTGTTATTGATAGAGGAAGAAACGCGGAAAACAGGGTGGGTCCCATCCCAGGAATGGAGTGGCGAGGGTGATGACTGAGATGGCGGAAGCGCCGAGAAAGAAGGCACTGCAGGAATGGCGCTGCCATGGTTGAGATTGAAACCAAAACCAAAAGCTTCGTCACTTTCAATAATCCTAACTACCACACTCATTCTTCTCGTATTCGTCTTCTTCTCGATAAACCCTCTTTCTCCCATTTCAACACCACGGAGGTCACTCCTCATCGCTCCCTCACCGTGTTCCTCCAAATCCGATGGAATCCTCAAATACCAATGTCTCTTCCCACAACACACCGCTCTCTCCATTCCCATCCTCTCCCTATTCCTCCTCCTTCACTTCTACATCCTCATCACCACCGCCCAGGACCACTTCTCCCTCGTCACCACCAAACTCGCCTCCCACCTCGCCCTCTCCCCCAGCATGGCCGCCGTCACGCTTCTCTCCCTCGGCAACGGCGCTCCGGACGTCTTCTCCTCACTCGCAGCCCTCCGCGCCGGCCAATACCGCACTGGCTTCGGCGCTATACTCTCCGCCGGCACCTTCGTCTCCGCCCTCGTCGTCGGCTTTGTCGCCATCTACGCCGCGCCCTTCTCCGTCGATCCCGCGCCTTTCGTTAGGGATGTTCTCTTCTACCTCACCGCTGCAATGTTCCTCTTCTACGTCTACCTCAGCGCCGAGATTTTCCTTTGGCAGGCCGTCGGCTTCGTTGCCTTCTACTTCTTCTTCGTAGGGTTTGTCTTCTACATGGATTTGGGGATGGCGGATCGCGCTCAAAAGAGTTCCGCGGATCTCGAGGGACAGTTGGAATCAGATCCCGACGCTGAAGTTTCGAGATCAGTAGAGGGAGAGAAACGCGCTTCTGGAGTGCGTGGAGCGTTTCGATTGGTACGTTGTTGTTGTTGTTACTGTAGTGGTTTCCATCTCGTGTGCGTACGTACATGGGTATATGATCTTTCCGTCATAGCTAGCAAGGCGATTGACATTGAACTACTTTGTTTCTTTTAAGGTTCCTTTCTAGTTTTTGTCTTTGATGTAGTAAACAACTCTGCATCTGTAATATGCTGCGACTAACTTTCTTGCATCGTTAAAATACTCACTTTTAGCATATTGCTTGCCATTTTTCAATGTTTTCGTGTATCAGTTTTAGTAATGTGATATGTTTCTCAAGTTAGAGGTAGAATAGTATGTCTGAATTTGGAAGGAAACGAGATACGATTAAAATCATGTGTTTGAGGTTTTTTTAATAGAATATAGTATATAGGGAAAGTTTTAGATATATGTACACAAAACATATTGATCATTCATTAATTTGCTAAGTGGGTGGTATTTCTGACAGAGGGTGATATGATTCTGTCTTAAAATCAATGATTCACCACAATATAGTCAATCATTCTTCTTGAGTACAAAGTTTAGGGAATTTTATGCATTGCATGGATATGTTTCTAATTCTGGTTCTTTACGATATTGCTTAATCACTCTTCTTGAGGCAGTCCTGACTTTTTCATCCCTTGCCCTATGCACTCAGATTTCTAAAACATGGGAGCTTCCTGTGGAAACTGTCCTCAGATTGACGATACCTCAACCAGCACCAGCTCAATGGAGCAGATTTTATGCATCAGCCAATATTGCACTTTGTCCACTGGCCCTCTTGTACGCCTGCAACTCATTCATGCCATTTAATCACTCCATAGTTTTCCTCCTTCCCAACACTCACTTTCCACTCTGGTCAGTTGTTTTCATGGCAAGCTTCTCTCTTGCATTTCTTCATTTTATAATTGAAAAGGAACCCCCCAAAACAGAGCATCTGCCCGTGGTTGTCATGGCATTTGTGATGAGCGTGTTCTGGATATCTACTACGGCTGGAGAGCTGGTGAACTGCCTGGAAGCTATAGGCACACATCTCAAACTGCCCCCAGCACTCCTGGGTCTTACTGTGCTGGCATGGGGAAATTCAGTAGGTGATCTTGTTGCCGATGTTGCAGTTGCTAAAGCCGGTCATCCGGCGATGGCTATGGCGGGATGTTTCGCCGGACCAATGTTCAACATGCTTGTTGGCCTTGGAAGTGCTTTAGTCATACAGACGGCCAATGTATATCCTAGAGCTTATCAGCTTAATTTCCACGTTGGTATAGTGATCGCATTTGTATTCCTGCTTTTAAGCCTTATGGGGTCTCTCTTAGTGATCACTTGGTGCAGATTCAGAGTGCCTAGGTTTTGGGGATTCTGTCTGGTAGGCATCTATGCTGCTTTTACGGCAGCAAGTTTAGGAATAGCCATGTTCTCAGGGTGATTTTTTTTAGGTAGATCTATGATTTATATTCATACTCAAACTCAACCATAAGTTAAATCCTCATAGATGGCATTATTGAAAGAAGTATTCAGCACGTATATATGTTTATGATGAGTTTCCTTTTAGGTTTCTCCATCAGGTTTAGGTAGGATAAAAGAATTAGTTGGGCCTGATCATTGGAATTTTTTAACATAACACTGTTATACCGTCCCAAGCAGGGTAAATCATTGCAATTACACCTGTATGTTACTGGTTCTGATTACTGACATTTTGTTCTCAATTGATTTCTTCTTTTTTTAAAGTTTTGTGAAATCGAAGGTGAGATTGATTGTTAGTTTTATTGAATGTACTTGTAATCGGTAATAAAATTAATGTTTTGACATCTCATTAGTCTGGAATTTTTCCATTTCATAAACATGAAGTTATGGTGGAGTAAAATATGAAATGCTTAATTCTACTTGTGTCTCCTTAGTCTGATCATTCTCCTCGGTCCTCAATAGATAGAAGACATCTTCCTTACCTCTGTTTGGTGGAGAGAAGGGGAATTACATTTTGTTGATTGTTGGAAAAGAACGAAAAAAATGAAATTAAAATTAAATTTAATTACTATTTTATCCCTACATTTTGGATTATATAATGTTTAAAGTGAGGGTTATATATTTTTCAAATAATTAATCTTCTATATGATTAATATTCATCTCTTGTATTTTAAAAGATTCCGCTGCTCAAAACAATGCATGGGAAGTGAAGAAGCCTTGTAAAAACCCTGACAGTTCTTGAAGCCTATTTCAGCATGCATTGGTTTCTTTACTTTGGTAGTAAACACAATATCATTCATCTTCTGACTCCAGTAAACTCATTCTCACAACCATCAAAACCTAATTTATCTAAATATAAAATATTTCTTAATTTTAGTTTTTAAAGTTTTCAAGAATATTAAAAAATAAGTGAATTTTTAAATATTTGACATGATAATCAAATTTATCGTATTTTTAACTCAAAAATTGTTAGGAGTATTTGTTTTAGTGTACGGTTATTCTATTATAATTTTATCTTAACTAAACTCTAAACAACTTTATGATTGGATTTCCATCCAAATTTCTGATCTCACTCCATAACATTTTATTTTTCTCTTATTTGATTTTGTTAAGATGGTAGATAAGATGGCAGTGGATAAAATATGTGATAAATAGTTAGTAATTCCAGGTATTTATTATTATATCACTTATATACGTGAATATATGATATTTGTAAAAAATAAAATAAAATAAATTTATATTTTATTGAGTTAAATTTAATTAAAATTAAAATTAATTCATATTTTATTAAGTTAAATTTAATTAAAATTTAATTTTAATTTATATTATATTATATTTCATATTATTTTTTTAAAATTTTATTTTAAAAAATTATAAAATATATTGTTTTAAAATATTCTTATAGATATTTTTAAATAATATTCATACAAATAAGGAATAGATAAGCATTGTTGTTAGGGATCTAACCCGTTACCATGTAGAGTGTTGGAATAATTGTTAGCCAATGAAATAAAAGTTGATGTGTGTAAAAAGTGAGCACTGAATGAATATGCCACTCACAATCTAACCTTTTCTATCTTATAATGTGTTTTTGGTCTCTTGACCTTTGGGAGTTGAAAAACAGCATCTTTAATCATATCATCACTGACTTATTCAATGGTTCTCTTTCACCCAAACCCTACCAATCATACCACTCCCACAAATTTCACATTAAAAATTACCATCCATCTATTCAATCAATTTCACACTTTAATATGGATCAAAACTTCTTACCACATCTTAGACTAACATTTCTTCATTTTTTTATTAATTATTCAATGCTTCATAGAAGCTTAATATATCTTCTTCTAGTTACACAAATCAATATAAGATAGAAAATACGAATATAAATGCATTTTTAATTAAACCTTCTTGACAAGTAAACCAACTTAACATATTTTATGATTTTTTAAAATTATCTAGAATTTTATATATATTGTTGAAAATTTCATCTCGATTAAAAATAAAACCAATTCATAATATATAAATGGATACAAACTTCACTTTACAAGTCGGTTTTGTAAGATTGAGTTAGACTTAAAATTTACTTCTAACCTATATAACTTAATATATTCTCTCGTGTCCTCTTTTTCTTCTCAAAATCGAATCTTAAGACTATATGTAATATGTCTAAGGAATCTCACTGTCCTTCCACTTTTCAATTTTTTTTTTTTAAATTCAAAAGTGTATTTTTAGAAAATAATTCAGTTATTTAAAGAAATTAAGGATTGTAGGTACCCTTATTTGTTACTTGGGATTATATGTCTCAAGCAGGTCAATGTAACCTAATGCTTCCCATTCATCTTAGTACATTTTATAAATAACACTATACTGTGTAATTTAAAGATAAAACACATTTTTTTAAATAATTTTTAAAACAAAAATATATTTAACCTATATTTTAAATAACTAATAATAAATAATATTAATAAAATTAAATTCATTTGATAATAATTAATAATAATAAAATTATATGAAATATAATAATTGTGAGATCTATAAATTTTAATAATTATAAAAATATAAAAATATTTTTAAATATTTAAAGGAAAAGAAAAAACCGTTTCTTAGTTATAATTTAAATGATTTATTTTATTAAAAAAATTAAAAAGAAGATTTGGTGAATAATTATTTAATTAGAAAAAATATGATTGAAAATTGTTAATTGATATTGTTAGAAGTTGTTACATTGTTACAAATTAAAATATATTCTTATATATTATTAGATATTATCATATATTTTTATATATTATTATATTATATAAATGAGAATAAAATATTGTATTTTTCATAGAAATATTCGATTTTTAAATACGAGAGGACAATGTTTAGGGTGAGAATTTTAACAAAGATGCCAGTAAATTTAGGAAGAAGTAAAAAATACAAGATTGGTGGAATATTTTAGGTTTAATACCACTTTTGGTCCCTAGTTTGGGAGGGTTTGTTCAATATAGTCCTACCTTTTTTTCCATAATATCCCATCTTTTGAAAAAACTGTTCAATTGAGTCCTTTTTTGTTACGACGTCAATTTTCTAACGGTGCTGATTACAACGTCAATAAGTTTTTTCATGCATTCACCTATCCAAATGTTATTCTAACAGTCCTGACATAATGTTAGGACTTATTGACGTTGTAATCAGGACTGTTAGAATAACATTTGGATAGGTGAATGCATGAAAAAACTTATTGACGTTGAGAAAATTGACGTCGTAACCAAAAAGGAGTCAATTAAACAGTTTTTTCAAAAAGTGGAATCAATTGTTACTAAAAAAAGGTAGAACCATATTGAACAAAACCTCCCAAACTAGGGACCAAAAATGATATTAAGCCAATATTTTATATGAGTAAATGGTGGAGTATGTTACAGGATGACGGCCTATAGGCCACTTTGAAGTCATATAACAATTAATAAATCATAATTGCGTATATTTATCACATAAAGTAAAGATTTAAAGTAGTATTAAATATGAAAACAATAAAGTGACAAGGATGTATGTATTTATAATGTATTAAGTTAAATATTTCAAGACAATATAAGAGGAAATTCAAGAATAATTAGGAAAAACGAGTTTTTGTCATTTTTATATATTTTTCAAGTAAATATAATGTGTTTATACATGTTTTTAGATTTTGAAAATTTTGTATAATAGATAACATTTTAAAACTTCAATTTAACTTTTTCTTTGTAATTGAGTGCATTCTTTTTGCTTAGGTGGTTGGTGGGTTAACTTAACCTACATAAGTTTCATTGGGAAAGCTGGATTACAGGGAGATCAAGTCCATCTTTTTAATCTATTATACAAATACTTTCATTTATGGTCTGATCCAAAGGTGCAATAAAGTTGATTAGTTTCATATAAATATTAAGGTTTAATAGGTTCAGAGGTCCCTATATTTGGGGGTTTGTTTCAATTGGGTCCTCCAATTTTGAAAGTGATCAATTAGGTTCCTAATTTTGTCAATTTGAATCAATACAAGTTAAATGCAGTTAACGTGAAGTTTTTGAACATGTGGCACGCTGACGCTTCCACGTGGCACCGTTTCAAGTGCATAGGTGGATTATAAAAGGGTGAAATCCCTTTTAATTTAGGGATTTCACCTTCAAATACACCCTTTTAATTTAGGGATTTCACCCTTTTATAATCCACNTATGCACTTGAAACGATGCCACCTGGAAGCGTCAGCGTGNCACATGTTCAAAAACTTCACGGCGTTAACTGCATTTAACAGAAAGGCTTTTATTGATTCAAATTGACAAAATTAGGGACCTAATTGATCATTTCAAAAATTGGAGGACTCAATTGAAACAAACATCCAAATATAGGGACCTCCAAACCTATTAAACCAAATATTAATTAAAGAGTATAAACATGTCATTGTAATAATAGACACTGAGCCTCCTTCGTTGAAGAAAAATCATGTGCAACCTAGAAAACACATCTTATATATGATCATTCAAGGAAACAATTATGCTATTACATGACATGTGTGAATGTATGGGATATTTTATATAATTTGATAATTATAAAGTAACATGTTTTAGTATAGGTAAAACTTGATTCCTAATTATAATAAAATTTATCTTGAAGATGGTTCTTCATTATCTAAGCTACGTCGTCTCTTTTCTGTTCATGTAAATGAGTATCTGTCAAAGGCACTCTGAGACTTATGTTAGTGATTTTAGTGAATAAATTTGTGATAAAGATGATTAATAAGAATTAATTAAGTGGCGTCCTTGTAAAACATATATTTATAAATCTTATAATATGCTTACAATTATTTCTGACCCATTAATTATCAATAAATAACTTATTATTTTTATTAATTTCCAATTAATGATTATTATTCTTATTAATTGTCAATTAATTGTTGTTATTGCTCAGACTAAATTATCAATTAATTAATGTTCCTCACCGGTCGGTCATTTGTTGGATGGTCGACCGCCCGGTCCTTGGTCAACCGGATGGTCATACAGTATAAGGCCCCCCAAGCCCCAAGCATGATATAATGTTCGAAGGGGTTTTAGGTAGTATGATTCCGATGTAGTTTAGTTTTACCTTTGAACTTGTTTTTGTGTGCTCTTGTATGTTTGACCAAGATTTTGAGCTTCATCGACCACTTGTTGCAAGTAAGACATGAGTAAAAGTTGTCCTCTGACTACCCGTGGACGGCTTAGCAGGAGTTGAAAAACATTCCCTGTCAGCTAGTTGAAGGTAAGTCAAGAGTTGAAAAACGTTCCCTAACCACCCGTGAAGGACTCAACAAGAGTTGAAAAATATTTCCTGTCAGCTAGTTGCTCAAAGTTGGCCAAGTGGTTTTGTATGTAGAGTCCAATCATCTACACAAAAGAAAATGAACAATTCAAATTTGCACAATCAGAAAAAGTGTAGTCAATCAAGCCAATGCATTTACAAGGTTAGACAATGAATATCAAGCTAGCTTAGACTATAAGGGCAGATGGTCAAGCAAGCGAGACCGTTCAGTCTTCGGTTGAATGTTTGAAGGCCAAAAATAAGGAATCCATATTAGGATGTGTTACGGCTGAGATGTTAGTGCTTAATGCCTTGTGACTCGCAAAAGAGCTGATGACGTTGCCTGTGACTATATGAATAGGCACCGCTCGGGATACGCTAAACAGGGTTTGAGGTGCCTTGTTGAAGCTCGAATGAGAGCCAAGCCATTGAAGCTTGATAAGGCTGAACATATGAGGTCCAACTGACTGAGTGGGAGTGAGACCAAGGTCTACTCGAGCTATATCCTGCAAAAAAGAAAATTTTTCCAACATAAATGGCCAAAACCGTGAGGCAAGAAGGCTAACACGTTGTGGCTGAGCAGTTAACATTGGAGTCAGGATGGGGCTTTGGATGAAACTGCGATGTTAGGGTTGAGTGGTTGATGTCCAAACAACCAAGGCTTGAGGGCAGAGATGATTGCACCATTGATATTGAGCCTAATTAGACAGAGATGAGGCAAGGTTGTCGATATGGAAAGCACGATAGGCTATAAATGCCAAGCCAAGATCAGTCTTGACGTCAAATGCATGAGGTCGATCAATTGACGCGTATGGTGAAGATCCACGATCACCGACCTTCAGTGAGGCTGACCGGGATTCCTTTGGTGAAGATCCATGGTCACCGACCTTCGGTGAGGTTGGCTGGGATTCCTTTGGTGAAGATCCACAGTCGCCGATCTTCGGTGAGTCAGCCAGGATTCCTTTACTACTACAATGGGGGATACTCGCTCGGTCCAATGATGGGTGTCAAAATATTTCGGGTAAGGGGTTGAGGTCCCTTACTCAAAACGCTCCAAGTTGTATTGAGGACCGGATGGACTCCCTAATGGTCCTCTTTCATCCAAATTACGTTGTTCGCCTTCTCTCCTTCTTGTCCAAGTCGTGTGGATGGGTACCTGTCAAAGACACTCTGACGCTCAAATAAATGATTTTACTCTATAAATCTGTGATAAAGATCAGTAATCAAAATTAATTACCGTGAAAGATATATTTATAAATATTATAAGGTTGCTTACAATTATGTCTAGTCCATTAATTATCAATAAATGATTTTCATTATTCTTATTAATTTCCAATTAATGACTATTATTATTAATAATTATTCATTAATAATTATTATTGTTCAGATTAATTATCAATTAATTACTATTTAATCATTTGTTAGATGGTCGACTGCCCGATCTTTGACCGATCAGATGGTCAGTACAATATAAAAAATGTAATTATATTTAGAATATACACATCATATCTATATATCTAAATTATATTTGAAATATAGACATTATGTCTATATGTTTAAATCACAGTTAATAATCATAATGTAAGTTATTTTAAAACCACGAAGAAATTTTACATTTTAACTTTCATTCACTTAAATAAATTTTACATATGTTAACGTCATAGGGAAAATATTATTACAAAATAACTTATTGAAAAACAAAGATGCATATTTTAGATGAGATACATCCTATATTAAAGATTGATTTATATTAAACTGTTTGTTAAATAAATTATTAATAAGACCTCGTTAATACATGAATTGAACAAAAAAATATTATAAATAGTTAAAAATGATATAAAATGAAATATAGAGTAAATTTAGACGAAAAATGTCACTTTGAAGGAAATCGACTTCGTTTGACTTCACTACACGTGGCACCTTTAATAAGGACGAGCACAGGGTTTAAAAACTTTGATAGAAAAGTCAAATATAATAAATGAGTCATGATGTTTTTGAATAGTTTGCAACATGTAATAAAATAAACATATTCACTTATTATTTCTTGTAAGAAGTGATACATATTTCACTTTACTTTCTTGATATTAAAGTTTAGAATTATTGTAATTGTTAAAATTTAAATATTAACTCTCTAGTTTTAATTTCAAATATTCATTTCAAAATAATTGAAAATATTTTTATGAGTTAAATATGTTTTTCGTTTCCAACTATTAGCCGTTTTTGTGTTTAGTCCCTCTTTCAAACTATAGTACAATTTAGTCCTTCAACTTTAGAAAACTCTGGTTTTAGTCCTTTTTACCAAATTTTTTAACTTTATTTGTTGTTTCAAACGCGTTTCTCAGTTAACATTGAAGCAAAAATGTGTCAAATAGTGTAAACAATCTAAATGCTATAATGTAACGTGCTTGAAACAGNAAATAAAGTTNAAAAAATTTGGTAAAAANGACTAAAACCATAGTTTTCTAAAGTTGAAGGACTAAATTGTACTATAGTTTGAAAGAGGGACTAAACACAAAATCGCCGCAAAATATAGGGACTAAAAACATATTTAACCCTATTTTTATTAAGTAAAATAAGATAATATTATGTTATTTTATTGAATTAAATATATTTTTGTCTTTACTAATAACGAAAAATTATAATCAATCATTTATAGAAATTTAGTTTTGTTTGATTTTTTTTATTCTAAAAGAAAGAATTTAGTCTATTTTTTTACAACGATGTTAAATTTTGTTCCATATGACAAAATGTTCCACTTATGTTTACGTATTTATCACGTTCAATTTTATTTTTTTAATAAAAGTTAATTTTTTTAAAACGTAAACTGTGAATCAAGATACCTTCACTAATTTCCTATGTTTCTTTGCATATTAGATATATATTATGTTAAATATTTTTAGGTAATTTTTATCACTATACGCCAATGTTCTTTTACCATTTAGTTAGATTTATTTAGGATAGTTAAATTAAAACTCAATTGATAAACTTTATAAAAAAGAATGCAATAAATAGTTCACTTTATTACCACTACTACTTATAGCTCTATTAATAATCTGTTTAATTAAATTTTATATCAATCGATGTTTTTGATTAAAATTTTATTAATATTAATTATTTAAAACTTTATATATTTTAACTGTATATTTATTATTTAATTTTGTTACAGACTAAGTGACGTAATAATTGATTTACATTTTTATATGAAAAATAAATAAATAAATTTAATAAAATTTTAACTTTTAACGAAAAAAAAACCCAATTTAACTATTTTCAATCGATTTCTAATAAAAAAAATTCCATTATACTGAATTTTTACAGCTAGGTAAAATAACGTAATAATTTGATTTTGTAATATCAAATAGAACACTATAAATTTAGATAACAATAAAAAAACTTCTAAAAGTTTAATTATTTTTTATAATACATCATTATTTCATGTCTCATGTTTTCACATGATTAGTTTTATTATTATTTTAGTGTTTAATTCATAAAATAAGGTTTCAACAATTTTTCTCTTATTACTAAGATTTACTAGTTTCATTGATATTGAAAAACAAGGAGTCACATATTGAAAAATCAATTAGTCAAGGTCTAATTGAAAAATATAAATACTTTTAACATTCAATAGAATAAAATAAAGCTCTTAAATATAGATGAATTCAACTTTAATTAAGTTTTTGAAAAATATCATAATTGTTAATAGATAATGAAAAATAATTTTAAAAAAAGAAGAAGTTATAATTATGATTAGCCATAATTATTACTTGTTATACTTTAACATTCCATCCCATCCCATCTAAGTATGATAATTAAGAAGTATTAAACAATAAATAATCACATAAACAAATATTATCCATATAGAGTCCTCCACAAAAATTAAAAAATTATCTTTGATTAAATGTATTTTATAAAAAAATTATATATATATATATATATATATATATATATATATATATATATATATATATAAATTTATAGAATTCAAATTACACTATCTATCCAAACACACATTATCAGTTTATAAATTCTAAACATAACCTACTACATACTTAATTCAGGAATAGTTATGTATTTATTTGAATACTTGTTAAATTTTGTACATGTTATGTAACCTTTTAATAAAATGTCGTGATCCAAATTTAATTGGTCTAAAATCTCTCATGACAAGGTTACTTCAATATAGCTTCGCTAAAAATGAGTTTTTTCAAACCAAATTCCGTTTCAATTGTCATTATCTAAACTTTATTCTTTATGAGTATGTAAATTTAATGAAATTAGGACGACTTCACCATCTTGATTCTTAATCAATGCACACACTAGAGTGGTCAATCTGTCATTCCTCCTTAGGAAAAATCATATCCATATAATACCCATAATATATAAGTAGAATTTATTTTCTTATTTAAGTACATGTTAACTTCTTTTTTAAATCATAATCATTTAACATTCATAATCACTTCTACAATTTCAGATTTTGAAACCTATTTTTTTTTCATCCAATCCTTCACAGATTTTCTCAACGAGTTACCTTTGGTGGTATACTAGCTCAACGAATAGATGACTCGTTCAACGACTCAGACCTGAGAAATAATAATATGAAAATTCTCTCAATGAGGCTAGGATCACTCAATGACCAAACCTCCCTTGCCTTTGTGCCATTTTTTTGAAATTTAGTCTTTTCGAGCAAATCTTTCACTCTTCCAATGATTCAAGCCTTAAGGGCTTGTTTAAAATCAAGGTCACCCAATGAGCTTTGGTTCATTCAACGAGTGCAAGGTCCTAAAGCTCTTTGTAATCCTAATTTTAACTCTTGCTTAGTAGAGGTTTTGCTTGCCTAATGAGTCTGTATAAAACTAGAAATGAGACAAATATATCATTTTGCTCAATTGGATATAATCAACGTTTTTATCCTGTTATAAACCATATTTGGCACCAATCAATTGAAAAATATTCTATTAAGAAGTAATTAATCAAACTCATATATACCTATCCTCAAAATTATGTCATCCATAAGACATTCACTCATCACACATTAAGAATATTCAAACAATTCACAACACAATTAACAATTTATCAATCAAAAGTCATAGACCATCCATCATATGATTAATCTAAGTTCAATCTAAGTTCAGACATAAACAAGTATATAATAGTACTACCTTACATAGAATAAAAAAAAAAATCTTGACTCAAAAGTTATTACTACAACTCTTGTTTTGATAAGATGCTTTAACTACACAAAGAAAATCCTATCAAAAGACCCCAACAAATCCTCATGATCACAAACAAACATAGAATCACCTTGAGTTATTTTGAGACACATAAGTATGGAGCAAATAGTCACATGCAACACAAAACACTATACTAAAACAAAAATGAGAAAAAAGTGAACTTATTTTGTTTTGAATTCAAATCATTTAGATGTGTGCAAACTCTCTGTAATAATCCCTGGTACGATCTTTGGTTTTTAAACAGATGAAAAATAAGGCTAAAGATCTAGAGAGAAACTTTTAGAATAGATTTTTGTCATATTTTAAAAATCACTACCACTCTTTACTATTTTTTTATCCTTACACCTATACTGTCAGAATCCTACTTAAATTGCATTTATTACCTTCTATTACTTTTTCAGTTTTTCCACCACTTCTTTTATTTTTCTTTTCGTATATAAAACACTTACCTTTCTCCTCTGTAATGGACTTCGACTTTTACTTTTCTCAATAACACAGTTTAGAAGTTTCTTTTCTCTTCTTCTCTTTAGTTTCTATTCTTGGTTTCTATCCTGATGAGTTGTCTCAGTATTCGTCTCCATGAGTGTGGGAACAAAAATTCTATGTTGAACATTGCCTCTCTGATATCGGTTATGGTATCAGAGCTCTTCTTTTGAAGAGCTCTGCTGCGCATAATACACTCTGATCTCCTCTTCTTTCGCTTTCTTGAGGGTTTTTCTTTCCCTTTATTTTACCCTTCCGCCATGACTGAAGAACATCACCAGCCTTCAAGCTTTCTGTACCTTCATCCCAGCGAGAGCCCATCCATCCCCTTGGTCTCGTCCCTTCTTGATTCAACAAATTATCACGCATGGAGCAAGTCCATGGCCACTGCATTGAGCGCCAAGAACAAATCCCAATTCATCGATGGAACTGCCACAAAGCCACCTCATGAAGACCCATCTTACAACGCCTGGAAAAGATGCAACAACATGGTGGTTTCTTGGTTGGTCCACTCTGTTTCACCAGACATCAGACACAACATTCTATGGATGGAAGATTCCCACACGATTTGGCAAGATCTCAAATCAAGATTCTTATAGGAGATTTGTTGCGCATCTCCGAGCTCCAAAGAGATGCATCTTCCCTGAAACAAAGAACATCCACCGTTAGTGAGTTCTACACTAAGCTGCGCATAATATGGGATGAGTTGGAGAACTTCCGTCTTGATCTAACCTGCACTTGTGATGTCCAATGTTCTTGCAAAATGCTCTCAATGATTTCTCAAAGAAAGCATGAAGACCGTGCATTACAGTTTCTCCGTGGCCTGAATGAGCAATATGGTAATATCCAATCTCATGTACTCCTACTGGATCTCATCCCCCCATCTCCAAGATTTTTTCTTATGTCATGCAACAGGAAAGACAATTAATGAATAATAATTTCTTGAATAACCTTGAACCCACAACTATCAATGCAACTATTGGAACCATTGTTTGTTCTTTTTGTGGCAAGAGTGGTCACACTGATGTTGTATGTTTCAAGAAACACGGGTTTCCTACAAAACCCCTTCCACACAAGAAATCTTGCTCTCACTGTGGCAAGACTGGGCACACCGTTGATGTTTGCTATAGGAAACATGGATACCCACCTGGTCACAAATTCTACAATGGTAAAAGTCTCCTTACAAGAAGCCACGAACCTACCACCAATTCTCCTAGAGACAACTCTGACCCTGAAGTGCGCCTCACTAAGCACCAATATCAGGCCCTCATGGCTCTCATCAAGCCCACTATGGAAAATGCCTCCAACCCCCAAATCGATTCCATGATTTCCAAATCTGCGGATCCAGGTAAAAACGTTTTAACCTTTGACTCTGCTGCTGCTGCCACAGGTATCACAAAATGGATTTTAGACTCCGATGCCACTGATCATGTTGTTTCCTCCCTTAAATATTTTCATTCCTATAATCTCATTAGACCTATTACCATTAATCTTCCCAATGGCATAACCACCAATGCCACTCATAAAGGAAACATAAAGCTTTATGATATACTCCACCTAACCGATGTTCTTTATATTCCTGACTTTTCCTATAATCTAATTTCTATATCTAAAATGGTTTTGCATAATAACGTTTATGTAACCTACACTAATTCTCAATGTCTGATTCAGGACTCAACAACACACCACAAGATTGGTTTAGCTGATTTGCAAGCTGGTCTGTATGTTCTTCACGGTCCTGCCATCACTGCTGCTCCTTGTGTGCACTCTGCCAGTTCACAACAATTACTCCCTGCTGTCACAAACAACATTTGGCACAATCCCTTGGGCCATTTATCTGATAAAAGACTGGAGGTTCTTAAACAGAAATATCCCTGCATTACCTATAGATCAGACAATTGTAATGTTTGTCACACTGCTAAACAGAAGAAACTGCCCTTTACTTCACATAACTCTATTGCTTTACATGCTTTTGATATTATACATATAGATATTTGGGGACCCTGTTCTAATGCATCTATTCATTCTCATAGATACTTTTTAACAATTGTGGATGACCATACTAGATACACATGGGTTCATTTAATGCATGCTAAATTTGAAACAAGAAATCATATTCTGCATTTCATATCTTATGTTAAAAATCAATTTCAAACTGCTATTAAAATCATAAGATCTGATAATGGGCCTGAATTTGCTATGCCTAATTATTTTAAATCCCAAGGAATTATTCATCAAACCTCATGTACTGAAACCCCTCAACAAAATGGAATTGTTGAAAGAAAACATCAACACCTTTTAAATGTCACTAGAGCATTGCTTTTTCATTCTAATATTTCTAATCAATTATGGACATATGCACTTAACTATGCCACTTTTCTCATAAATATCATGCCCACTCCCCTTCTCAATAACGATTCCCCACATGACAAACTTTATCACACAGCTTTTGATATCACTAGACTTAGAGTCTTTGGCTGCCTTTGCTACACCAGTACCCTACAATCTCATAGAAAGAAACTTGATCCGCGTGCTACTGCTGGTATTTTTCTTGGTCTCCATCCTACCACAAAAGGATATATAACATATTGTCTTTCAACTAATGACATTAAAGTTTCTAGAAATGTTGTTTTCTGCGAAAATGAATTTCCTGACATGGCATCCACCATTTCATTACATCCTGTTTTACCTTTACCTTTACATCATAACACCATTTTGCATGATAATGATCAGCCCATTCCTCCTGCCCCTCATGATTCTTCTTTTCGTACCCATGAAGAGCATTTAGACAATACTTTTATTTCTGCTAGGCGATCTACTCGCACTAGAACCATGCCTGCTTATCTAAAAGATTTCTAAATAGCATCTTATAGTACTTTACCTAACAAATATCCTATTGAAAATGTACTTAATTTTGACAAATATCTCCTGCATATAGACATTTTATTTCTTCCATAGACAACAGCCACGATCCCACTGACTACAAAGAAGCTATCCAACATGAACATTGGCGTGCTGCCATGCAAGACTCACTGCTCTCGACCAAAATCAGACCTGGACTCTCACTACTCTTCCTTCCCACAAGCAAGCTATAGGTTACAAATGGGTTTACAAGACAAAGCACAAAGCCAATGGCACCATTGATAGATTCAAGGCTCGACTTGTCGCTAAAGGATATACACAATTGGAAGGTATTGATTATTTTGACACCTTCTCACCAGTTGCAAAGCTCACAACTGTTCGGTTAATTCTATCCTTGGTTGCTACAATGAATTGGACTCTAAGGCAACTAGATGTTAACAATGCCTTTCTACATGGCGACTTACATGAGGAAGTCTATATGCATCCACCACCGAGACTTATTCTCTCCCAACCTAACCAAGTATGTCTTCTACACAGATCCCTCTATGGCTTAAAACAAGCAAGCCGACAATGGTATGAAAAGCTCTCCTCTTTCCTTCTCTCTCATGACTTTAATCAAACATCTGGTGATCATTCTTTATTTACTTACCACAAAGGTGATATCATCACCATCCTTTTAATCTATGTTGACGATATAATTCTTACTGGTAATAATATACTTGCCATTGATCATATTACTTAAATGCTAAATGCTGAATTCAAAATAAAGAATATGGGTAACTTGTCTTATTTTTTGGGTTTCGAGGTTGCTCGCAGCTCTACAGGCATTCATCTCTCCCAAAGGAAGTATGCACTGGATCTTCTTCGAGAAACTGGGATGATCGCAGCTGCCCCTATCAGTACACCCATGAATTTCTCTACCAAAGTCTCCTATGAAGGCCAACCACTCGAGGATCCCACTGTTTTTCGTCGTTTGATTGGGCGCCTAATTTATCTCACAAACACACGTCCTGACATAACTTGTGTTGTTCATTGTCTCAGCCAGTATGTTGCTTCACCCACTCAAGCTCATCACCAAGCTGCCTTTCGCATACTACATTACATAAAAAACACTCCTGGACAGGGCATCTTCCTCAGCGCTACCAGCTCACTCACACTCAAAGCTTACAGCGACTCTGACTAGGTTGGCTGCCCTGACTCAAGAAAATCTACCACTGGTTACATTGTGTACCTTGGCGATTCTCCCATTTCCTGGAAATCTAAGAAACAATCTACTGTCTCTCGAAGCTCCTCTGAAGCAGAATACAATGCACTTGCTCAAACAGTTTGCGAAATCCAATGGCTCAGTAATATCATGAACAACCTTCACCACTCTTTCTCTCAACCTGCAACCATCTTTTGTGATAACCAATCTGCCATAAAGACTGCCACCAATCAAGTCTTCCACGAACGCACCAAGCATATCGAGATCGATAGCCACCTCATTCGTGAAAAAGTCCAGCAAGGAATTGTCAAATTGCTTCCCATACATTCCATCCTTCAACTTGCAAACATCCTAACAAAGTCGCTTCCTCCTGCTTCCTTTCATCATATTAATTCCAAGCTCGACACAATGAATATCTATGCCAAGCTTGAGGGGGGCTGTCAGAATCCTACTTAAATTACATTTATTACCTTCTGTTACTTTTTCAGTTTTTCCACCGCTTCTTTTCTTTTTCTTTTTGTATATAAAATACTTACCTTTCTCCTCTGTAATGGACTTCGACTTTTACTTTTCTCAATAACACAGTTTAGAAGTTTCTTTTCTCTTCTTCTCTTTAGTTTCTATTCTTGGTTTCTATCCTCATGAGTTGTCTTAGTATTCGTCTCCATGAGTGTGGGAACAAGAATTCTATGTTGAACATTGCCTCTCTGATATCTGTTATATACTTTTATAGATATAATTTAAATTTTTAATTTTTAATTACAATACTAAAATAGATTTAATTTGATACTATACCTATAAAGGCATATAATCAAAGAAATACAAATTTTTCTATGCATATACCTACATAACTAACATCATGTAAGCATCATAAGAACTCTAAGACTGATATTATCCTAATAATATAAGGAATTAAACATATACCATATTATGTTATTAGGGTGGAGAAGAGATACTCTAGTGTAGATGTTAGAAAACATCTTAACCACCTAAGTTAAGATGTACTCGATTTATGTATATCCAATCATACCAACATCATGATAGGCATATCTTTTAATATTGATAATATGAAATTAAGATAAAACGAAGTTAATCAAAATAATTAAATTGGATCCAGATAAAAACTCATGAACACGATAAAATATGATATGTTTTATTATTATACTATTTTTTTGTTAAATGATGGATGATACTAACTTAAGACTTCTCATCTTGAAGATGAAAATTTAGAATTTAAGTTGTTAAAAAAGGTCTTTACATACTATATTCTCGGTATTCCATTTTGGAATTTGTATGAGCTTGATGATTTACCACCAACTGAATTATAAGATTAATGTCTAAATTAACTTTTTATCATTTTTAATTTGTGATCAAGGATTTTCCAAAATCAAAAGTTTGTGAAAGTAGATGAAGGCAGTAACACTAAAATTATATGGTTAAAACCATTTAGGTGTCACTATTTTCGTAAGGTATTCCTAATTTGGTCCCCTTCTTTTAAACCTTCCCAATTGAGTCCTTATAAGTGTTAATTTCAAACAAATTAGCTCTTGCCGTTAAAAATCGTTAACGGTGTTAAAATTGTGCAGAGGTGGGTAGATGACGTGGTTAAAATTCTCCTTTTGAGGTGTTAAAATTGTGCAGAGGTGTTCAAATTTTTCCCATTCTCCTCTGCACAATTTTAACACCTCTGCACAATTTTAACACTTCAAAAAGAGAATTTTAACTACGTCATCTACTCACATCTGCACAATTTTAACACCGTTAATAATTTTTAACAGCAGGAGCTAATTTGTTTTAAATTAACATTTATAAAGACTCAATTGAAAAGATTTAAAAGAAGAAGACGAAATTGGAAAATAGATACCCTATTTTAACCAAATTATATTTTGTATAAAGAAGAAAAGCGAAGCTGAAAAAGCTAAAAAGTACCGTTATGAAGGTTTGAACGTTGCATTGATGATAGCAGAAAGGAAAATAGCGAAATGGTTGATGAGTCAGAGAATAGAACAAATGAAAAGAAGAAGAAACCCTAAAATCCTGCCAAAAGCAATTCCTGCTCTGTTTTCCTGCAACGTTTTCAATTCACGCATTAAAAACAAATGTCAGAGCATCCCCACTTCTTAGCTCTCTTTTCCATAACTTCATTTATGCACATCAATTTTATCAATTTTCTCATAAATGCTCAAAACTCATAACAATTTTATAAACTTTTTATCTCAAAATCTAAATAATTGCTTTAAAGTTTTTAATACATTTTTCATATACCATCATAAATAAATTATAGATATACTTTTTATATCAATTTAACTGAGATGTATATGATATTTGACATGAACTTATTATACCATTATAAAACATATTATAAATGTTTTTATTTTACTTTATTGTAATAGAAATAATACATAATAATAATAAAAATAATAATAATCTTATTTTTCACCTATTTTACCATTTTTCATTTAATCCAAATAATCTTAAATGTTTAGAATACATTCACCAAATTATAAAACATATTATAAATAAGTATTATTTTAAATTTTGATATCTATGACACCTCCAAAATTTATCATCACATAAAATCTTATTAAAATAAAAAAGATAATTCTAATTTAAATATAACAATTTTTTTTTCACTAGTTTTTTTCTTCAATATCCAAATATAAGAAAATAAGAAAATACTTTGTTTACAAAAATATAAGTTACTTTTAAGTTAATAATTAACATCTTATACTCTTTAGAGAGTTAATTTATTGGACATAATTTTGAAAACTTTATTTTATATCTTCATACAGCCTATTAAAATTCTAAAAAATATAATAAATTCAATAATATTAGTTAATTTTTTTAACAATTAAAAATGAAAAAAAAGGATTTTTGATATGACCGCGGGACTAAGGCAAATAAGTGGAAGATCTAAATCTATGTAAGTTTGCGAGGAAGAATGTCATGTTGTAAGCACGGAATATGAAAAGGGTAAATTGGTCATAGTGAGAAAATTGAAAACACTTGGGGCAATATAAGAGTTAGGTCCGACAATGTTAGTCAGAATCGATCACACAGCTTTTGTTTTCGCACTTCGCTGTCTGAGGTTCGTTCCAAACAGAAACATCGTTAATCCTCATGACCAGTTCTGCTATGCTTTTTTTGTTTTTGTATTTTTTTCTTCTGAAACCCTAAATTTTTTTTGTCTGCTATGAACTTTGGTTAAAAAAACTGTTTCTTGTACTCCATTCACCACAATTCTTATGTCATAGATCTTTGATTCGAACACAATTTCTGATCATTTCTCTGTTTTTCTTTTATCGCCTTTTGATTCCTTTTCAGGATTATAAGTGTTTGGGAAGCGCAACATCATCTCTCGACGGTATCAAGTAACCACTCTTCCTACACGGTTACATATGTCTGTGATTTTGTTCATGATTCTGCATTTGTTTAGGTTGACTGTAGCGTGGTCTCATGCTTTTGTCTGACAGTTGTTATATTCTTGAGGATATTTTTCATTGTGCACCAATTTGCTGTTGTTTTATTTTTTTGTTGAGGTTCCTTTGGTTGATTTTCCTGACGCCGACCGCCGCGGACACGGATTGCCGTGATTGTGAAAACTGCTTGTTGAACTGAAAAATTCTCTTTGATCTTAATTGTTAGGAAATATGAAAAATAAAAGCTGTTTTTTTTTAATTTTTTTTTATGATTCCGTGCTAAAATTTTTATGATTCCGTGCTAAAATCAGCTCAGAAATAAAATCTTCTGAAATCTTGGATTGCATGTTATTTTGAACTGTTAATTTCTTTAGGGTATCTTCACTTAAGATGATCGGGCAGAGTGATTGAGTGGATTTGAGAGAATTTGAGGATAATTTTTTTTATTGTTTATTTGAGTGAATTGGGAAGTAAACTAGAGTGGATTTTAAAATAAACTTTGTGAGAATTGGTGTAGGATTTAGTTTATATGACATTAAAATAATTTACTTCAAAATCCATCCTTGTTTATCTCCAAATTTATTCAAATAAACAACAAAAAAAAATTATCTTCAGATCCACTCAATCACTCTTCCAATCACCCTAGGTGAACACACTCTTATAGATTTCTTTCTTTAGTTGAGTTGGGTGGTTGTCTTGTATTTTTGGAAGCATCCGATGCTTCTTAAATGGATTGCATTTTGGTGAAGATATTTTTGGTGATCATCATACATATTTGGTTGACTGTGCTTTCTGAACTGTGTCACACATATTACATGTGTGTTTCTATTAGCTGCCAAAGTTGCCTACTTTAATACTTTGTGTGCAATATTCACCTGCTTTAATGCTTTATGCAAATAGTTGCCTGCTTTAGTGTATAGCGTAAATCAAGAAAAATATTTACCTACTTTTTTGTGCGAAGTTCATGTTGTTTTCCATCACATGATTTAGGGGCACTGCATTAGAGACCATTTTTTCATCCCTTCCTTGAATATTTAATCACAGTAAAACATACTAGTATGATAGAGAAACTTGTCTTAATTGAGAAGTGAAAACACTCAGGATAGTTTTATTTTTCCTGAAACAGAATGGATCATCAAGGGCATGGCCAGAACCCATCCATGGGGGTTGTTGGTAGTGGAGCTCAATTACCATATGGTTCTAACCCATATCAGCAAGGCCAAATAACTGGACCACCAGGGTCGGTTGTGGCATCGGTTGGGACCATTCAGTCTACTGGTCAACCTGCTGGAGCACAGCTTGGACAGCATCAACTTGCTTATCAGCATATTCATCAGCAACAACAACATCAGCTTCAGCAACAGCTCCAACAATTTTGGTCAAATCAGTACCAAGAAATTGAGAAGGTTACTGATTTCAAGAACCACAGTCTTCCCCTGGCAAGGATCAAGAAGATTATGAAGGCTGATGAGGATGTTAGAATGATTTCAGCTGAGGCACCAGTCATCTTTGCAAGGGCATGTGAAATGTTCATATTAGAGTTAACCCTGCGTTCTTGGAATCACACTGAAGAGAACAAAAGGAGAACACTTCAAAAAAATGACATTGCTGCAGCAATCACAAGGACTGACATCTTTGATTTCTTGGTTGACATTGTACCCCGTGAGGACTTGAAAGATGAAGTGCTTGCATCAATCCCTAGAGGAACAATGCCTGTTGGAGGGCCCGCTGATGCTCTTCCATACTGCTACATGCCTCCTCAGCATGCTCCTCAAGTTGGAACCGGTGGTGTCATAATGGGTAAGCCTGTAATGGACCCAAACATGTATGCTCAGCAGTCTCACCCCTACATGGCACCACAGATGTGGCCCCAGCCTCCAGACCAACGTCAGCCATCTCCAGAACATTAGCTCTTATGTGTCTTGGAAATTAAGGTGGGGATTTAGGCTCTTTCACTTTTAATTCTTTGAATTAAATTTTATGTTGAAATGCTTTATTTAGTAAGTTATACTAAATTTTTTATTCTGCGGTTTCAATTTCAGTTCTTTTCCTTGATGGATTCTAAATGTTATTCTGTTATGTAGACTATTATTGATAGTTAAAAAAGTTCGTATAATAGGTATGCCCTTTTGTGATTATACCCTTTTGTTCTGCCATTTCATAAACAAGCTTTTGTTGGACTTTCAACATGATATTTCTCTGTTTTTATACTTTGATCAGTTTCTGTTGGACTTTCAACATGATACTTTAAATTTTTTCTATACTGTTGTTCATCACAGATTCACGGTTCTTTGGTCTGATATTGCCTATATTTCTATCTTGCAGATAACCAGGCACCAGATTGAGTTGTGAATGTGAAACTGAAAGGTTGGGGAAGTCCATAGCGAGCAGAAGCTGTAGCTGATAGTTTACATGCAATGCAGACTATAAACATATGTAGATAATGTGCTAGGGAAAAACTTAACTTTGTCTTTGATTTAGCTGGATAAAATGGTATTTTTCATGTTTAAATTACAGGTCATCAGATGATGATATTTATTTACTGGTGCACAGCAGGATTTTTACTTGAGTGTTTAAACCTGCCATGTGCCCAAAATATATCCCATCTTATCATTCACATTATGGGTTCCTTATTCGCTTTGTTGGAAAGATTTCACCTGTCACATCTGATATGCTCAGAACTTATGCAAGAGCACATTTGCAGTTTTTATGATATGTACAGTATCAGTAATTCCACTGCGAGTTACATACTCTTCTACCCCATCACTCATCACAATGAAAGGGAGAAACGACTGCTACTTTGTTGCTGCAAGATTCCGTTTTTGGTAAGCAGCCCATGTTGATAAATTGGACTACATGGAGGTTAAACCTTTTCGCTATGAAGGGGTATTATGAGCAATTACTTGCAGAATTACATGATTTATAATTATTTTTTAGTTCATGATAAAAAATTTTTTAGAACTGTGTAGAGTAAGATGTTAGTGTTTATCTTATACTAAAAACCAAACTGATTTTTAAATTAACAATTAAAACAAATGTTTTAGCTCCTTTGTCAATGGAAAATCACTGGTGGTCTAGCTTTATGGAACAACATTACGAGATAAAATGGAGATCATGTTAAAGCTAAATGACTCTGAAAAAGTGGATAGGGACCACTCAATCAAGGAAATAATGATAATTGTAAGTGTGTGGTGCTCACAAAATGACGAGTGAACCAAGCACGGGTACCTGGAAATTATACTGTTAGGTTGGTAGAAAGATTCTCCAGTCACACCCTTTATGATGAGTCAGTTCTTCTTCATATCTGGGTTAAAAAGGTGAATGCTACTTATGCTGATGGTGTTGTGTGAGGTCAAATCGAGCTCCATATTTCTTGTCAATTTATAATGATTACATAATTTCATGCTATTGCCTATATTCCATTTTCCTTCATGGCACAAAGAGCTTGTAGTTGTTGGGATTTGTATTTGACTACAAGCAAGTTAATAATGACCACTAATTATGCCATGGCCAATTCAACATGAATGGAACGGGAAGGTAGAGTGAGCGTGTAAGTGTTTGAGAAAATGTTTGTGAGAAAAAATTTCATTGTGGAAAACGTAAAAACAGAGTTACACAAAAGTTTGTGGATGCTTGAATAGACAGGATTCAAGCAAACAGTCTATAAATAGAAAATAAATGGACTAATTAACTGAAACAAAATGGAAGAAGATATCTCAAATAATTATATCTCTGTCACCCCTCTCTCAAGGTGGGCATGAATATCATGAAGATTTAACTTGACCATTACAGTCTTGAAAGTAGTGAGATGAAGAAATTTAGTAAGATATCAACAAGTTGAGTTGTACAAGGAGTAGAAAAATTAGATTGAGAAGTGGAAGCAACATCACAAGACTTATTTTTAACTCAAAGAGAAGTTCTATGACCATAAACAATAACTTGAGAATTATTAGAAACAATAGTAGAAGTGTCATTACTATCTTGGGTGGGAGTGGGAGCTGTGGCAATTGAAACAATTAAAGAAAGAAAATAAAAAAAATAGTTATATCACTGTCATTGTGATTGGAAAGAAGTATAGTAAAAACATATGTTTTCGTCAAAACCATATTTCTAGAAACAATGATGAATTTTGAGTGAAGATTGTAAATAACATGTAACATAGAATGGCAAAAAAGTATTCGTATTTACGAACATATGCGGATAAAGTTAATATTTATAAATATTTAATATCTATTTATAAGTGAGTAGAGTACAGGTATCATATTATATCTACATGTACATATTTATTATTCATAAAAAAATTAAAATTAAAATTAAAATTTAATTTATATTTTATTAAGTTAAATTTAATTAAAATTAAATTTTAATTTATATTAAATTTAATTTATATTATATTTCTATATTTAATTTAATTTATATTATATTTTATATTTTTTCTAATTTTATTTTAAAAGTTTATAAAATATTTCTTTTAAAATATGTGTGGATATCCAAATATATTCACAAGTTCTAAAATATTTATAAATATTTTTTAAACGAGTATCTGACAAATAATAAGAAGTGAATTTTTTTGTTTGTTTAATACATCATTTGGTTCCTTCTTTTGGGGGTTTAGTTCAAAATGATCTCATCTTTGAACAAAATTCACTAAGGTTCCATGTTTCGTTTAAAAATGTTCAATATGATCTTTTTCGTAGACGTCATTAAAATCGTAACGGTGCATATGCTAGCGTGGCGAAACTTCAATGACCTGCTTACTTCGATGTTTACGTGGCTTTGTGAAGTCATTTTAATGTGTAAATATTTAAGAAAAAAATAAAATGAAGTAAAATAGGTTAAGTCTGGGTTAAAGTAAAAAACCCTTATTTGATTCTGCTGGATTAAAGTAAAAAACGTCAATTCCTGGGTTTTTCGTTCTTGTGAAACTGGTAAATGATCCTAATCTAAGCCTAATTAGTTGATGTTCTTGTGTTATTTAGAGGTTAGGGTTTAATTTGATTTTGTGTTAAATATAGGTATTTTCTTCTATTGATGATGATTTTGGGGGTATAAAAAATTGTTGTTTAAATCAAATTATCCTCATCTAAGAATCCTATTGCCATTTCTGGGTTTAACAATCTGATGAAACTGGTCTTGTAATCACTATGGCGCGGTGATTCATTGAAGGTCAAATTTGAAGAGCGTACATACATGAGGTAAGTGTTGCTAACCCTAGCCTACTTACTTGATGTTCTTGTTGTTGGATTTGGGGGTTAGGGTTTGAGGTGAAAATAGAGGGTAGAGTGGAGGTGGAAAGTGATGGTGGAGAGGAAGTGGACGGTGGAGTGGAGGTGGACAGAGATAATGGACTGAAGTGGAAACTAGTGGTGGAGAGGAGGTGGATGGTGGAGAAGAGATGGACAAAGATAGTGGACTGGAGGTGGAAACTAAGTCAGATATCTATCATGTGTTTTTCGTTGATATCCATTTGGGACCAAAGTACACAGTTTTAAATTGAAAAAGGGACCACATTGCACATTTTTTGACCAAAGGGGAAACTAAATTTAACATTATATATAAACACCTGAACGTAAACATTAAACTTCACCTTCATATTATTTCTGCGTTTCTGGCTTGTGCAATTTGCAGGTTGGTGCCCATGGATACTGCTTGCGAACTAGGGTTTCTGCGATTTGGGTAGTGATTATATATGTTTATGATTTGCTGCAGGTGTGAATTGGGTTTCTAGGTGTCGCGATTGCGATTTTCTTGTTAATATTTGGGTTGGGATTTCTGGTTTGCAGGTTAGGGATTTCGATTCGGTTCTTGCTTAATGGTGGTGAGGCGCAACGCATGGTGGAGATTTTGCCTTGATTACTGGCGACACAGTTTAGGGTTTCATGGTGGCCAGGGTTTGATTTCTGGGTTTTCTGTTGTTTTTCTCTGCTTCGAATCGTAGGTTTGTGTTGATGATGGTGACGGCGGCATGGTGGCCTGAGGGTTTGGTGGTGGCGCATTTCGTTCTGCGGCAACGGTGACAATACTGATTGGAACACCACTTTCACCACAATGTTGAACCCAGAAATGACGAAATCACTCTTAGATAAAGGTAATTTTCTTTAACCCAAACTTAAACCTATCACCTACCTTGCGTCATTTTAATTTTTTAAAATATTTACGCAGTGCAACCTCTTCACAGTGCCACGTATTCATCAAATTTCACAGCTCACTCAAGTTTGCCTACGCTGGCATTTGCACCGTTATGATTTTAACGACATCACTGAAAAAGACCTTATTGAATAGTTTTTAACTAAATATGGGGTCTCAATGAACTTTTTTCAAAAATAGAACCATTTTGAACCAAACCTTCAAAAGGAGGGATCAAATGATGTATTAAACTTTTTTTTTTAACCAAATAACGACTACACACTTTTGTTGCTTCATGATTCGTTGACCTTCCTAGTTATAACAAAGCAAAGTATAACTTCGTATTGCTCTTTAGAAATAACAAATTGAGTACTAGTTTTATCATTCTTCACAACATGAGGATCAACAACAACGGTAGATGATTTAATATCAAACATACTAGCATAAGACTTTGGAGGAGTAGATTTATTTTTAGTATTGTTATGACAGCCTTAAGTAAGAACATGTTTGACCCACGGTTGTTGTTGAACTCTTGTTGGAACTGTCTTGAAAATTAAGATGAGCAATAGACTCTTGAGAATTATGGGGGAAAGAACCACTGAATTCACGTTCTTGTTGAAGAATTAAGGAAAAGGTGTTAACAAGAGTTGGCATAGGTTCCATAAGCATGATTTGAGAACAAAATTGAGAGAAATTAAGGCCACGAAGAAATTTTATAACACAATCATCATCACACTCTTTTTGAATCTTCAATATTAAACCACAATTGCAGGAAGAAGTGCAACTGCAAACAAGAACTATTCGATATAAAGACAGTTCTTTCCAAATAATTTGGAGACGAGTATAATATTGAGAAACTGTGGAATCACCTTATCTACAGCTTTAAAGTTATTCTTGGATACCAACAATATGAAATTTATCACCATGCGAGAACCTTTGATAAAGATCGTTCCACATGTTGGAAGTAGAGTCCATTCACATGTCTGATCGCTTGATGGCATGTGCCATTGATCTTGTAGGCCAGGTAATGACCATCTTGTTGCATCGTTTCCAAGCTTCGTGTAGAACATTGTGGGAAGGTGGACAAAAAAGAGTGCCAAGAACATATCTGCCTTTGTTGGTGGGTTCGAGCGCAACAAACATATTGTGTTTCCATTGCTGGTAATTATTATCAGCAAGAAGAGGAGCCACTAGAACAAGAGTGATACTTTCCCTTGGATGAAGAAAAAGGAGAAACACAGAAGAGGAGAAAAAGGCAAAGAGAAGACAAAGGCCGAAGGTGTTAAACTAATACCATGTAAGTGTTTGAGAGAGAATTTCTCATTATCAAAAACGTAAAAATAGAGTTGCTCAAAAGTTTGAGTGCTTGAATATAAAGGGATTCAAGGAAAGAGTCTATAAACAGAAAACAAATCATGTGTGGCAGTATTATGGGATAGAGTGACAACACAAAAAAAGACAGTTACTGCACAAAATTTTACCACTGTGGATGCTGAACCATATCTATTTGATACGTTTCGTACACGTACAAATTATATAAACTTATATAATTTTAAGCGAACTGTGACCAATTGCCTTTGTGATCCTTCTATGCTTCATAACTTTTTTAGTCACATTTATCTCTTCCTACATGCCAGCCGTTGCATATATATTAGATAGAAGAACATGAACCCCACTTTGACCAGGTTCCCACCCTGTTAGTCGTGGTTTCACTTGATTAGCAACAGACAAGTTTTCTTAAATCTGGTAGCCATTTAAAAGAGCACCCCATATGGCAGTATTTGGTTTTACGGATATTGTTTCCACTAATCTTTCTGCTTCTGTGAAACGACCGGCCCGACTCAAAAGATCAATCATGCACACATAATGTTCTCTTTCTGGCACTATACCGTACATTTCTGTCATTTGTCTAAAATGTTTTTAAGCCTCTTCAACGAGTCCAACATGACTACATGCGAATAAAACTCCTAGGTAGGTAATGTGATCAGGAACTAGAGAACTATCCTTTTGCATTATTTGAAACATCCTCAATGCTTCATTTCCACGACCATGCATGGCTAAACCATTAATCATGGTAGTCCAGATCACCACATCCTTTGGCTGCAAACGGCTAAATATCTTCTGTGCACCTCCTAACTCACCAATCTTGGCATACATGTCAAGAAGAGCAGTATCAAGGGCAATGCCTGTTGTAATAAGGTTAGTTTTTAATAGATAAGCGTGAACAGCTTGTCCCAATGCTAGAGCACACAGATGGGCACAAACACTTAAAAACACTTATCCTGATGCCTCTCATACTGCCTCTCACACAGATAGGCATTAATCATACTGTTCCAAGCTACAATGTTTCTCTTGGGCATTTTGTTGAACAGTTCTCTTGCTATCTTCAAGCAACCACATTTGGCAGTCCTGACTTCATATCTGCACATGACGCATACATTTGGAGTAATCCAGTAGCAACATGGGCATCATCTTCAAACCCGGATTTCACGATGCAGTTATTAATGCATTTTCCACAATCTTGATCGGCAATTAGACAACATGCTTTGAGTGCAAATGGGAAAGTAAAGTGATTGGAGGAATACCCATCTTCTATCATTTGTCTATACACAAACATAGACATTCTTGGATTGTGAACGTTAACAAAACCTCGTATCATAGAGTTCCAAATGTTAACGCTAGGGGTATCAATTTGGCAAAATACAATTGATGTCCCCAAATTCTGAATCTACACAGAAGTCAATAAGCTTGCTCAAGCAGACGCACTTAATAGTTGGGGCTGTGACTATTAACCCATGCAGTTTTTTCATTTCACTCATACTTTTGCATTTTGCTAACAGAGAGAGAATGGAAATTTTGTTTATCATCCCCAACTATGCTCAAGAACAATCCCAACATGGCCTTGTAATATTGTCGTCACCTGCAAAATAAACCAAGTTTACATTTTGGAGAGTGTATTTACATACCCCAATTGTTTCCTTAAGAACATTTTCATTGTCCTATTTTGATGTAGCTCACGCAAGATCCAATTTTCAGCCCCAATGACACGTATGGATAAAAAAGTTACTTCGATAGCATTCTGGGTCAAATATCAATGATAAATAAATGGATCCAAATGTGTTCTTAGAATGAAAAAATCCAAAAGATGTGAACTTTGAGTATGATGGAGACATAAAAATACTGTTTCTAAAATTATAAAATACTGAAAATTCATTGCAATCTTGGTTGGTTTTGTTGATTTGATCTAAAGATTGCCCCTTTTGGGATACCTTTCAATTGCACATAATTATGGGAATGAATAACAAAGACGTGGATTCATTATCCATTATCTGGCTGTAAATGTGCTGGAACATAAATATTTTGAATCTACATCTTTACAATCATAAATAACAAAATTAATATTTTAAAGGCACAACTCATCTTTCTTACCTCATCTTCTCCAAATGGTAAGACTAAAAAACTGTTTGGGTTGTGATTTTCTCTTACGTTACCTTCTTTTACGAAGGACGAATTTTCATATTTTCTGTTTGAGAACTATCATCTGGTTTGTTCAAAACGTGTATGAATCATGTTCATAATCAGTTTTAACTAGTTTAATCAGGACAATTTCATAATGACAGCGCATGATACATTGACAAAACTAAAGTTTATTTGTAGGATAACATATTTTAATAACAATTTTTTTATAATATTTTAATATCGTGTTATTTTATATTCATCTATATTAATATTTATGATTATTATTATTATTAATTATTAAACAAATATTATAATAATGTTAAAATGTTATCATTATCCTTATTTATACTATAAAAGTGTTTTCGGTTATTTTTTTTTTTTGAAAAAAAACTAGATTTATCATACACACCATGGTGATAAGGCAAGGTAATAGTAGTTCTTATGTTATTTTTTTTTTCTTAAACTTAAGAAAATATTTTTGATAATTAATTACAATCTTTGTTAGTGGAGTTTTTTTTATTGAATATAAAGTAAAAGTGTTTTTTTTTTCCATAAAATCTCTACCAAAATCATATAACGTTTTTAGTAGAAAAAGGTTTTAAAAATTCATTTTAATTTTTCTCTGTTGGAAAGATAAGATTTTTCTTAATTTATGTTTTTATATTTGTAACATATACAATGATTACTTTATAAATTTGTGTTTTTATTCAACTGATGGAGTTAGAAAGGTGAATATGAATGTTTAAGGAAAATAGTATGTGTTTGGACATAATAAATGGCATCAACTTTGCATAATGTCAGTTCCTATAGACAGATAATCATTCCGTGTTGGAGTTTTGTAACAGCAAATACACAGTTCGATGAAGGTGCAAACAAAATTGATACCATAACTGGCACTACGTTGGATGAAAACAAAAAACAACAAGGTATAAGGTAAGAACATAAACGTGAGTTATTCAGGAAATCCATGCATATTACATGAGCATTGAAAATGGAGTGTAATGCACACTTCATACACAAACAAACAAAGAGATTGCATATATATTGGTATCTGTTTCTCATACCATAGTCATTTTCTTGTTAGAGAAATTTTTTATCCATGGCCAATGTCACAGAATGTAGCAGCAGGAGTGGTCAGAAAAGCAATGATGTGTGGCCATGCAGAATGAAGCTAACAAGAGATTGCATGCGCTGGGATAGCCTCAAGATCTCACCTAAGGAGTTTGAAGAAAGCTTGCTAGGGCACATGAATGAAAGCAGCCGCAAAGCTTTGGAGTCATGGATTCCAGTGAACATCTTGATTTATGATGTTGATAATGGTGAAACTTACGATGCTAAGTTGTTCAAGAAAGAGTCGTTTTGGTTTGATCCTATGCCTGTTTCTGGTGAAAAGCCAACGAAGGGAAAATCCATGGAGGAGCCACCTTGTTACAATTTGGAAAAAGCAAGGGAAGAGTTTGCTTATTCGATTGAGCCTTTCAGACAGATCATAAGGAAAAGAGATCTCAAGTATGATCAAGAAATTGGACTTCGCTACTGTGGTGGCAATGTGGTTGTGGCCTTCGAGTTTTCGGTTTTGCATTCACCACCTTTGGATATTCCTAGCTATAACCTTAATTATATATAGATCTATATATAAAACACATGTCAAGATCATTCGTGCTGGTTTAGTTGCATTTTTACTTTGTGATTGTTAGAAATTCTATATATCTATGTTCAAACAGGAAAACTATGATGGGAGGTGAAGATGAGTCTCTTACTGTAGAAAAAAACATGCTTAGATTGATAAATTTGTCCATTTCAAAACTAAGGCTGAGATATTTTCTTTGTTTTTCTCCTGATTTTGCTGTAACTTCTTTTCACTTTCTCTTTTCCCTTTGTGTTGATAGAGGGATGCGTGACGAGAAGAGTTACAGATGAACGTGATTCAAAAATTGAAACTAAATCTGAGGCAAGATGAACGAGAAGACGCGGCGCTAGGGTTTTCTAAGGATTAATTGTGAAAAACAGGAATAAAAAAATGACAAAAATAAAATATATATCTCAAAAACTAATATATATATATATATATATATATATATATATATATATATATATATGTCCGAATATTAGAAAATTTTTGCTAGGAATTGCACAATTATTACGTCAAATAAACATGGTGTTATTTAAATTAAGACATCTTTGAAAATTTTCAAACTGATTTAGTTTTTCTATTATGATAAAATTATAATATACGAACTAAATAAAATCATCTTGACTAAAATAAAAAGAATGAACCAAGATATTTATTTGGGGTAAGAAATTGAATATTAAGCCTAAACAAAAGATGCCACCACAAAATGTAGATGTTGATGGAAGTTAAATTTATAAGTTATAATATATAGCTTAGTGTTTTTATATGTAATGAAAATTAGGAATTGATATTAAAAACTATAGGGAAAAATTGGTTGATTAAGGGCTTGGATGATTGGTGAAAATGTACAGAAATGTTTGTTGATAATTAAATGTGCACGCATTCCACATGGATCCGCTACACTGGACTCAGACAGATATAGGAAGACAAAACGACACGGATTACTCAGAACCCTTGGGGAAGAAGAAGAAGAAGAAAAAGCAATGAGGTGAGAGAGAAACTTTTGGTTTGTGAAATCGCAATTCATAGCATAAGCGAAGAGAAATGGAGGTTAGAGCCAGAGCACCGGGGAAGATTATATTGACCGGGGAACATGCTGTGGTTCATGGATCCACCGCAGTTGCTACTTCCATTGATTTATACACCTACGTTTTTGTCCACTTCTCCACTCCTTCCGGTATTTTACTTTCTCCATTGATTTCATTCTGTTGTTCTTTAAATATCCACCTCGTGATCGCAGATATGTGTTATTATTGTTGTTATTTGGTTGAAACTTGCGAAATTTGTGATGATCGGTAATGGCGTGTTTGAGAGACGCCGTTTTAGTTGTGGTTGAGATTCTGATTCGGTTAGGATTTGTGGATTGTGTGATAGACGACGGGGATTTGTTGACACTGCAGCTGAAGGACACGGCTTTGGAGTTCTCGTGGCCTATTAGTAGAATAAAAGCGGCGTTTCCAGAATCCGTGTTATCTTGTACTCCTACCTCCTGCTCCGTTGAGGTTGCGAAGATCATTGCCGCACTCGTTGAAGAGCTGGACATTCCAGAGGCTAAAATTGGAATTGCCTCTGGAGTTTCCGCGTTTCTCTGGCTGTACTCTTCTATTCAAGGGTCTGAACCAACTCTAAAATTCTTGTTGTGTGTATGTGAATGTGTTTGTGTTTTATTTGTGTAGGTTTGATTGTGTTTCGCTCTTTGTGTAGATTTAAGCCTGCTACTGTGGTTGTCAATTCTGAACTTCCTCTCGGTTCAGGATTGGGTTCCTCGGCCGCGTTTTGTGTGGCTCTCGCGTCGGCCTTGTTGGCATATACTGATTCTGTTTCTCTGGATTTGAGTCATCAAGGATGGCTCTCCTTTACGGAGAAGGATCTTGAGTTGGTAAATAAGTGGGCCTTTGAAGGGGAGAAGATCATTCATGGAAAGCCATCTGGAATTGACAACACAGTAAGCTCGTATGGTATGCCTCAGCGATTTTGCTACTAAATTTCATTAAATTTTATTGATTACTGTTTGGAACTTGTCTTTTTGTGCATTTATTCTAGTTACTGATGATTAGAGTTTGAATGTTTTGTATTAATAGGTTGAAAAGGAACATAACCTTTGAATAATAGGAGTTTGGAGGGGATGAATGAAATGTTTTCGGTTGTTAGGAAGGGATGTGGGAACTAGCCGTGTACGTGTTTCTCTTTTACTTGGTCTGTTAATAGTCTCACCAGAACTAATTTTAATTAATGTGGACCGGAAGGCATAACTTAAGGTCATGGCACACTGATTTGTGCCAGTGAATTGACAAATATACAAGTCTATGATGGGAAATATCATGTATAAATTGTGATTTGTTTGGAGTGTTTAATTATCATATACTGTGTTTACAAATGTAAGTTACTGCCATTGAATCTACAACTCACTCGATAGTTACCATTATCAGGTAACATTATCAGCTTCAAGTCAGGTAACATAACGCGCACAAAGTCAACTTTGACACTTAAAATGCTCATCACGAATACAAAAGTTGGGAGAAACACAAAAGCATTGGTGGCTGGTGTTGGAGAGAGGATGCTAAGGCATCCTGAAATAATGGCTTTCGTGTTTAGTGCTGTTGATTCTATTAGCAAGGAGCTGACTTCCATTCTCAAGTCACCCACACCTGATGAGCTCTCTCTAACTGAGAAGGAAGAGAAGATAGAAGAACTAATGGAAATGAATCAAGGTCTGCTCCAGTCTATGGGGGTCAGTCATGCCACTATAGAAACTGTTCTGCGAACAACATTGAAATATAAGTTGGCTTCCAAATTGACTGGAGCTGGTGGTGGGGGCTGTGTTTTGACACTGCTTCCAACATGTATCCTCTTCATTTATTGTTGTTTTCCTTGTGCTTCTAATGCTTTCCATTACTCTCTAATTTTCTTTTTCTTTTTTATTTTCTTGTCTGCAGTTAGTTAATAGCCTATGTTTGCTTTTATTATTCTATTAACAAGTTTGGTTTAGAAAAGAGTAGGGAAAGGGAAGGACTCCTTGTTTAGTTTGAGAGAACTTAACAGAATAAAATAATACACTATCATACTCTTATCATATACCTATAAAACCATTAAGTTCAAGTATTCAAACTAATGATAATTTAACCAGCACATTTTACAAACTTGAAGCGTTTTCCGTCACCTTCAAATCCTTAAAATATTGGAGGAGAGACAAAATTAACAGGGAGGGCCTCTTTTTACCAGTAAATACTGCCGAAAGGGTTGCCCTGGATGTTCTGCTATTTATGTGCTGCCTTGTTAATATGCACGAGGTTTGTATATATACACTCATAAGGCGTTTATTAAACCCTAGACATGCCCTTTTTTGGATTAACTTTTTAACACAGGAGTTTTTCAGTTGAGATAAGTTTAAGGTAGCTCATAAATTTGAATTAGGGGCATATGAAGAAATTAGGTGAGAAAATTGGGAGAGGTTAAATGAGGAAGCTTCTTAGAAAGTTAAGGACTGCAAGTACTTGTTCAGAAATTTATGCCCAAGTGCATGGAGTGCATTTGTGCTGGATGAAAGTTAAATGAGGCAACATCTTGATTTATTTTGTTCTTCTTCTCTAAGTGTTTGTTATGATATAGGGACTTAACTACATAAGCATGGCTAGAAAACCTGCAAGTGACAGTAAAGACGTGTTTCTTTAGAGGAAAGTCTTTGCATTTATCTATTTTTTCTATCTGACTTTCATTTACTCCAAGTAATGTCATTCTACTTCATACATCACAGTTTTCTTTCTCTAGATACTGTTTGGCCGACTAAAACTTAATTTTCTGGTGGTGGACGATTTATTGTCTTCATAAGAATAGAAACCAAAGTCGTTTCCTTAATCCTTGTTGGCCATCATGATTTCTTAGCTTTTAAGTATAATATATTTTTTAATCTCAATTTCTTCTATCGCTTCCTTGACATACTTTAATCAGTACTATCAGGCACTATTGTAGACAAAGTAATTGCTGAACTGGAGTCATGCGGATTCCAGTGTTTCATTGCTGGAATTGGCGGGGGAGGTGTTGAAGTTAACTTTGCGAAGTCATCTTGATTTTCTATTTTTATTTTTCCAGGTATTTGATATCAACAAGTATCCGATCCTCACATAAACAGCATAAATAAATATGCTTCCTTTTTTACTTCTAGTGGGTCAATCTGTAACTTTTTCTTTTCTGTTGTTGAATTAATTTAAACAGTTTCTTATTCAATCCTGAATGGAATTGGCGGATATAAATTCGCATATTTGATTAAGAACATGGTAGTCAACGGGATCGTGGAGTGACGAATCGTATCCAAGGTCCGTCTCTTTCACACGCACACGCTTTAAGTGATCTTACTGATGTGGTTTAGAAATTGTATGAAAACGTTTTAGTGTCATAAGGCTGACTCAGATACTAATTACCTGGACTGCTTCGAGAATATTACCGGAGGAACTGAAAACAGAACAGTACGTACAAATTACCCATTTTTACGTACTAAGTAGCCAAGCCATTTTTGTGTCTGGATATTGGATCCAGTTATATTGCTAGACTCGTGAGAGATGAATCGGATCCATTTTCTTGACCCTTAAGAAAAATAGTAGATCCTTTACATAAAAGGAGTTGAAAATATGGAAACGAATGAGAATACTTTCTTAATTACAGAAGTGTTCTTTTCTTCCTGCGTTCCCATAACTACTAAGTGTTCCTCAATTTTTAAAATGATTATTTTACTCTTCGTAGAAGTTACTTACGTTACATCTATAGGATGTGTAAAGTATAAAAATACCCTTACTCTAGTTATGAGGATAAATATATTGAATTTTCATGATTCTACATTGCCTAGTTCACTTGATTTGTTTTCTTGGATGAATAAGCCAATTGAGAATTTCACGTGATAGGAAGTTTCATAAACACACTTTTATTATTCATATTCACGCTTAATTTTGTTCAGTAAAATAACTACGAACAGAATTTTGACAACATGGCAGTTGGTGGCTAAGACAATCATTACGGAGAAATTGAGCTCTACAATGACCACATCTATCCACATTACAATAGATAGTCTTACACTCAATTTCAAGTAGCATTTTTATTAGTTTTACACTATATGTTTCATAGCAAAACATGCCTTACTTTCAACTACAATCTTCATCCAAACATGTAAATTCTTCCTTACATATTAACTCCTTTAGAGATTGTCAATGTAACGTACACCAACCTCTATCAAGGAGAATCAATTATCTTTGGAAAAACTCATCAAGCATTCACAATGGTTCCACCTGAAAGAAAAAAGCCAAAAAAAAAAAGTAAGTCAAATACGGAACAATAAGTGCCTGTAGTTAAAATAGTATTGGTGTGTTTATGACCATTGGGGTGGAGAACTTGGCCAGTTATGTAAGAGGAGCATTGGTTGCTAGCAAGAAAGACATAAGATGGAGCAACTTCAATAGGTTGGCCTGCTCTTTTCATTGGTACTTCTGAACCAAATTCAACAATTTCTTCCACCTTCATAGTTGCTACTATTAATGGAGTCCAAATCGGTCCAGGTGCAACCCCATTCACTCTTATTCCCTTACTCACAAGCTGAAGTGCTAAGGCCCTTGTAAACGCCACAATGGCTCCCTTTGTGGACGTGTAATCCACTAGTGTTGCATGTCCCCTGTATGCATTCACTGATGTTGTGTTGATAATGCTGCTTCCTTCCTTCATGTGCTTCACAGCATGCCTATAAAATTAATGTCATAGGTTACATGTAATCTATTTTAGTTTTAATCACTGCTTTAGTAGTTAACGAAATAGATAAAATAGATCATGTTGTGAAGATCAATGTCGGAAACAATGTTTAAAGACAGGTTTGGTTATCTGTTTACTTGGTCATGAAGAAATGAGAAAAGATATTAGTGCGAAACACTCTCTCGAGTCTAGTTTCATCGATCTCTTCCAATGATTCACTCTCATATTGCTCAGCTGCATTGTTGACCAAAATGTCAATGCGACCATAAGCATCTACCACCTCATCCACCACTCTTTTGCAATTGACTTCATAACCCACATCCACAGCTATAGCCATTGGATCTTTGGCATCTGCAGTCTTAGCTTTTCTGATAATTTCAAGTGTGTCTTTGGCATCTATATCTTCCTGTTCCTTCACATAGGTGAAGATAACAGTAGCACCCTCCAACGAAAACAAGTTACACACGGCTCTGCCAATTCCAGAGTCACCTCCAGTTATTACAGCTACCTTCCCCTGAAAATATATATAACCGATTAAACAGAAGGAGATAGAAAAAAGTACTTTCAGATAAATAAATCACTGCATATTATGATTCATCAGATACTTGAAGTTTATTTGATGGTTTGTAATCTGGACTGCTATATTGGGGTGGTGGATTCATCAGATACTCTTTGCCAGGTTGTGTGTCTTGCTTCTGAGGGGGGAAGTTCTGTTTACCAGAAGCCATTCTCTCTCGTAAAAGAGCTTCAATTTTGAGAATCTAAAAGATGGTCGAAAACTGTGCGGTGTAGTCCTGAGGTGAAAGGATGCTTTATAAGGTTGTCCTTGTTGAAGAAAAGGTTAGGAACGTAGGGTACGTTTGTGATTATGGAATGCAAATTGATAGATACACATACTAATACACATGTTTTGTCTAGTGATTTATTCAGAATTAGCAAGGAGGCGCTCATGTGTTGTGTTTATAAGTTGCATAAAAAGAAAAATACTACATATAAGAGAAATATTCTTATCTCACCTATGAACTTGATAATATACTATTAAGAGAATATTTTTTTATATTTAAAACTAAAACAATAAATACAAAGTAGGTGTATTATTGAACTATACATTTTATAATTGAAAAAAGTTATAATATTGTACCGTATCATCTGATAAAAAAAAAGTGGAAAATAATAAAAAATAGTATTTATTGAGAATAAAAAAAAAATAGATGTCAAAATACAATTGTTCTCTATAATTGTAGGAGGGGCACTCGGTGGGATTAGCTTGTGGTGTTTATTTGGTTGTCCTTTCATTGTTAAAGTGGTTCACTTCAGGACACGTTTTTTCTTCCTTAACTAATTTTGTGACAACTGTCTAGGCATCTTTCCTCACGTTTTCTATTTGGAGGAAACGTGTTCTTGACGGTGCCGTCTAAATAATATGATCGGCTACAATTAACTTCTATGATACAATTTTCGGAAGTATAAAACCTATTCATTACAGTCACTAATAAAAAAACATACTAAGTAAAAAAAAATCAATTATCATTCTCATACTTCTATCTTATACTTACATTTGTGTAAGATTTTATTCTCGTATCTATCAAACATCGAGTACATTCTTTTGTAAGTTATTTTATTTTTTAAACAGTAATCAAATAATTTATAAAAATAAATACTATAATATATGAACATGAAATAAATAATAATTAACAATTAAATAACAATAGGATAAATGTGACATCCCAATAATTATATATATAACTATATAATATCGAATGATAAACATCATGGTATGACAGAATAGTTTAAGGATGAAAATATAGTTATAATCTTTACCGTCATCCAAAACTGATCATAAATTTTAAAATTTTACTTACAAAAGAGTATTTAAAAATAGAGAAGACAGTAAAAAGAATCCTAAGAACTAGGTAGCTGCATCATCTTCCTCCAAAGTTTGTTCCAGAAGCACCTCTTCTACCTCTGCTCACATCCAAGTGAATGATTATTGCAAAAGGAAGAACACAAACATATAAGACACAGACAAACAGCAAAAAAGCAAGGGTAAGTTAGGTTGAAAAACATACATGATATCTAATAATATTAAGTATAACAACACATTCATAAGCAAGTACACAAGCAAGTATCATATCATATTATAAAGCATACTAGACTCGTCCGGACTTAGAATGAATATCGATCTGGGGCGAGTTGTGCACTTGTGTGGCCTCTACTGCTTTGCAAAGTCATTGCCGAGGGGTTTCACCTGACCACACACAAGGTTAGTCTGTTACCGCACGATAGACCTCTAGTGATAGCGCCTACCCTAGGACCTTCCACTACTCTCACCACATGCGTCAATCCTCTCTAAGTGAGAATGAAAGACCATTAGAGTGTTGGGATAACCCTCCATATGGAAGCCTCATATATTGATTCTAAAACACTACAATGATCTCACCTACAGATCTTACTTCAATACCATTCAAATCACAATCCTCTTTGAATCATCAACATACCATACTTGTTACATCCCACACCAATCATAACCTTTATATGTACATACTTTCAAACTATAATTCACACACAGTACACATGTCCTCAATCATGTTGCAAAATCAAGCCATATATATACAAACATACAAGGCACTTTTTCAGTCAAACAACATCAATCAATCCATGGCATAAGGATACTCATATTTAGGTAAGGAAAACAATTCTGAAACCATCACTAACAGCTTCGAAAGGGTCCAAAACGACCTAAGGAACGTCCAAAATGGACATCCGAAACCCCAAAAACTATCAAAAACAAAAAACAACAGCATGTTGATACGCCCAGGGGCGCTATGGGGTGCTCAGCGTGAATCGTTGCTGTATTAGGGGCGTCAGGGCTCCACCAGGGGCATTGGGGCGCCATATCAGTTGACAGCAACTATGAAAATTGGCTTTTAATGCACTTGGACCCTATTCTAATGACTAAAGGGGTTCTTTACACATTTGTATTGATGGGAAAACACGTTTGTAAGTTAAAACTAATATCCATTTCATCACTAGATCCAAGGCTAGGTGTATCAAACCACTTTTGACACTTTATAAACCCAATTTCATTAACCTAGAGGTCTAAAATTGAATTTACCACTTAGAATGTGTTTTTAGCAAATTTAGCACTTCTAACAAGTCTCAAATGACTCAATCAAATTGTCTCCACTGCCCACTTACACCCTAGACCTCAGTTACTAAAAAACACCTCTCACTTCCTCTAAACTCACTCAAAACACTAGTTTTCCTCAACCTAAGGACTTAACTCCACTTCTGCCATTTAGAACCTCATTTTAACCAATTTTATAGTCCTAATAAGTTAAATTAACTTGTCTAAGCTGCCTCTACCATTCAAATATGTCAAAGACCCCTAACTTTAAAATTCCTTATCTCACTTCCTCCAAAATACCCTAAAGCACTACCAAACCATCATGCTTTCTATTTAAACTATGTTATAACAGATTTCACACCCCCAATTACTCCCAACCCAGCCAATTACAGCAAACTAAACCCACCCCACTCAGTTCATAACATCATGGCACAGTTTCACAGATTTCACATCTCAACTTTCAAAGCATACATGTCTCAAATCCACACAAACATCAATTCAAATAGCAATATACACTAAAAGAAAACAGTTCTACATGCATCATCACATAATCATCACAAATTCTAATTTACACCTATGAAAATTCTACAAAATCAGAAATAACCCAGCTTCCCTTACCTCTTAATTGAACAACCAAGTTCCCAAAGACCCTAACCACACGCTTGCACCTCCCAAAATGCTAGAATTTCCTATAGATCATCATTTAATGATAGAATACAGATTTTAGAATCTAATAGAAGCTAGAAATTGAAGGAAAGTGCAATGGGCCACATGCAACCAGATTTGTTGCATGATCAAAGCCCTAATGAACTGAAAAGAGGAAAACACTTACCAGAGGAAAAATGCTAAATTGATCGGTGGGATTTCAAGCTCTCAGCGCCAGGAATCCTTACGTGCTTCTTGATTGTTGAGAAGACGGTTCAGTGAGAAGAAGTGGTAGAGAGAAAGTAGAGCTGAGTTTTAGAGAGAAAGCAGAAATAGGCTAATGAACCAGGTTATTCTAAAGAGATTCTGTTTATACTATTAAAAGTTGGTTCTATTAACCCAATACACTAATTCCCTCTTTTAACCCATTTTTCAGGTTCTCACAATAAAAATATAGAGAAGAGGAAAAATGACACCTATTTTAAAAATAAATTATAAAATTAAAGACAATAAAAAATTCATATAAATTTTATAAATTATCTAAAAATTATATATGTTTTAATAATTTAAAACAGGATGAATAAAAAGATCGAATATATAATGTAGAATATACATATATATAATTCTTTATTAAGATTTATAAAGAATGCTAGAATTATTTATTAAGATTGGAACATGATGAGAAAATGCAATTTTATAATTCATAGTACTTGGTATGGAACTGCATTAGACTATGTAGCTAATGTGGCAGAAAATAAATTGTTTTTTAATACGTTAAGGATGATTTATAGTTAAAATGATAAATTGATAGTTTAAATTGTTAATTCCTTGCATAATTTAGAAAAATTACTATTCAATTTTTGTGAATTGTATTTTGATTTCTATTTTTCATTAAAATTTTCAATTATTTTCTATAAAGGTCGACAGGGGATTATTATTTAGTCATTTTTAATTACAAATCAAACATGTACAAATACATAATTGTTGGTATCGGAGGGGTTAATTTTTAAAAGAGTTTAACGCAGCGGATTAAAATACAGAGAGCGTACAGCGTATCAAGTCACAGTTGAAACAATTTTGTCTTTTTTAATTTTAAACAATTTTCTTTCAGAAAATTTACCAAGCAGATAACGTGCGTAAATAATAAAATGAGTATAGGGCAAAAGAAAATCACACAGGNATTTTTATACTGGTTCGATTCAACAGAATCTACGTCCAGTCGTTAATCACTACAAAGAGTGATTAACAGTTCCACTAAAAATTTGTTTAACAGATTACAAGATAATAAACAGTAATAGAACGAAAGAGATAATTCTACCAACTTGAAGAGAACCTGCACTGGCAATCGACACACGATTCACGTGCTTCTCCTTACACAAGACCAGGTAGAGAGCCCTACCAACTTGAAGAGAGTCCACTTCTTGTATCAGCACACGATACGTAAGCCTCTCCTTCCACAAGATCAGGCAAGGGAACACAGTAAACAAAAAAGCTTTCTCAAGAACGTTCCTTTGACTACTCAGTGTTCTGGCTTTTCTCAATTTACAAAAAGTGTTACTTCTGATGCTTTCAAAACTCATTTAAATAGCCAAACANNNTGAATGCCAAAGGTCAGCTCACAACTGCCATGAATAATCGATTATTGTAAGTGATAATCGATTATTCAAGTCTGTTATAGAAATTTTGAAAAGAGATAATCGATTANGCTTCATGATAATCGATTATTGTAGTTCAAAAGCATATGATAATCGATTACAGCATGTCCATAATCGATTATATCAGTAGAAATTACAATATTAATTATTTTCCTACTACATTCAAGATACTACAAGTTGCTTTTAAATATTCTCCTATTACAAACAAAAATTACAATTCTGCAACATCATCAAAACTTGTCTTCAGGTTTTACCAATACTCCTTTATTGATAACAATAATAACCCTCTTATCCATTACTACAACGATATACATAAGACAAAGAATAACCATGCAATTAATTTAGAAAAAAAATAGAAGAAAAATAATAATTTAAAGCATGGACAAAAACCTATGACAAATGTAATTGTCTCAGACGTAAAACCACTATGCTCCACAACTTGAACACTACATCACACGTGTCTTATCCTTATCGTCTTTGTATTCGAAAAACATTTCACAGAATTTAACACCTACACATGTGTTTAAAGAGAACTTTCTCTATGTACTTAACAAGTATAAAAAAATAAAATAAACGTTTTCAAAGATTAAAATTTATTTATAAAAGTTTTCTCATGTAATTTTTTAAAATATTACTACGAAATACTTATTACTCTATAATATATATATATATATATATATATATATATATATATATATATATATATATATATATATATATATATATATATGGGTTTGTTAATGTACGTATGTTTGTTATTCAGTTTGTACATTTTAATAATGTGTACCGGATTATAGTAGACAAAAATATCCTCATATATTATAGATTCTAAGTTTTAAAGTAAAGGATATTTAAATAATTTTCATTCTCAAAACTAAAAAAAAAAACTTAAAAAAAAAAAGAAACCTCCAAACCCTTACTCACCTTCCTCATTCCTCTTAACTATTCCTCTTTCATCTCTCTCACTCCAACATTTTATCTATCATTCTATGGTAGATCCAACTAAAAAAATTAGAAATACTCATCGTTAAACCTTTGTAAAGAGTTGAGTCATTGGCATATTCGTCTTCAGAGAAAGGTTCATTCAAGATCTCTTCAATTTCATCATTTTCATTAACCTCTCTAATTTCATTATCTGCAGATGTTGAATCATCATCTCTTAAAAACCTTAAGGCTAATTACCAATTCCTTCTGATGTCATTATGCTTGTGAAAATTAGATAAGACAAACATTATAAAATGAAAACTCAATATAAAATCATTTTTTTTTGTAAGAAATTGTTTAATAACAAGTGTTTCTGATTTTTTCCAGGCGAATTACTAATTCCTTCATATGTTTAACAGCTAGTGTTTTTTATTTTTTTTTTGGTTAAATATGTTTTTGGTCCCTTAATTTTCAGTGAAAATTGGAATTAGTCCTTGCTCAAAACTTTAGTTTAATTTAGTTCCCCAACTATAAAAATATATGAATTTAGTCCTTTTAACTAAATTTTGTTAGGTTTATTTGATGTTTCAAGCACGTTTTATGATAGTATTTGGGTTGTTTACACTATTTGATACATTCTCGCTTCAATCTTAATTGACAAACTCATTTGAAACATCAAATAAAGTTAATAAATTTTGGTTAGAATGACTAAATTCATACATTTCTAAAGTTGGGGACTAAATTAGACCAAAGTTTTGAAGAGGGACTAATTCTAATTTTCATTGAAAGTTAAGAGATCAACAACATATTTAACCTCTTTTTTTTTTTTTAATTAGAGCTACAGTAGAGATGGCAGAGAAGAAAGGTCGGAGTGAGAGAGATGAAAGAAAGAGGATTGAGAGAAATGAGAGAGGTGAGAATGAAAATTATTTAAATATCTTTGACTTTAAAACTTAGAATCCATAATATATGAGAGTATTTTAGTCTACTATAACCCGATACACATTGTTAAAACGTATCAACTGAAAAACAGGCATACGCGTGTTAACAAATCCCATATATATATATATATATATATATATATATATATATATATATATATATATATATATATATATATATATATATATATATATATATATTTTCATTTTTCTAATTGTTTGTATTTTCGGTACCAACTTGAAGCAATTCTTATTAACATTAAGCATTTTTTTTTTTAATATTTAGGTAAATAATTTGTATAATAAGTACTGGTGTATTCTATTTATAGTATAATAAAATAATAATATTTATAATGTAAAATTTTTAATTTCAAAAATTTTGTTTGAATTTTACTGATGATTAAAATAATTAAATACATATTAATTTTTTTAATAATTATTATTTATTTTGATCGAAAGAAAAATTAACCTTATAATGTAATTATTTTAAAGAAATAACTAAAAGTTTTAAATTAATAACTTCATATTAATATTATATTTTTAATAAATATACGTGCTAATTAATATATATTAAATATCTGTTCAAATATCTCAAGTATAAAATTTAAATAAAATAGAAATCTTAAAATGAAAACTACTATTTTTGTTTTATTAAAAGTAAAATATATAGATATAGAATAAATTGATAATTTATTTAATTATATATATATATACATATATATTTATTTATATTGTCTCATTAATCACTTTAAAATGATATAATTTCTTTATTTATTTTGTTCTTGAAACAGACCTAAGCTATAGGTTTGTGTGAGTTGTATATGGAATTCGGATACACATATACTGTTTTGATGTTTTGATATTTCATTTTGGCATTTTGGCACTGCCAAATAGAATTGGCAGAAGGAATTTAGATGTTTTGTGTCGGTTTGGACAGATAGTTAAAGAATCGTGATGGAAAGAATCCATATGAAATAATATTGATTTTATATTAAATATATAAAATTAAAATTTGTGTTATTTTTTCAAATTTTGATATATTTTTATTTTAAATTTTTAAAAATGATAGATATAACTTTTATATTACGTAAAACTCTTTTGACAGTTTAAACTGCATTTTAATTTGCTTTTGTATTATTTATATTATTTAACACTAAAAAAAGATTTTAAAATACTATTTAACAAAAAAATTAAATATCAAATTAAAAAATGATATCTATTTATTTTTTAAATTTGAAATTAAAATATATTAAAATTTAAAATAAAAGTCGAATCAATTTCAAAGTTTAACCCATAAAAAATGTCTCAATACATAAACAAAAATATAAGAAAGAAAAAGAAAATTGTCGGTCCGCGTCCTTCCAATTGATCCTCTCGGATTTCAATAAAATAAACTAAATTCAAAATTCAAAAAGAGAAAAAAAAAACTTAATTATTACAATATTTATGATTATATTATACAAATAAAATTTATTTTAAACTTAACTGATTTCATATCCTTAATAAATTTGAGTTTGAGTCATGATTAAACTTTTTTGTCAGTTTAGCGATTTTTTAATATTTTAACATTTTTAATTAAGTATGTATTTATTTTTTCATATGAATAATTTTATTGAATTATCTTTATATGTTAAAAAGATGCGAGGTTTTGTAATTAATATAAAACAATAGATAAAAATAAGAGTTTTATTATGATAATAAAAGTAATCCATTGATAATTTTCGATCATAACAAAATTGTTATGTTTTTAATTACTTTTATATTATTCAGTCTTGCACACTAATTAGATTAATTTTCAAAAATATTATCTTAAAAAATATATGAAAACAAGTTTTGATTGATTTTTTATATCGATAGTATATGTATATTAAATTGTTAATTGTATTAATCTGAAAATAATTTAATAATCCTATATCTTAAAAATAATTTTGCGTATATTTGAAAAACAAATTATAAGTTATATTTCATGTCATACTAATTTCCTTCACCTTAGTTTAATTAAAAATAATATCTAAAATTATGAAGTAAAACTTCATTTATGCTATTATAAATCTCGGTTTGGTTGAGGTAAAAATCACATTTGCTTTAAAACTAAAAGTATATTATTTCCAATCTTAAAAGACGAACGTTAGAATATAAAGAATACATTAATATTATAAAAAAAGTACTATTTATAAAATATATTACACATACTAATTGAAGCAGAAAGTTTTATCACGAGTGGAAAAATACTGTTTAACGTCGATTATTTTGAGTTTTTAACGTCTAATTCACAACCGACGTCAAAACCGGTGATGTCAATGGGACGTCACACATCCTACACAACAGACGTCTATACAGGCGTCATTTAGTTCCATGTCAGACGTCACTACACGTCGGTACAAGCGTAATCCGATGGCTAAAGGCAATATATAGACATCGGATGTTGCAATACCCGACGTCTAAGAGCACATAAAGACTTCGAACATGTCACTGACCGCCGTCTAATGTCACTGTTAGACGTCGGTGTATGCATTAACCGATGTCTAATATAGACGTTATGTTTTAGTGCAGTTTTGTTCTTGTCTTTGGACAACCCAGTAGCACATTCTTTCTTTGCTAGTTTCCCAAAAAAAAAACTTGCCTCTTTTGAATATCTCATGGCATTTCAACCAAAAACCGAACCTGGGTCTTTACTTAGTTCCATTTTCAACCACAAGAGGGAAAAATTACGCTGAAACAATAACTAGGCAACGACCTAGGGTCGTTTTTGGATCGAAACACCACGAGAAATCCAAAAGACACCACTTTTTCTGGGAGGCAGCTAGCAAAGGAATGATGTGGTACTGTGTTACCCCAAGAGAGGAACAAAACTGCACTAAAACACAACACAAGGAAAACAAATTTTAATCAGTTAAACCAGAAGATAATCGATGAAAGACTAAACAATGTTTAAACGGTAACCATAAAAAAACACGCACTTGGGATGCAATGCAGCAAGAGAGAAAAAGGAGAGGAGGAAGACGATGCATGATGTTATCAGAAACAATAATGCAATGCCGCAAGAGAGAAAGAGGAGAGGAGCCGCAAGAGAGAAAAAGGAGAGGAGGAAGACGATGATATCAGAAACTGCAATGCCGTGAAGAGTTTGTGGTTTATTTAACATGAAATGGGGCGTCGTTTGCTCCAAAGACCAATGTCTATAGTCACCTAGAAGTCGATTATCTAACTAATTTGACGTCTAGGATAACATCAAATTGACTTTTTGAATGCCCATTAGACGTCAGCCCCGGCCACCAGGGGAGCCGACGTCTAGGGTGTTGAACCGATTGACGTTTCATTTCCTGTCAGGGACGTAGACGACAATTTTGAAGGGGCGTCGACGTCTATAATAATATAAATGTCAGGTTTCTGCTGTTGGACGTCGAAGTGCCTCGGAGTTTGATGCACATAATTAATTACAGGCACATAGACGTCGCGCACCCAAAAATGCAACATCTATTTTGCAGAAATTTTTGTCTTCCCACCTTCCGGACAAGCCATAGACGTCGGTTTTTGACTACCTGACGTCTAATCACCTGGGAATCAAATGACTAGCATTATTATAGCCAAGTAGACGTCGGCCCCCATCACAACCGACGTCAAATGTGCAGGAGAAGTCTGTCTTCTCGCCTACCTCATTACATTGGACGTCGGCTTACGACAGAGCTGACGTGTACTACATAATAGACGTCTCATTACTTTGAAGCCGACGTCTAGGTTACCATCTTATTTACGATAATGCTACCGATCATCATAAGACATTGGTGAAGCGCTAACAGACGTCTATGAGTTGACGTTAAACAACATTTTCTACTCGTGTATTAATAGATTAATTTATAACAATATTGATTTTATTTTTTTATTAAAGTACGTGTATCCTTATATTTTTCTATGCATTATATATATATATATATATATATATATATATATATATATATATATATATATATATATATATTTATATATAAAAGGTTTTATTTTAAATCAATTTTTTTAAAATTAAAGATGGTAAAACAAGTCAATCCAATTCATTTAATTTTTTTTTTGATATTGGTATTTTAAAAATTGATTAGGTTAAACTAATTTGTCAATTAAAAACGGATTGAAATTCAAGTGATCCGTTATTGAGTTGACGGACTAGTCTGTTTGTTTTTTCTTTTCTGTCATCAAAAAGTTTAATATAACATAAAAACGGGTTATTTTTTCTTTTTAATAAAAGTGGATTGATCACAGGTTACACACTGATTCAGGCTTAAAATGCCTGTTGTCCGAGTTATTTCATATATTAACCGAGTTATATCATATATCAATGATTATTAAATTCTAATTTTTTTAATAAAGTTGAATTATCAAATTTGACCATTTTATCATCTTAAAATCGATTTGTAAAATCGAACTGTAAAGTGAAATTTACATTTTATATATATATATATATATATATATATATATATATATATATATATATATATATATATATATATATATATGGGGTTTGTTAATACGCGTAAGTCCG
>NC_028360.1:11590359-11592027 GCF_000741045.1 Vigna radiata var. radiata
CGTTTTAACAATGTGTACCGGATTATAGTAGACAAAAATATCCTCATTTATCATGGATTCTAAGTTTTAAGGTCAAGGATATTTAAATAATTTTCATTCTCAACACTAAAAAAAAACCCAAACCCTTACTCCCCTCTCTCATTCCTCTCAACCCTTTCCCTTTCATCTCTCTCACTCCAACATTTTCTCTGTCATCCCTACTGTTGCCCCAATTGAAAAACAAAATCAGAAACCCTTGCCTAACCCTAATCCACCTTCCTCACTTATCCAATTTGTTTCTCTTGTCTCCATACTCTCCCTCAGCCACACAGAACAACCCGTGACATCGTAATTTTTTGTTCTTGCTCTGTTCGTTCATTTGGAGGATGTGTTATATATTTTTCCTTCTTATTATTATTAAATTTCATTTTTAAATTAAATCATGTAAATAAAACCTTCATAAATCAATTAAATTTTCATACATTATTTACACATCTACACTACATTTCATTATATTTTTAAAGAACAAGATATTTCCCTTTATTGTCCTTTTCCCTTTACATAAATTGTTTCTTTTTCCTTTCTCTATTGGTATGGGATACATGATATAAGATTACAACCTAGAATTGAAAGAAAGAAGGGAGCTCTTCTATATCTATTTCTTTAATTTTCTTATGTCCATTTTTTATCACTGTATCAACTTCTATTTAGAATAAACTTTAACCACTGTGCAAGATAAAAAATAGTAAAATCATTTTTTACCTTTGGAAAATCATTTTTTATTATTGAGATTTGGAAAGAGTAACCTAACGTGACAAAGTTTATATTCATTTTATACACATTAATAAATATAAAATGATTATAAAAGAGTAAACTTTTTCAATTTTTAAAAAATATCTCTGATTCAAATTACCACCACCATCTTCAATTGGGTTGAGATGAGANAAAAAATGTTGGAGTGATGACAGAGAAAATGTTGAGATGAGAGAGAAAATATCTCTGATGACAAAGGGTTTCTGATTTTTTTTTTCAATTAGGGCAACAGTAGGGATGACAAAGAAAATGTTGGAGGGGTTTCTGATTTGTTTTTTTTTTTCAATTGGGGCAACAGTATGCATGACAGAGAAAATGTTGGAGTGAGAGAGATTACAGAGAAATGTTAGAGTGAGAGATGAAAAAGAAAGGGTTGAGAGGAATGAGAAAGGTGAGTAAGGGTTTGGGAGTTTCGTTTTTTTTTTAGGGGTTTGTTAACACGCGTACGCCTGTTTTTCAGTTGGTACGTTTTAACAATGTGTACCGAATTATAATAGACAAAAATATCCTCATTTATCATGTATTCTAAATTTTAAGGTAAAGGATATTTAAATAATTTTCATTCTCAAAACTAAAAAAAAAAAAAAAAACCAAACCCTTACTCACCTCCCTCATTCCTCTCAACCCTTTCTCTCTCATCTCTCTCACTCCAACATTTTCTTTGTCATCTCTCTCACTCTAACATTTTCTCTGTCATTCCTACTGTTGCCCCAATTGAAAAAAAAAATCAGAAACCCTTTGTCATCAGAGATATTTTCTCTCTCATCTCAACATTTTCTCTGTCATCATTCCAACATTTTTTCTCTCATCTCAACCCAATTGAAGATGGTGGTAGATATTTTAATCAGAGATATTTTTTAAAAATTGAAAAAGTTT
>NC_028360.1:11592572-11623989 GCF_000741045.1 Vigna radiata var. radiata
CCCTATATATATATATATATATATATATATATATATATATATATATATATATATATATATATATATATATATATATATATATATATATATATATGAGACCTTTAATATTAATAATATTATTAGTTTATTTTTATAGAGAAAAGTTATATTATTAAATTCTATTTTTATTCTACGAATTGAAAGGTAATTAATTAAAACTTTAATGTTTTTTTGACTAAACTGAGCAAATAATTTATTTTCTGACGATGAGTTTATGATAAACGTAATTATAGTTGTTTAATTAATTAATGTAATTAAATATATCTGATGAATTGATAGCTGTGAATGTCAAAATATAACTGCTATAATTAATACATATGCTTAGAAAAGTAAATTTAAAATATACACGTTACACTATAAATACGTTGTAAATAAACTCACTTCACAGCTATGCATTTTGGTGTAGCAGTAGAGTAATATTGTGAGAACCAGCTATGCATTTTGATTAGAAAAATAATACTTTAAAAATATATTTTTACAACATTTTAATATTATTTATTTATCATTATTTTAATAGTCAAAAATTACAGTTAATAATAATTAATAATAATTATAAACACTGACATAAATTAATCACCTAATAATATATATATATATATATATATATATATATATATATATATATATATATTATCAAATGTCATCATATTATCATTATCTTTGTGATTTTTATTAAAGACGATAATATTTTAATAATATTTTTTAACAACAATATTATTATTTTATTAATTTATTTAAATTTATATTTAAAAAAATATTTAAAATATACTAATCACAAACTATTATAGCGTAAAAAAATTGTTAAAAAGTATCTTAAAAAATAATCTTCCTTTTACTAGTACTAACCAGATGAGAATGAAATTGTTACCTTGCATGTTAGCCACGTGGAAGATGAAACATAGATAGCTGTTACTACTTTTAGGTTCCAATATTTGCAGTTCCACCTCTTCAAACACTGTTTCTCTCTCTCTGCCATGGAATCCCTCAAACTTTCCCTCTTTCTTCTTCCTCTTCTCTTTGCTTTCATAGCCTTTTCTAATTCAGTGCTCTCTGATGGTAACTACCTTCTCTCCTAATCTCTCTCATTTCATTACCATATTCTCACAACATCCATCTTTTTTATTGCATTTTTTTTATCGGTACATATTACTTGTTTGTATTTTTGTTTTCCGATTCTCTTCAAGCTTGTAACTCCAACCTTAAAAATCGACATTTTATAAAATAAACGGTGTTGTCTTTCGTTTTATTGATGAAACTTAGTTATTAGAATGTTTTGTTTGATTAGATAAGGAGGAGAGTGTGTTGAATGGAATCAACAGCTACAGGCAGACGAAAAAGCTGACACCCCTGGTCGAAGTTTCTAAGGCGAAATGTTTGGCCGGTGAAGTTGCAGAAGAAATAGAGAAAACAGCATGTGAAAATGTGAATCGATTCTACCCAACTGTTTCTGGTGGTGGCAACATCCCCAACTTGAAGAAGCACATTGAAAAATGTAAGATTAACATGACTACCACCACAGATGGAGTCATTCTCCCAGTTTGTGTCCGGAAATTGGAACCCACCATTGTTCTCTCTAATTACACTCATTCAGATCGTTATGCACAGTTTCTCAACAATTCCAAATACACAGGAGCTGGCCTTGGTTCTGAGGATGATTGGATGGTCCTTGTTCTTACCACCAACACTGCCACTGGGAGTTTCTCTGCTTCTGCTTCTTCAACTTGTGTTAATTCTAATAATGTTGTTTCTGTCGGGCTTTTGCTCTTTGCTTTGCTGCTTCTGCTCACCAACTTCTTTCATTGAGCACTTTTAAGCTTTCTTTTTAGCTTCATTTTCTGGGATGTGGACCCTTTAATATCACTTCTGTTGTGTAATGTCAAATTTATGAATTAACTTGTGTGTTGCTGTTATTTACTTAACTCTTTAATACTTTCTCATGATCAGCAGCGTATTTTATTATGATATTTTTAAAAATATAAATTTATGTATTTGTATGTATTTTATCTTATTGTAATATCTATAACCAACGAGGATGAACGTGTTAAGTGGAAGATGAAACATCGATACCTGCTACTACTTAGGCACCGTTCCACCTTTAAGATCAGTCTAATTGAAAAAATACCAGTTCGTATGGATATATCGGAACTACACTATTAATCTTGGAAAAATATTCACTTGATCAAAATTCTAAATTTGTTACCTTATATGATGTTGATTTTATTTATTTTTTCTGTAAACTTTGATTGAAACACCTGAGGTTTTTCCTTCTTTACTCTGCGTTTTTTTTTTTCTAAAATTGATATTATCTTGGATTGGTGTTCATTTATCAGACATGGATGTTGTAACGACGGGCAACTTAGACTGTTCCCACACATCAATACAAGTTTTTCAATGCTTTGTTTTTGTTCTTACTCGCACACTTTTTGAGAAAACTTTTTAGAAGGTCATTTATTCCAAATTATTCTAGGCTAAACACATTTAATCATATAGTTCTTATGGGTCAAATTAGTTGATATAAGTAGCCAAATCAATTTTTGAAAGTTATTCTTCAACTGTATAGTCCCGTATCTATACATTCTATATATCTCTTTCATTTTTGTGTATGTTCGATTCGTCTATGTGTCCCTTCCACGGGAAACTTGTTAGGAACCACTCCTTATCTATATCTCTTACATTCCATGTCTCTTGCACAGATGATCACTCTCCACCCTCGTCAAATGTCACATATGTTCGTTTAGCATAAATAAATGTTCGTTTATCAAGTATGGTTGATTTTCTTGAATGCATCCAAGAATTAATCCCACAATCCTCCGACAATAGAGACCCTCATTCATCAAAATCTTATTCTTGCGGTACAAACTCAGAGAGAACAGATTTTTCACGTTAAGAAAAAAATATACTATCATGGCATAAAGCTTTCTCAAGAATATACTTTGAGCTGCGTTCTGAGAGGGTTAAGACAAGACATTCAAATATTAGTTCGTATGTTACAACCAACAACCTTGAAAAAGGCTCTTATGTTAGCAAAGATGTATGAAACAGCTAATTTGGAATTTACGGAAAGTGAAGAAATCTTAAGTCCTAAATCCTTTCTCTTTGCTTTGTTAGCCTTCTCTGTTACAGTGCTGCGTAATGGTAAGTGTACTTTCTCTCCTCGTCTGTTTCATTTAATTAATTGTGTTCATTTTATGCATCTCTTGTATGATTTTTTCACTTCAATAATATCATTTATACTGCATTATTAGTTCTAACCATGAAATTTGTCTCTGATATTTAAAATTAAAGGCACAAATTTGTGTGGTGTTCAGTACCATATTTGTAACGTATAACTGTTTCCATGATACAAAAACTTGTGTTTTGTTGGATTACACTTTAATATTAGAAAAATAATACTTTGACCACATAAATTTTTTATAGTTGATACTATTTTTTCTTATTTTTTATTTTTTTGAAAAAATACAAAAAATTATATTCTTATGACTTGTGTTGCCTAAATGTAACATTTAAATTTTTATTTTTTTTAATTGAAACTTCAATTGACTACATGTGATGAATACGTGAGTAAAAATTGAGTCGATTACAAATACAGTTTGGAAACGAGAGGAATAATGGATTACATAAAAAGTATTTATGATTAGGAAAATGATATTTTAACACCATTTTTTTGACATCATTTTGACACTGCATACATGTCAAAATATGATTGAACGATTTCAAATTAAAAAAGTTGAGGCAGGGGTATATTTGGAAGAGAAAAATCAAAGTTTGTTTTTTTAATTTGAAATCGTCCAACCACATTTTGACACGTGTGCAGTGTCAAAATGGTAAAAAAATGGTGTTAAAATATCATTTTCCTTATGATTATGAGTTTGAACTGAAAATAATGTATGACAATAGAGAGAGAGAGCGTCCCCTCACCGTTAGATGCTGTGTGAAATTTGGTATGAAAAGTTTTCCTTGTTTGCCACCAATCTTCATTTTTCTTTTTCGACTGTGGTTTTAGTCAAAAAGTAGAAAAGAGGACGGGCCCAAAGAGGCCCGATAGAATAGCAAAAATTCCAGATGGGTCGTTTCTTCCTACCCTTCATAATTGCAGCTTGTATTTTCATCAATTTTTGTATATTTCGAATATATAATCTACAACAAAATAATTATATTCTACATTATAATACTCTAATTTTATATTACAAAATACAATAATTACATTATTTAAGATAAAATACAATTTTTATATTCTAAATTATACATGATGTACATACCCTACCCAAACGTGCTAAGTGGCACCACCCAATAAAGTTCATTATTAAATTTTAACAATTTTATTATATTTTTAATAGTCATTAAAAATTTAATAGTCATCAAATACTTTTTAATGAAAAGTTTTTGCTAAATATATTCTCTATTTAAATATATTCTCTATTTAAATCTGGCATAGAGTCTCAAAATCCTACAAATACACTTGATATTTCATCATCAGTCAGGAAAGACATTGAAACTTATTCGTTATTTTATACATAAAAATCAAACACTCTCAAGTCTTTTAGGTGTGGATCTTCCTCCACTTTTCAACCTTCAAGAGCATTGATTCTCCAATCAAATTAAATTTTGCCACCTGTCTGACCAACATGAAGAGTGAAAAAATCACCTACCCAAAATCGACATGATTCCCACCCAGAGGGCCCTTAATTCTTGATTAAAGCATAGTTTTCCAACTTAACGAGGTTTCCATGAAAGCCGAAGTTGATCTCCTCAATGTCAAGCTCAAAGGAAGTACAACCTGCTAGTTTGACGAGGTTTGCATGAAAATCGAGGTCGATCTCCTAAATGCCACGAAGGGACAAGAGGTACAGGTTAACCCGACATTGAATGAGAGAAAGTTGAGGACAACCCCGCCAATCTACACGAGAGAAAGCTGAGTAAAAGTAAATATCATGCTGAGTGAAGGTGTTCTCAGCCTTTAGCGCCTCTATCTCCTCCATGTTCTTTGTCTTTAGCGCATCGAACTCTAACCTCCATTCCACAATCATGTTCATCCGTTCTCTTGGTTTTCTTCCTTTTGACATGGTACCATTTCAACCCTATCATATTTTTCTTTCACACCCATAACCTTATTGAATATTATCCATTTTTTTAACTCTTGGCATTTATATAATTTTGTCTTGCACTCCATTTTTATGGTTTTGGGCATTTTTATACTTTTGTCTTGCACTCCAATTTTACGGTTCATACCATTTGTGTATACTTCTTTTGTATTGTTGAACGTAATTTAGTCCCACATTATTTAGCATTGTAAGATGTTATCTGTTTAACTATATGAGCAATCCGATATAAAGTTTCAAAGAACTTTTGTGTCCACACTTGTCCAAGATTTATCTCAAAGTTATAAGGAAATAAGTGAATATTAATTTATGAATTTGAATTTGAACATTTGAGTTTCTATTCAGATTTCAATATTTTAAGTTCTACATATTTTGCATTAAACATTTTTTATTTGTTCAATTATAAGAGAAATGGAAGATAAGTTTAGAGATGGAAGCAAGACTAAATTCAAAGATGGAAAGCATTTTCAGGGATTATTCCCAAACACTTATGACACATGATAAATTGGCGCGTGAGGTTAATCTTAGCATGAAAGACACAAGGAACAAGATCAAACAACTTGTTGCTGAATTTGAAGCCATCAATAAAGGCTTAAAAATGAATTTTCCATACCTTTGCACGGAAGTTATGCTACAATTGCTGCTGAAGCTACAACAAAAGGATTTCGTAGAAGTTTACTAAAACTAGTTTGTTGACATCATTAAACTTTTAAGTCTCCTTGAAGATTACCTTTTAAGTTGTTTTATTGGAGGTTTAAAGAGAAATATTCAAATATCAGTTCAAATGTTTCAACCAAAAACAATATACAAAGCTTACATGTTAGCAAACATACATGAAAAGACTAATTTGGAATGCAGGACATAGAACTCAAGAAGAGGGAGTGGAATAATTTAGGTTTTACATATCTTGAAATTCTTCTCTTTACTGTTCTTATGTTTTTTTCCATAACCTTTTATATTCGACATTGAGTAAAAAATAGGGTCCCGATATTTTGACAACAAAAATTCGACACACTTTTAACAACGTCACGTGTCACCATGCCATTGGTTGTTTTTTTTTTTTAAAAAAAAAAACTTAAAACCTAACGTCGCCATTGAGGAAGAATTCAGAAATTTTGGATTCCATATATGCCCCTTGCCCTGTTTCATCTTTCTCCATTCTCTCATATTTCCCTCATTTTCCCTCTCTTCAGTTTTCGTTCTCTCTCTTTTCGTTTTCGTTCTCCCTCCATTTTCATTCTTGAAACTTTGTTCAAGATCCTTTTTTTTTGTTGATAGTGACCATGGTCCTTCGAGCAAGGTAAATGAGTTTATCCATTTTATTGATTGCGTTTTCGATTTGTATTTGGGTTTTCGATTTTTTTGATTGCGTTTTTGATTGGCATGTGGTTTCTTGTTTGAGTTTTGTATGTTATGATATATTCAGTGATCTTTGATGAGAATATGAATGGTTGTATACTATGATATATATTGTTAAATTTCAGGTTGATGATACTTCAAGCAAAGAAACTGTTTTTTTTTCTTCTGTGAAGACACCAGCTACTAAAGTTAGAGAGGATAAAAAGGAAAGAATAAAAAGGAGGACCAACCAACACCAAAAACCATACAAAAAAGAAAACGCAGAGAAATTTTTATGCGTGCTTTAGTGGATCATAAAAACGTTATAAGAGCATAGTGCTTAGGACTCTATACACTGGAAATAGAGCACTTAGAATCCGACATGAGTGATTTTTGTATTGATTTGTCATAGAAAGTCATACAACATTGTACATAGATGAACAAATAAGTGTAATGTACCCAATTTTGTTCAATTTTATAAAAGATGCATCTTTGCTTCCGTTAATTATTGTTAATGTTAACTGAATTGTTATTCCCTTCATTATTGTCATTGTGAAATGAGGTGTTGTTTGGAATGTGAATGAAGAAAGTGATCAATTTGATTGAGTAGTCATGTTTGTGATGGAGGAAAGAAACAATGTTTGTGGTGCAGGCAAAAAACACACTGGTAAACGATTACAACTTGCTCGTAAATGATTACGCGAGTAAAAAGTGGGTTTTTTCATTTGAACAAGTTAGTTGAAGTCCTGCAAGGTCTGGAGCAAATGAAAAAAATTGTTTCTTATCTTGAACATGGGTGTCCAAACTTGATTTCCCACACTAAAATCACATTTAAACAATAAAATCACATAAAAACCATTGCATTTATGCAAAAAATACAAAAATTTAGACTATGGCCCCCTAGGTTACCAGAATTGGCTCCTACAGTACAACTTTCTGTACAAATCTAAGATTTTGTTCGTGTAAATTCCACAACAACTAGTTTTTAAATTCCAACTTTGTAAATTCCACAATCATGTTAATTTGTTCCTTTGGTTTTCTTCCTTTCGATATTCTTTCAATCCTATAATATTTCTCTTTCATACCATAGAACCCAGTTTATTATCCATTTTTACAATTCTTGGCATTTCAATACTTCTCTCTTGCACTCCACATCTATGATTCTTGGCATTTCTATACTTTTGTCTTGCATTCCTTTTTTACAATTTGTGTGCTCTTTATAATAAGTGTTATATTTTGTCTTTTGTGTTAATGACTTACTAATTTAAAATATAGTGGTTAAAAATGCAATAAATTCGCAAGTGACATAAGCACCAAATATGAAGATAACTTATTTTTCTTATTATTATTTAGATTAGATCTTTCGATTTGAAAATTCAAAAATAAGAGATTTCAAATTGAAAAAATAAGATTGGGTTGCGCCATACATAGAAAAGACTATACAATAATGATGTATTTGACAAATCAAATACCATCGTTTAATTTAATAATAACATAACGAACCTTTGGGATTAATGGATAATATTAGTTGATTTTTGTAATAGATTTCATAACTCCTAAGTCATAACAAGTAGACCTTATTGTTTCAAGAATTCTTAATTCATTAGTTGTAGGGAGGGATTTATGTCACCACAAACAGAGACTAAAGCAAGTGTTGGGTTNAAAGCTGGTGTTAAAGATTATAAATTGACTTATTATACTCCTGACTATTAAATCAAAGATACTAATATCTTGGCAGCATTCTGATGAAGATCCACTTTGGAGGACAGAGTAGGATATGATGTATCTGAGTAAAGTACCACTACAAGTGCAGAACCTGCTAAGAGTTTGATATTCATATGTTTATTTGAATGGGTTGAGTTTATGATGATTAATCATTAATTATGGTATGTTTATTGTATTATTAAGTAATTTGAATTATAAGTTAGAAATCATGTTATTAATTTAAATATACCATGTTATTTTTGTTGCATTAGCTCACCCTTGTTTTATCTGTTGTTTAGTTGTTATTGTTGTGTTGTGTGTTTTCTCTCGACGATGATCATCTGGTGGGTGTGAGCAGAAGGTGGTGAGATGCCGGTGGAACAGGTGTTAGATGGAGGATCGACTAGTGTTTAACTTATATGGACGAGATCCTTGTTTCTAATCGTTGTAAGTTTGAAATGTATTAAGTTTAAAAAAGATGAATGATAGTTTGTATAAAATTGAGAAAAACTTTTATTCCTCGTTTCTATGATTGTTCTATCATATCAAGGATGTAATAACTATATTATAGTTCAATACTATAATTATTGAGATGTTACACATGAGGTTAATCTTAGCAAGAAAAACACAAGGAACGAGATCGAACAACTTGTTACTTAATTTAAAGCCAGCGCAAAAATGAATTTTCCATACCTATGCACAAAAGCTATGCTACAATTTCTGAAGCTGCAATAAAAGGATTCCGTAAAAGTTTACTATAACTAGTTTGTTGACATCATTAAACTTTTAAGTCTCCCTGAAGATTACCTTTGAAGTTGTTTTATTGGAAGTTTAAAGAGAAATATTCAAATATCAGTTCAAATGTTTCAACCAAAAATGGTACACAAAGCTTACATGTTAGCAAATATACGTGAAATGACTAATTTGGAATGCAGGACTGAGAACTCAAGAAGAGGGAGTGGAAGAATTTTAGGTTTTACATATCTTGAAATTATTCTCTTTATTGTTCTTATGTTTTTTCCATAACCCTTTATATTTGTAAAAAATATCATGTTGAGTAAAGGTACTGTGAAAGACTTTTGTGATGTTATTACCATCGTTCAACTTGTTTTCTTAGTGGGCGTTCCCAGCCTTCAACGCCTCTAATTCCCCGTGTTCTTTGTCTTTAGTGTCTCGAACTCTAGCCTCAATTCCACAATCATGTTCATCTGTTCCCCTGGTTTTTTTCCTTTCGACGTGGTACTTGTCCTTTCGATCCTGTCATATTTCTCTTTCATATTGTCACAATCGGGATCAGGATAGGATGGTGAACCGAAAACAAACGGGTTTAAGAAAAAGATTTTGGGAGTCACCACCATAATTTATTCTGGAAAAACTATGAAAAACCATAAAATAAGACATGGTCTATGAAAACTAGATTTTAGGTTCGAGAATCAATTACACGTAAGGAAGGTATTAGCACCTTACTACGCTTGTCAAAAAGCAGTACCTTTAATTAAATGTATAAAGTTGATGTGGTTTTTCCAAATATTTAATTTTTCCTAAAAATAATAATATAAAGAAACTATTAAGAAACAAAAAAATATTTTTTTGTTTTATGAGTCCGACAAGGATTGACTTTGCTCTTACGTATATCCATTTATAATTGAAAATCAAGGATCACGTAGTTCTTTATCTAGAAAAAAGGTTTGTAAATTTGTTTGAAAATTATTGTGGATTGTTATAGATTTTTGAAAATTGAACCTGTCAAGGATTGAAACTGGTCATAGGCCAACATGTATTTATACCCTTTATTGTATGATTTTTTTAAAAATGTTATTTGTGTGTAGTAAAAAATAATATCTTTAGAAAAAAAACTTCAAAGTACAGTAAAAAGAGAAAACGAAGAATGTAGAAGTGAGTACCTTTTTAGCTTTGGATATTGTCCTAGTTTTTAAAATCATATTTTTTTTCTCTTTTTTGTTTAAAAAGAAACTGACGCAACAAATTATAGTATAATATCAATATATTATTTTTAATTATTGCTTATAATTATTGGTATAATATTGATTCAAATTATTACCATATTAAACATTCCTTTATCTAAAAACCAATATTTAAAAAATATTTTCTAGTGATGTGTCCTATATTAAACTCTTGGACTCCTTGGCTAAATTAAAGTTTGAAAATTATTTACATTCTTTTAAGGAAAATTATTTTATTTTTCCCTCCTTTTTCTTTTTACTCACCATTAATTATTATTCTTTTATTTTGTTTATTTTTATTTTTATTCTTTATTTCTTCTTTATTGATTTATCTAGACAAAATTGAGTGTTAACACATATCATAGAGCCCAGTTGACTCTCCATTCTTACAATTCTTGGCATTCAATACTTCTCTCTTACACTCCACATCTATGGCTCTCCGACATTTCTATACTTTTGTCTTGCACTCCTTTTTTACAATTCGGGGCATTTTCACACTCCAATTTTATGGTTCTTGACATTCTATTAGTATTGTTTAGCTTAATTTAGTCTCATATCATTTAGTATTGTGAGATGTTCTCTATTTAGATATAAAGCTTAATAGATACACCAAAATAAATATACTTCCTAGTGTATTGTGAACGAAGATGTACAATATTCAAACATGTTATCAATATGATGATGATAAGAATAAAAAAATAACGGTTCTTACAATGATATGTTTAATTTGAACAAGAGTTTGGTAAAACTTTTTGTCTACACATTTGTCTAAGTTACATGAAAATAACTGCATATTAGCTTATGAATTTGAATTTGAACATTTGAGTTTTCAAGTTCTACATATTTTGCATTGGACTCTTTTATTTGTTCAATTATCTAAGAAATGGAAGATAAGTTTAGATATGGAAGCAAGACTAACTTGATGGAAAGAATTGTCAGGGACTATTTCCAAATGCTTATGAGACATGATGATAAATTGGCGCAAGAGGTTAATCTTAGCATGAAAGACATAAGGAATGTGATCAAAGAACTTAGCAACAGAATTTGATTTTCCCTATTTTTCAGTGAGACATTGCATATATGATGTCGTAAGTTTAGGAGAGCGTTATTACAACTTAAGGATTATGTTGCCATACTTTGCTCTGCAACGTTGTTTAAGCCTCCACAAGTTGTCGATTTATCTACTAGTGGCTTCAATCGAACTTGTAAGATCTCCTTCACAATACATGGGTTAACCTGACTTTTTGTTGGTGAGTTTTTTTTTTTTTTTAATTTAAATTTATTGATTTGATTCGAAATATTGTTATTGGACTGCTAACTTAAATGTTGGGTTAAGTTTATATGGTTTGAGTTTTTAATTAGGATTTGAGTTTTCAAATATTAGTGAGGTCATTAATAATTTAAAATGCACAATTTGTGTGTATGCTCTTTATAATGAGTGTTACATTTTTTCTTTTGTGTTAATCACTTACTAATTTAAAATATAGTGGTTAAAAATGCAATAAATTTGCAAGTGACATAAGCATCAAATATGAAGATAACTTCTTTTTCTAATCATTTTAAATTAAAATTGTTACTATATTTTAATTTTATATATTTATGTAGAAATTAATTAATATCTAGGAAGAAATTTTAAAGATAAAAAGATAGAAGAATACATATTTACTTTCAAAAATACTATTTTTAAATGAAAAAAATTATGTCTAATGATTCATATCGTACACATAAAAATAAATATTAATATTTTCTATGTAGTAGTATAGAAGTTGATTTAATTTTGTAGTTCTATAACTTTTATTAGGGTGAATTCATACAAATGCAAATGTGCTTGAAAATAATCCAAATAACCATAAGGTAGGTTTATGGATCACATAATGCTTTATTTGTGATGTGTTTAAGATTATAATTAAAATAAGAATACACTTGTGCTTTGTTTCTTCACCATATTCAAGTGACACCTTCATTTCATGTCAATTTTGTCATAAACTTTTCCATGACCTTTGCATCAAATTGTGCATGTCAAATCTCTTTATATAGTTGTGTCTTACTTTTACTGTATAAAAGTTTTTTTTCCCTATTTTTTCCATCCAATACATCTCTTCTATTCTCCACTTTATATATATATATATATATATATATATATATATATATATATATATATATATATATATATATATATATATATATTTCACCGAAGTTTACTTATCATTTAAAACTTTTACTGGAAAAAATAACAATACAATACAGGGTTATTATTTTATACAATTTTATAAAAATTACTATGAAATGGAAAATAAAAAACATCTTCAACTAAACTAATCTGTGCTTGATTTTCTTAGCTAAGTTTTTTTTATCCTCTTCTCGATTCCCTGAAAGAAAACCTTAACCCAAAACGTTCCCAATTAAAAATTTAATCTTTCATTTCAAAGTTTCTCGATATCACATTTCAAATTTCACGAGCAAAAGTAATTTTTATATTTTTATTTTAATAATATAGGTTCTCAGTATTTATCTACCTATTCTTTTACTTTTCTTCCATCTTTTAAGAGTAAATGTTTAATATAATATTTTAATTATGGCTATTGAAAAGTTCTGGTCATGAAAAAAACATAATTGTAGATGGAAAAGTAACATGGAAGATTACATGGAAAAAAATGAAAAAGAGAGAAAAATATTTGACCATAACACCAATGAGTTGTAGAAAAAGAAAAATACACAGTAAGTGAATCACTTATATATTAAGCCATACATAGTAAAATGTTATGAATCCAAAAATTCATTATGTTATGATTTAGCCTGAATGATTAATATTAAGATGGTTTTTATTGTTTGAACACCAGACTTTTATGTTAGTCAAAATGTTGGAATTTAAGAGTATTAGAGACAGTAAGAGATACAATTATTCATGAAGAGTTATAAAGAGTTACAATTATTCATGAAGAGTTACAACCATTCATGAAGAGTTACAATCATTCATGAAGAAATGTAACTAATCAGAATCTGGTATTTCTTGGATTTTAAAGATGTCTGATCAACATCAATATAAAGGGATCATGTGTTCTATTGAAAGCAAAGACTTTAGAGACCTTTTCTCTATATTCGGTCATCTTCTTAATTCAAAAATCAATTCATAAAATCAATTCATGAAAATCATATTCTTGTTTAACGTTAATACTAAGAGTGAATATTATTATTGTATTTCTTCTTTGTATCTCAAAAGCGGATTTCGTGATCCCCTTCACTCTTATAAGAGATGAAATATTTCTTTTAGAAAAGTGTGTATTTGCATCTAAAAGAATATATAAAGTCTACATTGTTGTTCATATTGTTTTCCTAAGTTCTTGGAAAATTGTTCCAACAGTCTAAAAGCAATATTTTCTCTATGACAACAATTCGTGAGATGTCTGCAAACTTTCACAAATTAGACAAATTTGAAAGTGTTGGTTTCCGACAATGGCAAAAGAAGATATATTTCCTTCTCTCGGCTCTAAACGTGGCATATGTTCTAATTTCTCCCCAACCCAAAGTAAGTGAAACCGAGACATTGGAGGAACAACAGAAAAGGAACAAATGGGAGAATGATGATTATGTCTATCGTGGTCACATTTTGAACGATATGTCTGATCCTTTATTTTAACATTTCTATCATCTTATTTCTCTATGAAGGATATGGGCGAAACAAATTTATATTAGGTATAAAGATTAAGAAAGAAAATGAGAAATTAATTTTGTCTCAGTCTCATTACATTGAGAAAGTATTCAAGAAATTCAACAATTATGAATGCTCTCTTGTTTCAACAACCCCTATGGACCCTAGTTTAAAGATATTACCTAATGGTGGTAAAACAGTTTCACAACTAGAATATGCAAGGGTAATAGGATGTTTAATGTATGCAATGACAAGTACAAGGCCAGATATTGCTTTTGCGGTAAGCAAATTGAGTAGATATATTAGTAACCCCAGTATGTCACATTGGCAAGCAGTACGTCGAGTACTTAAGTATTTAAAGAAAATTATTAATTATGGATTAACATATAGTGGTTATCCTTTAGTTTTGGAAGGATATTCTGATGCAAGTTGGATTACAAATGTAGAAGATCACTCTTTAACTAGTGGTTGGATTTTCCTCCTTGGGGAAGGTGCAATTTCTTGGTCTTCCAAGAAACAAACTTGCATTACAGATTTCACTATGGCTTCAAAGTTTATAGCTCTAGCCTCGGCAAGAAAGGAAGTCGAATGGTTGAGGAATCTCATGTTCGAAATACCATTGTTACCAAAACCAATAGCAATACATTGTGACAATGCTGCAACATTGGAAAAGGCTTATAGTTAAGTATAAAATGGCAAATCAAGACATATTGGAGTGAGACATAGTTATGTCCAAGAACACATCAAAGATGGAATTATTACAATAGATTCCATACGAACAAAGTTTAATTTGGCTGATGGATTTACTAAGACATTGGTTAAAGATTCCATTTTCAGAATGACAATTGGAATAGGAATGGAGCCCACGGTTAATCACAAGTAAGGGAATCTTAACTTAACGCTTAATATGACATTGAGTCTTAAGTTCAATAAGATTAAATCTCTTATTTGATAATTGAAAGCACAAATAATTATTTCAAGAGTGCTTTAGATCTGTGATGATTAGGAGATTGACTAATTCTTAATTGATTTATTGAATTTATGTTTTGCCACAGAAACATGTTTACCTAAAAAATCAACTTATGTAAGTGCAAAGTTTGGTCGCTTCAAGAAGTCAAGGGAACATGACTGTGTTGCACTTATGAATAGATATGGACGCATGGCCCTATTGTGTCAAGTATAACAAAAATATGTAATTTATCTTATATGTAGAATATCTTCAAGACTTCATTATGTATTATGTTGGTTCAATCGTTTCGACACCAATAAAATACGAATTCCTGAAATGTGTATTCTACTAAGTGAAAGTTCAAGTCTATGTACACTTTCATTTATGTGTAAGATTGCAATTATTAAATTGATGTTTGTGTTAAGTAATTATGCAATACTCTCAAATGGTGGAGGATTGTTGGAATTTAAGAGTATTAGAGACAGATTTTAGATTCATAAAGAGTTACAATTATTCATAAAGAGTTACAATTATTCATAAAGAGTTACCATTCATGAAAAGTTACAATCATTCATGAAGAAACGTAACTAATCAGAATCTGGTATCTCTTGGAATTGAAATATGCCTGATCAACATCTATATAAAGGGATCATGTGCTCTATTGAAAGCAGAGACTTTAGAGACCTTTTCTGTATATTCGGTCATTCTCTTAACACACAAATCAATTCATGAGAATCATATTAACTTTAATATTAAGAGTGAGTATTATCGTTGTATTTCTTCTTTGTATCTCAAAAGCTGATTTTGTGATCTCCTTCACTCTTATAAGGGATGAAATATTGTTTTTATTAGGAAAGTGTGTATTCACGCATAAAAGAATATATCACGTCTACATTGTTATTCATATTATTTCTCTATAAAATAAATAATTTAGTGTTTAAAGAAGATAATACCAATATAAATAAATATAAGAAGCTTGAACAATTTTATCAATATTTTCATTCCGCTTCTAATAGAAGATACACATAAATAAACAGAAAGAAAATTCTACAGAAATAATTTATTACTGAAAACTATTAATACAACAGATTTGAAATAGCTATTTTAAAAAATAAAATAAAAATAATAATGGTTTCCAGCAAGTACTCTTTTAAGTTCATTCCTATAGTGTCTGTCCTACATGACAGCAAAACTTTTCTTTTGTCATAAACTGAAAATATAGATACATGTCTAGTAGAGATTAACCTGGACTATACACAATCCAAAACCACAGTAACTTTTCCTTGTATCAACATAGGATACACCTACCTGTTGTGCAAGGGGTCTGGAGAAGAGGGAACTACTCTATTAACTGTAGCATAAGACCCTTCATTTGTTTCATTTGCTTCATACTTGTTCTGCACAGCTTCCATTTCTTCCTTTACATACCGAGCATCCAATACTTGACAATTCAAAACTGAAATACTTAGTAGTACCAGCAAGAGACACCCCACTTGAGACCTTGAAATTGACATCACTTCACTGCAACTAATCATCACCAAATTCTTCAGGCATGTTCAAGAAAGGAAATTAAACTAGAAAGATGTTCAAGAATAGGTGTGTGTGGCAAGTAGAGAAAGGAAAATGATTCTCCTCAATATAAGTGTGGAGGGAAATGAAGATTAAGAATAATGAGTTCTGACTCTTTTAGTATGCTAAGTTTGAAACGAGTTACTTTGTTTAGGGTGTGGATCAAGTCTTCTAATTCCACTTGTTGGTTTATAATTGGTAGCTCCCAAATCCAAATCCTAGTCATCACAAATAGGTGGAAGGTGTAGGTACACATTACATTTTTGTAAAGAAAGAGACAGGAGAAATGTAGGGAAAAAATTTCCAAGCTCGTGTTTCAATTAATCTAACGAAAAACCTTTTTAACAACACTTTTTTAATAATTTTTTGACAACACATACGTGACAGTTTTTGATTGATCTTTTAAATATTTTTTAAATGTAAATTCAAATAGATCAATAAAGTGATGACACGTGTCCTGTTGTAAAAAAAATTGTTAAAAAGTGTTGTCAAAATATCATTATCCTTAATTTAATTAGGAATAATAATATGAGTTCCAATACAGATGAAGTCAGAGGTAATAATGTTTGACCATGTTTTCATGTGTGGTACTTCATAATCAATGTCCATTTCATTAAACCTGACCCGACATGCAATATAAGGACGTTTCAGAAACTAGAAATTCCAGAGTTTGTGCATTGATGGTGAAATATGTACACTGTTGTCTATTGGATACTAACCAACCATTCCTTTATCAACTATTAAACATTTATGGCCATGGAATATTGTTGTTTAAGTCGATTAATAAACTCCTTATACTTCCAAAATCACCCTAACCTTGTTAATTGCAGAACCCCAATTTCAGGATCAGAACTTAACTCTTAACACTAGTTTATTTTATTTTAGCATTTTTTTTCCACCTTAAAAGTTCAAATTATGTTAGAATTCCCACGTCGACTAAAGATATGGTCAATTTATAGTATATAAATGGATGCAAACCTTATTTTACAAATCCCACGTCGACTAAAGATATGGTCAATTTATAGTATATAAATGGATGCAAACCTTATTTTACAAGTTGATTTTGTAGGGTTGAATTAGACTTAAAGTCCACCGGTAACAAATTGTGTGGGTGGTCAATGCTATTTTCTAGGTCTAGTGTGACTTTTGTTTCCTCTTCCCATGGTCTGTTCATGTTTGAGATTTACTTGGTCGATGAGGGAGTAAGAGATTTCAGTGAACTGTAAAAGGTATCTTTTAGCTCATGTTATCTGTCTGGCTTAATGTTTATAGAGTAGTGTATTCTAGTGGGGTTTGTTTCTTTCTTTGGACTAGTTTGTGGGAGCTTTCAGATTCTATAATCTATTTCATATCAAATTTTGGGAATCGTCATTTTCAACCTTAGCACTCGTTCTTGTGTCAGATGTTCTTGTGAACACAAATTTCTTTCCAATTAATCTATCACTTCAAAACATGTGTTTTGGTCGGTTATCTTCTCTAACTCTAGTTGGCACTGCCTAAAAATTGAATTAGGTCAAATTAGTACTAGTAATAACGAAAGTTTGGCGTAAACAATAAGCTTGTTCAAAGACTTCTAAGGGATTGTGTTGACTTTATAGTAGCAATTCTTATTGGGATAAATCCGAATGGTGGACATAGTGCTATTGGGGTCAAATTCTGGTGTGTTAATTTGATAGACTAAGGACAGATATGATTATTGCCTATGGAAATTATTGAAGCAAACAAATAGTCATCGCGTGGTTCGCGTTGATGCAGCGCGTTGCCATTGTCTATTTTTTGCCTAATATCTTATTCCCTTACTAAAGGCTATTTTCAGTGCGAAATCATGTTCAAACAGTGGCCAAAATTGAATTTATTCTACTTTCATTAAAATATTCTACACTTGTGTGCCGGTGGATTCGCTTAATCCCTGTAGTTTGACTTTCTTCAGGGCCATATCATGTCCAAGCTGTGCTAAAGTTGAAAATGTTACAAGCACTCAAGCATAGTTACATAGTCCAAGTTTGATCATTTTCGTTTTAAACTTCTTACACTGATATGTCGGTAGATTATTCAAAAAAGGTAGAGTTAGTAAAATGTACAAATTTGACCTGATTCAAGAAACCTACTTTTACCTTCATTAGACAAGGGAAAAAATACATTATAATTGAGTCTTCAGATAGGTTAAGAAATCCTGAGATAAAATCCTATTGGATGACATCAAAACCAATTTTAATTGTCAGTTTTCGGAGTCCAATATGTATATGTTGGATATCGAGATAGTATTGACAAAATTGGCAGATATTTGAGTCTTTTAAATGTCTTATGAGGGTTCAATTTTTGGCCACACGAATGAATACGTTGTTAGAAAGAACAAACCCTACTTCAACAATATTAATATCTAAAGATACCTGAGATACAAATAAAATGTGTGTATACTTTCTGTACGTGTGTATGCTTGGTTCGCATCTCGTGGTAAAGTGAGTCGGGGATATGCGAATCTAAGGAAAATAGAAGGATATGATTTTTTAGAAGGAAAATGAGGCGATTCCAATCACTCATCATCTCAAACATTTTGGATTCCTGTTAAAACAATCCAAAGTTCAGCAATAAAAACATTTTAGATTTCATTCAACTATGAATTGTCATATTGATTTCATTCAACTCAGGTTTATCCAATTATTACGTTCAGCAAGGGACGGCAAAGGGCTGGTCATAGGACTGAGTAACAAATTTTTTATGCTCTGTAGTGATGAAAACTTTTTAGCCATCCAATTAGAGATCTGCACGGTTAATGCGAAAAGAGAGAGTTTATGTATAATATATCCTTACCTATTTGGATACCATTTTGGAAATCAGGGTTTCTATGAATGTTGCTGTTCGTTTTCCGTTGGAGCACCCTGAATATACTTTCTGAAAATAATAATTTTGTTTCTGCCAACCTGGACGGAGGTAATTTTGGAGGGAGTTTTAAAGGTATCCAATACATTCATTTCAAAGATAGCAATGAACCGTATAGTCCGAACTTCGATTAGTAAAAACTCTTCAAAACTCAAACATGACAAGATATCACAGAAGTACGTGTAATAAATTGTCAAAGACAAGAGCTTTAGTTATGATAATCACAAGTTATCGCCTCTATATTGCCACAAATGAATGAATACATGATTACTTAATCTTTGGATTGTGTTTCAGCTACATATTCTAAAATGCCAAAAAGCTATACCTTCGTTCTATATATTTCACTCATGATGTCCAGTTTCCTCTTATACTGATACTGTAAAGAGGTAAACTTTTAGTACAACGGCTAGAGCCAGCTGCAACAGAAAAATGCCAGCAACAATCAAGAACCACCTTTCACCTGCTGATTTGATATGTGCCCGGAGGTTAAGTGCCACAAATGTCGCTGACATGAAGCCAGCCACACCTGCAACCACCCATCTAAATATATCCAGTGGCACAATGGACATACACTGCATAAAACAAGGGTTTGACTGTTGATAAGACAATACAAATCAATGTCGTATTTCATGTTTCCTTAAAGGTAGAAAAAGGAAGAACTTACCAGTGCCGGAATAAAGACAAACAGGGAATACCCATATAGACAGAATAGTTGCACAAGGCCAGCAGGTGCAGAGAAGTATTTGAGGATTACATACAGGCAAAGAGGAACTATTGTAACGTAGCCATAAAACAAACCAGCAGACCAAGTCACCAGATTTATGTCATAATCCCATTCCTTGCTCTTCAGCTTGTGTGCTACATATGTCACAAAGGTGCCAATAGATGCTGCTACAAATATTAAGGTAGTGCAAATCCAGAATGGACCATACCTGCATATATTTATGTGAACTAAAAATTACATGCACAAAACTCACTCCTTTTACGACAAAGTTATAGAAGTCCTGTTCTCCAAGAACAAAAAAAAGGTAAACATCATCTTGTCCACACAGCAGTATTTAAGTAACAAGATATTAGGCCACAGAAGATACTTTAATAAATTTTCACATAAAAATGAAACACAACAAACAGATCATTAAACGCGTGAGTGTTTAGCTTGGAAGATATTAGCATATTAAAACTGGCCACAACAACACAGATACACCACTTCTCCATAAAAACTATATTTAACAATGTGCATAACATAATTTCAAAACGTCAGCAATCAAAACCGAAAATTGGTAGTAGTATGCTCAGTCAATGACATGAGAAAAAGACAGTCCACTCACAAATCAGGGTTGGTAGCAGTTTTTTCATTAAAAGATCCTCTAAATGGAAATAGCGAGTCTACAATTCTCTCAAGAACATCTGAAGTGTCAACATCAAAGTACGGTTTGTAAGCGGCAACTGTAAAAGTCCGAAACCAACCACCCTGCTGGGGTTCATCAGAACCAGATATAGGTTTTGAAAATGAATCTGCATAAAAATGAACGAAACAATTCAACACAAACATATCAAATAGATACCCAATAGAAATAAGTTAAAATAACAACTCCAACCATGAAATTTCCCAATGTACAAGAGAAGGCAATAACATAAGTAATATGCATCAATCACCCTCCCTCTAGAGTAAAAGAAACAAGAACAAGATCGGACCAAACACAACAGCAGAAAATAATACTAATGTTTTATGGGCTGGCATGGACTATATAGTAGGTAATAACAGTATCTTTGTTACAATTATACATAGTAGGTTAATAGGCGTCACCATTACATCACATCCATCCAAGTTACCAGCACAGTTTCCACCAAAGTCCATAGATATCAATATGGAACAGCAACACATTGCAAGACAAGCCCCCAAATACCATAGTGAAATCTTCAAAATTTATATTGCATATTTTATAGTATACATATGGATAGGGGAGACAAAGTAAGTCAACCTGACTCACTTTTTTGCAATCTATAAAGTTTGTAACTCAGACTCAACCCACCTAAGGTTGTTGGGTTAAATGGACAAAGTGAGTTGGCTCATTTAAGCATATTTTGTTTTTCCAACTTGTTTCGTACATTCATTCTAGTACAATCAAAGTGCATTGACTCAATCCACCTATTTATAATAGTAAAATTAGGACGTCCACCTATTTCACTGAACACTAACCTCAATTAGGAAGTGATATTATAAAGATAATTATCAAAAATAAAAAATGTTAACTTATATAATTGGCTAAACAAATAAATTAAGCATCCAAACCATTCAAATGCTATTAGATAACATTCTAATATTAAAAAAAAAAAGTGTCAACCTACAAAATTAAAAGTAGTAAATAATTATAATGAAAAAAATTATAAAGGAGTGTTGGTGGTGGGTTACTGGTCAACCCACATTCAACCAGACTCAAACAAGTTTAACCCACTAATTAAGTTAGTTGGCTTCAATTTAGTCCACATTTAAAAAATAAAGAATAAAGAATAAAAAAAAACTATTACTTTCCAACCATAGCCAGCACACACTCATGGGTTTGAACCCATTTTGACACCCCTACATATAGTCCTTACTGCCAACACTGTTTTTTGTTTTATTCCTTTGCATAAAAAGATCCTACATTTGCATGCCTGTATGAAAAAACTTTTCCGAATTAGTCACTACCATCGATCAAAGTTATGATATTAAATTTGTTCTTTATACTTGACATCATTTTTGTACAAATATCTACTCTACACAGTAAAAGAAATTAAAAATTACTTTAACTCTCCCTGTAAAAAACTCCACATATTTGGTATCTACACATGATGTATATTTTATGGTCTCGGTCCTTACAAGAAAAATTCTTTACCATCACTTCAATAAATGATTGGGATCAATCGGTAATTTTTTATGTGAACCAAAATGTAATAATTTTCATATAGGTACTAAAAAAAATAAAAAGAAAATAAAGACAGGTTTAAAAACAATTAAAAAAAATATCAATTCCATGAGGTAAGAGGAAAGTGGGATGACCTGTATTTTAAATACTATACAGACTAAATAATTTATACTGCTCATATAAATAATCAAACCAAAGGAAAAATTAAAGAAATTCATAAAAAATAAAAACTCAAGACTATTTTCAGACATGGTCAATCTAGGGGCAATATGAACATAGTAATGAAATCAGAAAAATTAAAGATGATAGTGAAATCAGTGGAAAATAAGAAACATAACAAATTATATAAAAAATAGCATAATATGAACTAGGAGTCTTGAAGGAAGAAGAAAGAATGAAACACGCAAAAAAAAAAGTCCTGAAAACAGTTAAGAAACTAAGGGCCAAGCACAGGTAATTTTCTGTAAAACATTCGAGGAAGAAGGGTTATTCCTATTGTTTCTGTGGCATAAAATGCAATAGAAAATAAAGAAAAATCACAATTTTACCCAAAAAAGGTTCTAAACATTGTATTAGAGTAACAATGGGTTTGGAAGCCTAAGGCATGGTAGCACCGCAATGGCATGCAAAAAGCCACAATTGAAAACCACATTGCTTTCTGAATGCCATAGCAACATAAGAGCGCACTATTCCCTACTAATCAAAGTCATGATGCAGTCATAATTAACGTTAAAAACATCATGGGTCGTTAATGAAACATACAAGCAAAAACAAAAAATTGACTTTGGTTACATCAATAATTTTCAAACTATTCCATTTGTGAAAGACCACCAATGAGAACAGGAATGGGTGTCTGCCAGAAATACTGCTGGAGGACCGAGGCTGCTGGTTGCACTGCAGAGAGAAGCATGGACCAAGGTTCTTAAACTCAGGATTCTAACTAGAATCACAAGAGGATGAAAATTCATGACTGGCGATAGTAAATCAGAATCGTAGATTGGATCGAAAGATCCTACACTCAAACAAAAATTATACTTATATCATATGTAATACATACATACATACATACATACATACATACATATATATATATATATATATATATATATATTAACTTTTTTATGCCTAATTAATATAATAGGACCTAAAAATAACAAATAAAGAAAATAACCTCTATATTACAACCTTAAACAAACTTAAATTGAAATTTCATAACCATGATAATATATTATAAATCAAAGAATAACTATAATATATTATTATGATTATTAATAGTTAAGAAAAAGGGGGAGCAGTTAGGCTAATAAAAATAGGATAACTATATATTATAAAAAGTTTTATTGAAAAGCTGTATTGTATTCATTATATGAATATTTATAATTATATGTTATACGCTTAGGCTCACTAATAACTCAAAATACACAGGCACCATCCAAAAAATCTTGGCAAATCAAAAAAAGACACGATAACAAAATGAATGGAAAACGAAATTTAGTTTGCAAAAGAGAGTATATAGAAAAAAAAAATCAGAGAAGCAACCTGGCATGAAAAGAAAAAAAGTTTAGTTCACAAAACATATTTTTCAAACAGAGGAGCAATCAGCAGTGGCCCAGGGTAGAAATGGTGATGAAGGAATAAAGGTATGGCAGTAGCAAATACTGAAGGAGAAGCAGCCAGCAAACAAGAGCAGATTGCAAATGGGAATGAATGAGAAAAACGATTGGAACAAAGTGATTCTAGGATTTTCAAAACTGGTCATTTGGCCAACTTCTGACTTTGAGATCAACCATCCCACGTGGAAGATTCTATACCCCTTCCCAAACGATCCAGGTGACAGTTCAGCACAGACAAGGCTGCTTGGCACCTAGGATTACGCGATTTCACAATGTGAATTACGATTTTAACAACTATTCCAAGGGGGAACCACATCTAATTATGGTTTTTTGAAATTCTGACTAGGGAAGGGAAATCTCAACCCCACCTCTCTCAGACAACGCAGTTTCAAGGTCAAATAGGATTTTTAAGATGTGTCATTGTAGTGCCGCTATAGTGCTGTAACAGGCTGCTACTTTGGCAACAATATCAGCTATGACAGCCACCGTTCAAAAGGGTACTGTCGCGCAAACTCCGTAGCAGCCCATAGCTGCTGCACTACTGATAACTATAGTTCCCTCTTCCACGCACACCTTCTAACAATCCCATCAGACAAATCAACGCATAATTTAATACTATAAACAGCACACACACAAGATAAACATCATAAAAAGCATAAGAATAGACAATTTCACGAAATATAAAGCTAGATCAGGGGAATATTATTAAAGCAAGAATTGAAAACCTTTCGAGTATCATCACCACCATCTGTAAACCCAAGTTCCTATGATGTCATCTCATCTCTTTATTACGCTGTCAACTTAATAATTCAAGCGAAGTCCTAACTAAGTCACAGCGTCTAATACACTACTAATCACAGAACTTCCATCATGGATCATAAAATAATCAATCACTGGGAAAGGAAAGCTATTAATTAACCTATTTTTCTATAAGATATTAAAAAAAACGAAGAGAGTGTAGTTATAACACACCATCGGCATCTCGAGGAGGACCAGAAGCAGCGGTAATCTTGCCCTGCGTTCCAGAAGGAGGAAATGTCTGAAGATTTGAATCTAAAATGCAAACAAATTACAAATCTGTGATCAGATCCAGCATAGGAGAATGAGAGAAAGAGAGAGGAAAGAGTTGAACCTGCGAAATTGACAGTGACCTGTCGTGAATCTGGAACAGCCTGAAAGAAATGAAAGAGAGAAGTGAGAAATTGAAGAGTTAACAACGGAACAAAAGATTCGGATAGAGAACACTGACAGGAACAGATCCCTGAACTTGCTGCGCGTCAATGGAGGTATATTTTCCCGACATCATCTTGACTTGATCTTCTTCTTTTCCCTTTTCCTTCTTCTTCTCCTTCTCTCAGATCTCTCTTCTCTTCTCAGTCGCTCCGAAAGCTTCCACTCTTCGTTTTGTATTTAAATAATTAAATAATTCTATTAAAAAATATTTACCAAATGTAATTAAAATATTTCTTTTATTCTTTCATTATCATTTTTCTTTTATTCTTTTTTTAATTTTTACTATTTTTCCTACATCAGTCTCTTCATCTTTATTAAGTTACCTCTTCTAAGCACTGAGAAAAAAAAATATTTTTAAAAAAGTTAAAATTGATTTATGTATAAATTAACAATACCAAATTATATTTGTCCACGCATAAAAATATTTCTCTCATATATGCTTGAGAGTAGTGAAAGTATATCTTTGGATTATTTTACTTTTAAATTATGCTCTGCCCATTGTTTCATTACAGTGAAAAAGGTAAATTCTGCGTGTAAACGGGCTTATTCATGCAGAGTGAGATGTTTGAATAAAATTTTACAAAAGAAAAACTAAATAATTTTTATCATAAATTAAAATTAATTTATATAAAAATAAATAAAATAAAACATAAAAGGGAATTTATACCATATACAAGTTAATTTTAGTTTCAAAATAAGTTTATAAATAGTTTTAATAATGTTAATCAAGATATTTCTGGGGATTTCAAATATAAGTTTCTCTTTAAGTGTACGACTAAAAGATTTTAAAATATTAATTGATATCCATTTTATTAGTTCTAAAATAAATAAATAAATTATATGCATTCATTGGATGAAATTAAAATGATGTTACTTTAACGAGCTCTAAATTAAAAATAACTTTTATATTTAAAATACTTATCATTTTAATTTTTTGAATAGAACTCTTATTTTAAGGCTTTTTATATGAATTTGGAATTTGTATTTAAGTTTTTAAGTTCTTGAGATTGTAATAAAATGGTCGGTATTAATGAAATGACAAAATGTTCTTTGAAAATGTACACCATCAATTACTTTAGTTTTGAAAATTATAATGCAAAGTCAAAAATCGATTTCAAAAATAAATAAAATGCTGAAATCATCTTTAAAAGTATGAATTGTCAATTCATCTAATCTTCAAAATTTGTAATAGTAAAACACATTAGTCCCAAATTATAAATATTTAATTTTTTAAACATTTCTAATTCCCTAGTCAAACATAAGCATACATTTAAGAGAAAAAAAAATGTAATTAAGTATTTATAATTAAGGTTCAACTTGCTTTACTGTTACAACTTTAAAGAGTAAATTGATGAATGATTTGTAATTTTAAGAACATACTTTCCATTTTTTTATTGCAAGGTTATATTATCCGTAACAATTTGAATAACTAAAAGTATTGATGATGTGCGATTTTAGACAACATGTTCTTCTTCTTTTCTTTTGCATTTTATTCATTTCAAGGATCATTTATATGAATTATTGCAATTTCAAACAATAAATTATAGTTTTAATTTATTTAAAAATTAAATAATGTGTACCTTATCCAAATTCTAAATTATACAAAAATACAAATGTGCAAATTTTCACATTATAAGTAATATTGAAGACTATAAATTTAAAATAGATGACAAAATGGGTATGGCATGTTGTTGATAAGTTAAAAGATTAATGATATTTAGACAACATTTTTTTGACAACATTTGAACATTGATTACGTATCAATATGTGATTTGTTAAAAATTACTCCACAATATTATTTAAGATTATTATACGTAATCAATGTTCAAATGTTGTCAAAAAAATGTTGTCTAACTATTATTATCGAAGTTAAAAACAGGTTTGGACTAATCCGTCAAACAGAAACGGATTATTAATGACAATCCGTCCCGCACATGATGGGCTGACATATCGGGTAAAACTAACTTGTTATTTTTTATATATTATAATTTAGTTAAATATTTAAAAATAAAATCTCTAACATATTTTCATACTCATATTGAACGTGGATAATTTAATTAACATCAATCATTATATTATTCAGTATCTTTTAATTTAAACAAAAAATCTTTAAATCCCACTGTTAGATTAAATGTTTTGAATTTTTTTCACACTTTTGTGTTGTAAACAGCTTCGATTTGAATCTCATTTAGTTCATATAAATCACAGGTGTTATTGGATCGCTCCCCTTGTAGACATGGAAAGAACACTCAATGAAATTGATGCAAGTAACATTAGGTATCAGAATTCCAACAATAAAAATGTCAAAAGCAAATTGAAAGAGCTTATGAGTGAGTTGGGAGAGTGTCTCCATAGGAGAAGATTGTGCTAGGTATACATTCAAAAACACCAATTATATCGTATGCTTAAAACCTAACATAACCATCACAGAATTGATAGCTGAAGCTGATACGAGATTCCTATCCCTATTATCTGATGTATTTTAAAAACATCCGTGATGTGAAGTTCTTAACACCTTCTCCCATGATAAGTGAACATCTCAACATAAAACTAAATAATTACAGATGGACATGTAACAATCTGATAGCATTCCTATTGTATATTGCTTCTTAATCATATTTTTGAAACTACGATATTGTAAAATAGAATGAATATCCGACAACACCAATAAATCATCTTTGAAACTACAATATTTCTTTGAAATTACAATATGAATAATTCATTACTAGTCTTAGTAATCCATTGACAGAAAAACGTATGATTACAAGATATTCCTCCTACCCCGTGCCTGTAACAACTTAACAACTCGAATATTCTAAATCTGACAGATTCTCCCACCATAAAAATCTCAATACTGCTTACTCTAGTTTTAATATACTAATCTTCATCTGAACTACTATTTTCAGAAGTCCTTCCAAAGTCATCTGATACGTTTTTATCCTGTAGATATGCAAAGTTATGAGTGGATGGTAACTGTGCAACATAAAAGGAACTTGCTATAACTTCAAATGATACTTACAGGCATTTTATCCCAATCCTTTAGCCTTGAACTTGTCATCATATGATTATCTCGTAATGGAGCCCAAGCAGGCTGTTGGTCTTCTACCTTGCCCGTGCCTTCATTGATCTGCATATAAAAAATCTACAGTTTGATAATTAAGCAAAAGAAAGAACCTATCTCATCAAGATAGGTTTGCTACAGTTTATTGGGAAAAAAGAGAAATTTTAGACAAGGCACTGAGGCACTGGTTTAAACATATCAAACCTAGTTCAACCAGTTTGACAGTTGCACCAGACAGACCAGATAAAATATAAAATTTAAAAAATGGAACACCAAATAATATGTTTAACATTAATGGTTAAATCCTCATCNGAAATAGTATTACTAAAATTTTTCCACATTCAGGATTTCCCTGCTAAACTTCAATAAAATTTAAAGTGGTAAAATTGAGACCAGACACTCTGACCACTTTTAAATCACTAATCAAAATTATCGAGTTGTTAGCTAAATTGACCTAATCAAATATTGACACCAAAAAAAAGAATGAGCAGTTAAAAATCACCTTTGTTGAGGTGCCAGTTGAAGGCAATGACGGTTTCCCTAACTCTGAAAAGAAGGCTTGTTTGGCCCGTTTTCGTATCTCTGCCAGCATACACATTGGATAATTAGAATTATACACTCATCACCAAGATTGAACATGTTAAGATCCAAGAAAATAGAACACGTAGGAATAAACAGAGAATCAAGAGTAAAGTACTGTAGTTCTATAATAAGAATAAAAAGGAAATACAGCATCAAACAACTAACCTTTTGCATCCTTATTCCTAGAGGGGTTCAACCCTTTTTGAGCAGTTTGTGCCTTATTGACCTGCAACAGATGTGAACAAAATCTCTGGCTTAATTATGATAGAGATACAAACCATCACAGAGACACATACAAAAATCTATGAAGAAACCAAATTTTGGTTAAACTTTAAGTGAAAACTTACAGCATTGAATAACTTGACCACTGAAAGTAATCCAATTTGATGCATGGTCACAACAAAAGTCCACATCAATAACAAGAAAATGCAAGTCGTCAAACAAATTAAAACAGCTATAGGCTTTTATTTAAGAAATTCAACTCATTTACCTCCTTTTGTTGCAACACTTATCAGAAACTTTTCATGTGAGTCCAAGTATGTAGCAGGTTTGACATGTCCCTTTTCTGCTAACTGTAAAAAGCAATAAGATTACAACCTAAGACAGGGAAACTTTTGGGAGATAAAAACTGAGCATACGAATAAACTGTAACGGTCTTTGGAAAACAATAAAATCTGTCAAAATAAAATTTAAGATTACCATCTGCTTTTCCTTTTTGGCCTCTCCCTTGATATTGCGTTCTGCTTGCTCTTCTCCTAGTTTTTCTATAACAAGTTTCTTGTGTGCTGACAATATTGGACCCTGCAGATTATCCAAGTCTTAAAAAAACTAGTCTCCCTATGTTCTGTAAAATCATAATCTTCTGTATTCAAATAACTTACCAACATATCATCGGGAACACTCTTCTTCATAATATTCCTAAATGCCATCTTGAATGCTCGGCATCCTTCAGTGAATTTTGTAATTCCTGGCTGAATTTCATTATCATCATCTCCTTCATCATCAGAACTGTGATCATTCGTATCAGTAGCATTTTTGTTCGATGATTTTAGTGGTGCTGCAGCTCCTTCATCTTCAGACTGATTGTCCCCACTTTCCATGCCATCCTTCTCATTATTTTTATTGGTGACAGATGCCAAACGTCTAGTCTCCGAGGCAGCAGTGACAATGGCCTCATCTTCTTCATCATCAGAGTTATACTCCCGTGCTCGCTTGCGGAAAAGTTTCTTCATTTTTTTGTCTATTTTAACTTTCTTCTGTCCATGTGGTGATGGCATCACTTTTGCTTTCTTACCTGACTTCTTACGGCCTTGAGTTTTAACAAATTTCCTCCTAGCTCTCCCAGATTCTACCATTGCAATTTCTTCAGCCATTGACGGTTTTATAACCCAACTCCAACCTGTATAAGTATATACCAGTAATAAAAAAAGTTATAAAAAAAAAAAAAAAACAACTGAAGCACTCAGCATCCACCCAAAAATAAAGGGTGCAACATAGGTACCACACAAGAATGAACGTGACACTAGTCATAAATAGAAGAAAAACAAAGTAAGCACCAATAGCAACCCTAAATAATTCCCAACTCACAGTCTGAATTCAAATTTCAAGTTATCACCTCACAAGCAGAACAACCAAAGAAAACCTAATCCACAAATTCATTTGTCCTTAAACTTGAAAAAATATCAAACAAAAAATCAATCAGAATGACAAACCTTTGACTGAACATAGATTGGTTTGCGCTTAATCATGAAAAGACGAGAACTACAGAATACATTGAAGTTCAATTTCTAAAATAAAGAATAAATTAGCGAACAGAATAGAGTGATAGGTCGTACTCGAATTGACGATGTCTGCGAAGGAAGAATTTGCAGTGGCCGCCGGAGTGGGAACGTTAGGGTGATGGATCCATATTTAAACCTATTTATTTTCTCTTCTAAAAACTTCAAAAGTGTTTGCTTATTATTTATCTATTTATTTCACATCATTTACACTGGCTAAAATCTTATTTTTCCATCTCTAATATAATATAATATTTTAGGTTTATCTTTAATAGATTTTTAAATATATAAGAAAAAATTATTTGTAGATACAAAATTGAAAGTCAAAATATATTAAATTTAAATTTCTTTAATTATACTATTGAATTACTTATCATAGTTATTAGCCTCGGTGAAAATAAAAGTAATAAAATAATTATTAGGATAAAATTATTTGTTAAATTCCGAATACAAAAAATAGTAAAAAAAATGGAAATATTTTAATGGAAAATATTGAAATAAAACTTTGTAAAAGTAATACTGAAATATTAAAAATTGTGAATGTATAAACATATTACATTGTTATAAATTTTCAAATCCATCATTTTCATAATTAGATTAGATTACATTATTATATGATTTTGTATCAAAAAGGTTAGACCTGAGGTGAGATGCTAGCTAGAAAGAAAAGAGCAAATTGAAATATTTATTTTTGACAAAAGAAATATCGGAGTGAAAAGTTTATTTATTTATCAAATTATAACATTCATTATGTGAAAAAATAAGTAATTGTGTTATATATACTTAAAAATATCTAAATCAAACACGTTTCATCAGTATTTTCTTTACAATTATAGATTAAATAACATAACTTTTATTAGTTAATTTATATTTCAAATTATCAGTAAATATATACTAATTTCTTCTCGTATTATAAATACGATTATTTCAGTCTTATTGTATATGTATGACTATTTTAGTCCTTCCCATCATATACATATACATATATATATATATATATATATATATATATATATATATATATATATATATATATATATATATATATATATA
>NC_028360.1:11624188-11642430 GCF_000741045.1 Vigna radiata var. radiata
ATGTTTTCTTTCACTTGTTCAGAAATTTCTTCATCCAAACTGAAATCTTGAACATTCCTTGTTGAGCAGAAGCTAATTAAGTGTCTCAATCTCCAAGAATTTCGATTTCAGCTGATCAATCCTTCCTCTTTCTAATTGGTAAGTAAATTCTCAATTCTGCATAGCCATCAGGGCCATGATCATGCAATATATATATATATATTTGCATGTGATTCATTTTGTTTTCCCCAAATTTCTTGTTTAATTTAGACCTAAAATCTACCTTCAATTTTCCAACGTTTGATCTTTAGGCAAACTCTGAAAATTCTAACGGTGCCAAATTCCATAAAATAGTTCGAGTCTGAGTCGTGATCACTGTCCAGGTAAGGGGAGCTAGTTCTTATTTTGTTTTGGGTTGTGTGATGTGAATGCATGATAATTTTCGAAATGGTATGTGGATTGGAAACATGATTTTGATTTTGGTTAACTTGAAATGCATGGATGGAGGTGTTTAATATGCAATTTGGTGGGTGGTGATTGTATGCTGTTTTTGAATGATTTAGATTGTTGAATTATGTATGTTGGAGTTGTTGTGGTATAGAAATTCTATTGTGGTGATGCTAGAAAGGAAATTAAGTGCCTTAGGGTTACTTTTTGGTCATTTTAGAGGAAGTGAGGTAGTGATTTTGAAAAAATGAGGTTTGTCACGTTTTTGGGCTGTTGGGACAGTTTCACCCACTGTATTGTGACTTGTTTGAGTCACTAAATTGGTCAAGATAGGTGCAAAGTGGTAAGATTGAGTTTTGGGTCCCTAAGTTGGGTAAATTGGTGTTTTAGAGTTAGAAAGGAAGTGTGGTGGTCAATTTTAGAGTTAGGCATTCTTGGTGATCCTAGTCAGTTTAGGTAACTTAGGTAGGTCATGTGTGACTTAGTAGGCGTGTTTAAATGGTTAAAAATCAACTCCAAGTTGTAGAATTGAATTTAGACCTCTAGGTTGATAAAATTGAAGTTGTAGAACCTAAATCAATGCATAAACACTTTATAATAATGTTAGAAAGGATTAGAATTGTTTAGGTAAGTTTATTTTAGCATGAAAGTTGACTTATGGGTTGTAGAAGTTCACCAAAAGGATTAGAATTGGTAAAAGGGGGTAGAATTGCTCAATTATGCAGAAAAATTTGCATAATTCTCGCTTGGGTGCTTGGGCGCCATTTTCTGCTGTCGTGTTTGTTGTTGATAGTTTATGGGGTTCCGGACGTCCGTTTTGGACGTTCTTTAGGTCGTTCTGGGGGTTTTTGACCCTTCCGGAATCATTGGTGAGGGTCTCCAAGCTGTTTGAATTACTTAAGTATAGGTAATTATAGTTGATAAAGAAATTGGTATTAATAAATGATGTTTCTGTGAAGATATGTAATGTATGAGCTATATATGTTTATTTTGCTTCTGAATGAGATTGTATGATTAATTGGATGAGGTTGGTGAGGTGAAACAAGATTGGTGATATAGATTATGAACTTTGAGAATTATTCAAAGATCTCTAGGTGAGATCACTTTAGTGTATTAATGAATATTGAGGCTCCTTCAAGGGAGGTTATCCCTAATACTCTGACGGTCTTTCATTCTCAAATAGAGAGGATCGACATGGGTGGTGAGTAGGGATGGCATAAAAATCCGTACCCGCGGGTATCCGCGGATAAAATCCGCCACGGGTAGTTAGTACCCACGGGTAAAAGGTACCCGCGGGTGGCGGGTAGCGGGTTTTTTAATACCCGCTTGTTAACGGATCGGGTTCAGATATCACACTATCTGTATCCGCGGGTACCCGCAACCCGTCTTACCCCTTTAAATTATTTTCTAAGATATCCTGTCGTCAAACCCTAGTTTCAATTTCATTACATTTTTTCTCTTTCTCCTTCGTTTTCTCTCCACCGCGGACGACCTAATGTTGGGGCAAGGATGATCTGCGTCTTAAGCAGAGACTTCTCTGCCACGGACTCCGACTGTGCTCGTCGGCGAATGGCACCAGACTCAGAGTCCGACGAGAGGCTTGCTGTTGGAAGTAGAGAAGCACGAATCCGATGAAGAAGAAGGTGGTGAAGAGGATGAGGAAGACGTAGGCAACGCTCGAAGTGAACACCGGAGGATTGGACACTTTCAGAGGGCTTCCTAAGGACATTTGCGGCGAGGAAGCGTTTCGTGTTTGGCGTGAGGAAGAGGAGGCATGGACATGGAGAGGTGGCAGCTTGGAGGCGGTGAGGCACGGCGGTGGCAGCTTGGAGGGGGTGAGACGCTGGATCTGCGGTTCGGCGAGGCGCGATGGTGGCAGCTTGGAGGCGGTGATGCGCGACGTTGATANCTTGGAGGGGGTNAGACGCTNGAGATCTGCGTTCCGTTTATGGAGGCGGCGNCGCACAAGCAGTGGGAAGGAAAATGAACTCCTAACTTGAGAAAGAAACCCTAATGTGAAGGGTTTGGGCTTGGCCCATACTAAAGGTTATTAAAACAACCTAAAAAAAGTTTTGTACTTGTCCATTTTAAAAAAACAAACAAATAAAATATTATTTTTTTAAAGTATTATTGGGTTGAAACGGGTATCCAACGGGTATCTGCGGGTTGAAAAAAATCCGCGGATTTTTTTTATGCGGGTACCCGACGGGTAGCGGGGCGGGTAACGGGCACACTTTATATATGCGGGTCGGGTTCGGGTATCATACTATCCGGCCTGAACCCGACCCGTTGCCATCCCTAGTGGTGAGAGTAGTGGGAAGTCCTAGGGTAAACGCTTTCACTGGAGGTCTATTCCGCGGTAACGGACTAGCCTTGTGTGTGGTTGGGTGAAACCCCTCGGCAATGGCTTTGCAAAGCAGTAGAGTCCACCACAAGTGCATAACCTGCTCAAGATCAATATTCATTCCTAGTCCGGACGAGTCTAGGTCTAGGATTTATTTATGTTTGATTGGTTGTTGCTTGTATGCTTTGTTTCTTGAAAATGCATTGATTATGTTTATGTTTTAAATACTAGCTNACCCTTGCAATGTATGTGTGTATTTTGCATGTTTCTGGTCTTCCCTTCTTGCGATGATCATCCTACTTTTGGATGTGAGCAGAACCAGTAGATGACACGCCTTTGGAGCAAGCTCTGGACAGTGGAGATGTAGCTCTCACCTCTTAGATTTACTTTCAGTTTCTTTATCTTATTCCATTTTGAAAGACTTTATATATGTAAAGCTTTTAACTTGTCTTTATTTTGGATGACTGTATAACTATATACTAGCATCATATCACTCCTACTGCTTTATAGTATTACAGTTGTTGTTTTCCATGTCTATATACTTGTTATATAATTTTGAGATGTTACATTATTTTTACAACTTTCATTCCTATAAAAAAATATAAATAATTATACTTTTCATCCTGTAATATAGGATGAATCTCATTTAGATTCTTTAAATATTGAAGAAAGATTATTTCAATTTCTCAAATTTGAAAAAGATGTTTTAAGTACTTTTATATTAAAAGCAACACTAAATATTTAATTAAATCTATAACTTAGTACAACAACTTTTGTACTAGTTCTACACGAATAATTTTTACATTATATAACATAATTATTACGGGCAAAATAAGTTACTTCGCTGGTAAATTAGGTTAATTCGTGGGTCAATTCAGTTCATAATTTATTTAAGTTGGATTGTATTTAAAAAAAATATAATTTTTTATATAAGTTAGTTTTCAATTTTGTTTATCAATTTTTAGTTTTCAATTTTGTTTATCAATTTACCTAATTTAATTTAATTATTTATTATTTTGTATTTCAATATTATTAGTTAGTATTTTTTTATCATAGTGTTGACGACGATAAAGAAGAAATGTTTCATGAGAGAAAAATATTATAGATTTATCTATTCAAGACTCTAATCTTATAAGGGAACAAGTGATACTAAAATTTTATTCGTCTTTTGTACATATTTTTGGATTATGTTGAGGTTGTATGATACTTTTTTTTTAATTGTCTTAAAAAAATTGTTTTTTTTATTTTAAAAAAACTTATAATTAAATGAGATAATGAGTCAATCAATTTTAACCCACAAACCCGTAGTGGGTCGGTCCAGATTTATATTTTTCAGCTCGCTAATAATTGAGTCGGGTTGGGTTGATTTACTAAGTAACCAATCCATGGTGAGTCGAGTCACGTCGAGTTGGATTACCCGTTTTGACAACTCTAATTTAAATTAATTTTAAAAATATTATTTTCAATAACCTAATACAGTTGTTTATAATTTCACATAGTTAATATAATTACATTATCACATTCAGTAGTAGAGTTACAAGTTGAGTCATATCTTAGGGTTAGGGGTATTTTTTTGAAATAAAATTCAGAACAAGCACATATTCTAAACAGTTCTATCAAGTTTCTCACAGTACTTGAGAAATAATTCTGTTGTGACAAAGAGTTTGAATTCCAGATTAAACAAAAACTCTATCTCCATCCTATTCATCTCCTCTGTGCTAACTCCTCCCACTTTGGCAAAGTAAGCATTGCTGTAGTACCTGTACAAAAATGGAAAGAACTTAATTGTACTTCATTCCATAATTATAACATTTTCAACTCTCTATGGTAGAATATAATTAAATTAGATTCAAAATTAAGTTTTTAAGATACTTTTATGATTATTTTAAAAAAATAATTATAATAACAATTTTTATTTACTATATCTAATTAAACACAAAACAAATATGTATCAAATTAATGTAAAAAAAAAATTGTATCAAATTATTATTATCTTAATATATATTAAAATCAGAAATAATGGTATGGTGACAATAAAAAAGTGAATTGAATTTGTAAAAGAAAAGAAAGAGAAAAAAATAATAAAAGTAATGTAAACGCATATAAAAAATTTGTGTGTAAAAATATTGTTACTCTAAAATAAGTGTATATGAAGATAGATCTACGAGAAACAAATTTGGTTTAAATTTTTTTTTAGTCCTTAAATTATAAGTTTATGTTCAGTTTAGTTTCCGTTTTTTATAATATCAATCTTTGATTTTTAAGTTATGAAAAATATATCAAATCAGTTCGAGCCGAAATCAATAAAATATCTATCATAAAGAAAGATTTAAACCAAACTAAAAATAGAAAGAGAATGGAAAGTGTGTTTTTGTGAAGTACTTACTTATCATCAAGAAACTTAGCAGCTACCATAATGCTTGTGATTAGGAGGCGATGAGCATTGAAAGAAGTAAGATAACCACCGTTTTTGTGAAAGAACCTTTCCATGTATATGTGTGCAATGAAGAAACAAGAAGGGCTGCAATTAGAGTACTTGAAAATGCGATCCATGTATTGTGTAACACTCATGTTTGGTGCTTTCGACCCATGAAAGATGGTAACAGGATCATACTTTCCTCCTGAGAGCAACAGTTTCTCATTCTTCAAAATGGATCTCTCCAAAATCGAACACAATTTCAGCACTGGAGTTTCTGCGACATCACCCATTTCTAATTATTTAAAGACCTCTGATCTTATGATAGCCATGGCTTTATTAGATGTTGTTGGTGGTGTTTGTTTTCTCTATTTAAGTACTACACCATCATTAGGCATGCCTTAATCACAGTATTAGCAGTTTAATTTGTTCTGGATTGGTAGAGAAGTTTTGCTTTTGGTTCTTTCTGGCAGAATATTTACAAAAGTGTATTCTTTCCTTTGGGTTTCAGGTATGAATAATGACACCACAAAGAATATTGCCTATATGTTTTGACAAAAAATGGAACCAATTCCATTTCATTGGACCAATTTGGGCATAACACTGTATATTCCAAAACTTAGTAAAGCTTTAGTTTTCTGAGTGATTCATCTTACACTTCGAACTCTTTCATTCTACCTCCAATTTCTAGAAATGCCTTCTAATTAATGAAAGGTTTAAATATTTTTTTGTCCCTTAAGTTAAGTTTTGATGTTCAGTTTAGTCTCCGTTTTTTTAAATGTCAACATTTAGTTCCTATGATATAAAAAATGTATCAAATCAGTCCTCATGACAGCACTTAATGAACAATAAATCACAAGTTTTCATAACTAGGTATCCAATATTTTGTGATTTGTTAACGGAAGATGTTATGAACAACCAATCACTTAATGAAAAACTTGTGATTTGTTAATGAATAGGACTGATTTGATACATTTTTCATATCATAAGGACTAAATGTTGACATTTTTAAAAGCAGAGACTAAACTGAACAGTAGAAACCAAAAAAGGATTTAAACCTTAATGAAATTACACTTTTAACCTTTCCATTTGCACCTTTAATTTTCAGAAATGTTGTCTAATTAACGAGGTCTCCAACTTTTTCACAACTTTTTCACCCAACACCTCCAATTTTCAAAATATCCTCATTAATGTTAAATATATATATTAAGATATTTATTTATTTTTAATAACTATAATAGTGTATATATAGTAAATAGTTAATTATTAAAACCACTGTTTTGTTATAATTATTTAATTTTGTTAATATAAAAAATACATTTTAAATGTTTAATTTTTATTATATAAAAAATGCATATTTCTAATTATTTAAATTATTTTTAATTTTATTATATTATTTATAGATGTTTAATTTCTTTTATTGGTTTTTTGTTTTGTTAAAATTTAAACATACAATTTTTTCCAAAAACACAAAAAGTAAATACTCAAAAATCAAATTAAAATCTCAAAACATTTAAAAATAATATTTTTATAAAATAAAAAAATAAAAAAAAAATGTATCGTCGAAACACGATCGAATGTGGATATCCGACGAAGTCTGTATCGTTTTTTGACATCCGATGAAGGCTATATCGGTTTTTGATATCCGACCTATTCACGTTTCAAATCCGTTACTGTTCTTGTTAAAGATGAAAAAAAACGAAATATGACACAGAAGAAATTGTACCTGCGAAAGAAAGAGAGTGAAGAAGAAATCAAATCCTAAATGAGGAAGATGGAGGTTTATGCTGGAAAAGAAAGAGATCAAAAAAGAAATCAAATTACAAATAAAAAGAGAGAGCAAATGAGGAAGAAGGAGATTATGTAATGGCAGCAAAAGAAGAAGGCACAAAAACCTAACAAAACTGAAAGTTTAAAACTCTAAACTGTTTTAGAATTTGAGTAAGATTTTTTTGTTTTCAAATGATTAAAAGTGTTTTTAATTAGGGATAAAATAGGTATTTAATTAAATTTTGGAGGTCCAGATAAAGATTGAAAATATAAGATGAAACACTTTAATTTTTCTGTCTACATTTTTAACTATGAGATATATTAATTGAGTGGTAAACTATAATTAAGTGTGATTCTAAGTATCATATTATATTCAAAAAATAAAATAAAGATAAAAAATTTATTAATTTATTATCTTTAAGGTTTTGAATAAAAAGGAAGATAATGATATTTAGACAACATTTTTTTGACAACATTTGAACATTGATTACGTGTTAATATGTGATTGGTAAAAAATTATTCCACAATAATGTTTATGATTATTATTATTATTGATTGTGGAGTAACTTTTGACCAATGACTGACACGTAATCAATGTTTAAATATTGTCAAAAAAATGTTGTCTAAATATCATTATCCTAAAAAGTAATATCAATTTTTTTATGTGTAATGATTATATCTTTTTAGTGAATCTAGTGTTGAAAGATTCAAAAATATTTTAACTTTTTTTACATAGTAAAAGATCATCATTCTTTGAATGAACTGAGATCTAGAAAAAATATTTGTTAGTGTTTTTTTAAAGTTTTATTACTTTTTTAATTTTAAATATAATTAATTTTTGTGAATAACTTTTAACCTTGTAATTAGTCATTTGATACTTCAAATTAAATAAATTGAAAGGAATAGAATATATATATATATATATATATATATATATATATATATATATATATATATATTAATTTACAATGCAATTATATTATTTTTCAAAAAGAACGTACTATAAAAACTTTAATAATTAAAATTAGTTATTTTATTTTGTTGGTCTCTGCCGTGCAACTATTTGACAATTTTTATTTTTCTGGAAATTAAGTTATAACCTTAATTTTGATACTAATAATTATTGAATCAAATAATTACCACTAATAAAAGTTATAATCGATAATTAAGATATAACTACTAACTAGTTTTACTTTTGTTTCTGTAAATCCCAAAATGTAAGGTTTATTAAATTTTAAAATCCGATTATAATTTTTACAAGACTTTGAAATTTAATTTCGAAATTTAATTAAATGTCTTGGGTTATATAATTTAGACTAGTTAATGGCTAAATATTTTGAATGTAAACTAAGATTTTGATTACATAGAATAGGTATATATTTAAAAATTTCTTGGATCCAATCATCTCTATCATTCGTAAAAAAGCCAGACTTCCAAATATGATAATAATATCGTATTAACTTTATAGTAGTGATATTTTAACAACTCTTTTTAATAATTTTTTGACAGTAAGATATGTATCACTATTTTATAGATATGTTTGAATTTATTCTAAAAAAATATTTAAAACAGATCAATCACAATATGCTACATATACATTTTTAAAAAGTTGTAAAAAAAAAAAGTTGTTAAAAGAGATTTTTTACTTAACTTTATCATTCTAAATACTTGTGAGGGTGATGTGTACGTAATAACTGTGTTTAATGTTATGACTAAAATAGACATTAGAAATTGCATAACGTTGATGGTGTGTCTATATTTTAGGTTGTGTTTAAGTTGACATGTATGAGATGTCACCCTCTTATATTTTTTTTCTTCCACACAAGGATCTAAATAAACTGCCATCAGAAATTTATTTATTTTTTAATTTCAACAACAACCATAAAATACTATTATAAAGAATAATTTGTTATAAATAAGAGAGTTCCCTTTAACAATTTAGAACAGAAAAACAACACATTTTATAACATTCGTTATTAATAAAATTTTATTAAGTCATAAAGTTTTATAATTCTTATTTTTCATTCTTAATTTTATAATTTTCAATAAATATAATAAAATAAAATTATAAGTCATTTATACACTCAATTGTTACTATGAAGAATAGTTTTATTATTCGATGTTCTGCAGCTAACCCTGGGGCAAAACATCTAAATTCTGCTTACTGTTAATACTTTTTTACATAAATTTTGAGTTTTCATTCTTTAATTTTACTTGTTATATTAATTTACGTGTCTTTTATTTCGTAAAACTTGTCAGATTTAGACAGGGTCGGAAAAGAAATAAATAAATAAAAACTAATATCTGACAAATAATAAAAATATCCCTAATTTAAATTATGCAAATGACTTTTTAGTCTATGGATTTATATATAGGTATTCTTATGTCTTTTTTATTTGTTTTTTTTATCAACTTAAAATTATTAAAATAAACTTAAATTTATTAAATACTTTTTTATAATTTATATTTGGATCATCGTCGTAATTATTTTCTGTTATGAAAAAAATAAATACGTGGATAGAAAAAATACGATGAGAAAATGGATAAGGATGAAGAACATTGAAACATTGTGATTCATTGTTAGGAGAAACATTGTTATTCAAATGACTATTATTCCTACTGTTTTCAAATTCTTTTTCACAACTCACACGTTCTTACCATTAATATACTCAAAACTTTTATTTAATTCTTAATTTCTTCATTCACATAAGCTCCTAAATTCTTCTAACTATGGGATGAAATATGCATGGTGCCAAGGGAATGATGAAAGGGACTTGTTATGTTAATTTTTTATGATAATTTTTCATATTTTAATAAAATAATTCACACATGTGAAAAATGAAAAAGAGGATAAATAAGTGAAATATTTTTATTTTTAGTTTTTTTTTATTAGAAACAAAATTACAATTAGAACAATTTTTCTTATACTTTCTAATTTTTGTCCTACATCTCTAAAATATCATAAATATTCATCGATGTTTGAAAGCGGAACACCAATCAAGAAATTTATTTAAAAGTATAAAATAAGTATAATATTTTATATTTTTAATAAACTATAAAAAATAAAAAATGTATTAGAAAATTTCTATGAATTAATATAGTATTACTAATTGTGATCCGCCATATCATATATAGGCAAAAAAAAAATATAGGATAAAAGTTTTATATACACATATATCACAATAAAACTATTACACAGCAATCAAATTTATATATTAAAGTAATTATTAATTAAATTAGAGGCATTTTATGAAATAAAAATTATTGATATGTTTTACAACTATATATAATAATGTTTTATAATAATTTGATTATATAAAAAGGGCATAAAATGTTTTATGAAAGTAAACTTGTTGAGTATAAAGAGAAATGATTATTTGATACATCTAAATTTTTTATATTTATTTGATACTATTTTTATTTACTTTTTACTCTCTTCTTTCTTAAAAAATTACAAAATTTTACATTTTTAGATCATTTTACACACTTGTATTATGTGTCAAATGAACAGAAAAGTATGATTGATCGAGTATAAATAAGCCTCTTTTGAAAGGAAACCTTTTGTCATACACTCATCAATATCAAAACCACAGTCACCAAACTGAAGGAGAAGAAAAATGGTTTCTATAAAGTCGTTTACTTCGAGATCTCATCATTCAAGGCCAAAACGTTTTGTCATTTGTATCTTACTTATGTCCCTACCCTTCATGGTATTCATAGTTTTAGAGAAGCACAACAGGATGATGAACAAAACAACTGAGGTGGATCCGAAGTTAAGACCAACTTGGTTTGATGTGATAGCAAAAGGTCTCAATAAGAAGAAAGTTAAGGTAGGTGTTGTTAACATTGATGCTAGAGATGAAGAATTGTTGTCACTTGAGGGTGAAATGGAGAGTGTGTTTGTAGATTTTGATCATGTTGATGGGAAGTTGAAATGGGAGGAGATTTTTCCAGCATGGATTGATGAAAATGGGAAGTGCCCAAACATTCCAATGCCAAAGTTGGAGAATTTTGAAGATCTGAATGCTGTGGTGGCAAAGGTTCCATGTGGGGTTAGAGATGTGTTTAGGTTGCAGGTGAATTTGGTGGTGGCAAATTTGGCTGTCAGAAGTGGATGGGTGAACAAGATGGAGAATCATCATAGGAATGTGTATGTTGTGTTTCTTGGTTCTTGTGGTCCCATGGAAGAGATTTTCAGTTGTCACAACCTTTTGTCGCATCAACAACAATATTGGGTCTACAAACCTGATTTATGGAGCCTAAAACAGAAAACACTTATGCCTGTTGGTTCATGTCAAATTGCTCCTGGTTATGCAAAAACAGGTACACCTCAATCCTTCCAATGTGAAATTCTTTTTTCATTTCACTTATTTCAAAGATATTTTAATTTCATTATTTTTATGAAAGTATATATATAAAGACCATATAGATATATAATTTAATTTATCGATGAAATACAATTTTTAAAAATAGTATAAGGAAAAAAAAAGCTTATTTTTAAACTCATTTTAATATTGTTTAATTATTTCTAATTAGTTTTACCCTTTTTTAACATGTTTTTTGAATTTGAAAAGAAGAAATCAAAATACTACATTTTAAAGAAAAAGAAGTATTAATAAATTATTTAATCAACGGATATTGTTCTTTTGATGCGATAATGATGTAAGTAATATAAATGCTTGGCACGGTTAAGGAATGTTGTAATTTACGATCTTAACTCGTCAAAATTTCCAAATTCATAAACATTCTTTCGTATACCCAATCTCTTAACCATAATATATATGTGCATGTCGTGTAGCTTTTCATATATACTTTCTTTTGTTTTCATATAAGTGACGACATGGAGTGTCTAAATATCACTTCAGATAAATGAAGTATCTACAAATCATCATGTATAAATTAATTAATTCTGATTTTTGTAAGTGTTATTTTGTATAAAGTTTTTAAAGATTTGTTTTTGACACCACTCCAAAAAATCTTATTAACGAAGTTATCTATATATATATAAATCCACGTCCAATCCTTCTTTTAGTCAATTTGAGACTTTATTTGTATCCCAACACCGAGTGTCAATATTTTTCCAAGTACTAACGAGTTTTTAAAAGAAGTTTGAAGAATTGGTTTATTGGTATAAATCATGTATTTTTAATCATTGTTTTTTATAATTCTTTTATATCTTCTTATGCAACAACTTATGATTGATTCGTTTCATATACACGAACTAATAAAATAATAACATATAATTTGTTGTAAAAAAATTATTGAAAAGAGTTGTTAAAATATCACAGTGCAAAGCAAAGCAAAATTAGTGTGTATATAAGTGAGATGTATACCAATGCATGTAGCATTGTTTTACACTGTCACAACACATCATTGAATATAAATGATAAATTTATTGAGTTTATGATGATATTGTATAATGGTTTTGCAGGTAAAGAGGTGTGGAGAAATTTCTTTAGTCCAAAGGTAGCCTACGTATCTGTTCTTCATTCTTCAGAAGCTTATGTTTGTGGTGCAATAGCACTTGCTCAAAGCATTCTTCGAGCAAATACCAATTTTCCAAACGATCTTCTACTCCTGGTTGATAAATCCATTGGTCCAAAATCCATAACTGGTCTAAAAGCTGCAGGCTGGAAGATCCAACGCATCAAACGCATCTTGAGCCCCTTTGCCAAAAGGGGTGCATACAACAGGTGGAACTACAGCAAATTACGAATATGGCAACTCACCGAGTACGACAAAATCATCTTCATAGACTCCGACCTCGTACTCCTCAAAAACCTGGACCATTTATTCGTGTACCCTCAGTTGTCAGCAGCACCTAACCACAAAGTCTTGTTCAACTCGGGCTTGATGGTGATCGAGCCATCCCAGTGCATGTTCCAACAGATGATGAACAAAACCGACAAGGTACGTTCCTACAACGGGGGTGACCAAGGTTTTCTGAATGAGATCTTCACGTGGTGGCACCGTTTGCCAACGAAGGTTAATCTGCTGAAAGGTTTTCAAAACGATGAGGACGAGAATCATGAAGTCCCTTATGCCATACACTACTTGGGTTTGAAGCCATGGATGTGTTATAGGGATTATGATTGCAACTGGGACACGCAGTATCGTCATATTTTTGCAAGTGATTCTGCTCACAGAAGGTGGTGGCAGGTTTATGATGCTATGCCTGAAGAATTGCAATCTTACTGTGGACTTACACAGAAGATGAATGAAAGGATCGTGAAGTGGAGAAGGATAGCAAGAAATTCCAGTTTGTCTGATGGCCATTGGAAGATCAAGGTGAAAGATCCAAGAAAGGGTACTTATCATTCAGATTAGAACATTCTATGCATAAAAGGTTTGGATTTATATTGGAATTTTATGATTCATGTGAGAATTTTAGATATTATTTAAATTAATTAGTTTAATATATATTTCTTAATATAAATTATGCAGTATAAATATTTACTAATTATATTTAATAAAATATATCAGTTTTTCTTTCATTCTTTTATATCCTATACGTTAAAATCCAACCATTTAACCTTCAGTATTCTTACTGATATTGACTTCATAGACTTAGAACATTTTTCTTCCTGTTACTTTGATACAGACCATATTAACAAAATTATAGGTTCACTTTGTTTGCATTTTGAAATTATGATGATATTCATTTGGTTTTATATTACAATTTTTTTTTTTCAAATAACATGAGATTGAATCATCAAACAATTTAATGCAAGCATCTAAAATTAATGATAAAATAATAATCCATTTTAAAATTAACATATTAAAAAGTACACGTAACAAATAAAATATTTTCGACGAGAGATTCTTACAAAGAAAAATTATCTTATAATTATTTTTTAACCATTTAACAACGCAATTTTAAAGATAATTACAAAATATATATAATCTACCTGCTAATTAGAATATATATATATATATATATATATATATATATTATATTATAAACCAGCTAATTAAAAAATATAAACTTAAAATATGTATGTTTTGAAATCCAGTAAAATTAAGGATAAAAGTTGACGTGACGTAACAAGTGTTACAAATCGTGTAATGATATTTTCACATTTTTCATATTTAATATTTTTTATAATTATTTAATATATAATATTTTTATTTTTTATTTATAATTATAAAAAAATTATTTTTTTAGTAATCATGTTATCCTTCAAAGTAGTTTGTTAAGCATTTGTTAAATTAAAAAAAATCTAATAAATGATAGTTTTTAATATGATAATGATATTTTAATACCGTAATAAATAATTAAATTACAATTAAAAAGTAATACTATGATAACTAAAAACCCACTTCATAATTATATTATAATAATATAAATGGACTCTGCTTTACTAAAATAGAATTCCCATTTAGTTTTTATTATAGGAATTCGCTTACACCTATATATCTCACATGATATTTTTTATTTTAATAATATATGCATTTTCAATCCGAGATGTCCAAATATGATGTTATCTATTAATTAGTTTAATTTATCAAACAAAACTAGAAAACATAATTACTTTAAATATTGAGTTTGGATGGACCGGACTTAGCCAAGTTGAACTAAGATAGATTTAGCTTTATGTTTACATAAGAAAAACAAAAACAAAAACATAACATCAAGTCTAAAATGTATTAAACAAAAGTTTAAAAATAAGTCGTCAATTCATTGATATGGGTGGAAGGAAAATAAGACTGAGATGATCAATAACTTTGGTATTAGTTTTCAAACCACAAATAACAATTTTAATTTTAAAAATAATTTTGCTAAATTAAATTTATATTTATTTTCAAACTAACAATGTTTTTAATTTGTAGGCTTTTAATAGGTTAAAATATTAAATCTAACCCACATATTTAAAGATCAAACAACCCTTTCACCTTAAAACTTTAAAAGTGTATGTTTATGTTATTTTATTTTATATGTTACTCAAATTTCTTATTTTTATTTTTTTAAATGTGGAACTTAAAGTCAATTTGGATTCCAATACTTATGATTTATAAAATTATTTAGAAAATGATTTAGTAATTGAGTATATTTTATTAAATACATCAGTGCAATTGTAATTATTTTTTATATAAATATCAATTATTTATTAACCAAACAACTTATATGTATTCACCCTTTAAATATCCAATATAATGATATTAAATATTTATCTATTTGGTAAACATTTTCTTGAATTTCATAATAATTCATATTTTTCATTATAATGTATTAAAGTGTGATTTTTCAAACACAAATATTTATATTGTACTACATATATTCAAGATTATCTCGGGTAATAACTTCTCATACTATAATCTATCTAGTATTATCTTAGATTATACTTATATGACCATTACATTGCGAAAAAAATCCTATTAGTTAAAACATGTTACCACGACATTAGACAAATTAATTAAGGTGATTATATCTATGGATCATGTTCAACTAGGTAAAAATTCATAAACATGATATAAATAACATGATTCACAAGCTAAAATAATTACATGATTATTATTATAACATTTATTATCAATTGACGCACATCCCTAACTTTTTTTTACGCCCCGACAACTTACAGGGACTGTTGANTGCCCCCACACATCACCACGAGACTTTCCAGTGTGCTTTGTCCTCACTCGCACACTTTCTGGGAAAACTTCTCGGAAGGTCACCCATCTCAGAATTACTCCAGGGTAAGCACACTTAACCATGGAGTTCTTAAGGGTTAGGCTACAGAAAAGTAAATGCATTTTGGTGATATGGGTAGCCAAATCAATTCCTTTAAGCTATCTTTCAACTGTATAGTCCCATACCTATACAGTCTCCAGATCCCTCTCATTCCGGTGTATGTTCGATTCGTCCATGTGCCCCTTCCACTCGAAGCCTGCCAGGAGTCGCTCCTTGTCTGTGCCCCCTACACCATGCCTCTTGCACCGGCGATCACTCCCCGTCCTCGTCAATGCCCGGGTGTCACATGCCCACCAGCTTCCGTCTAGTTCGTCCTCGAACCACACCGTACTGGAGAGGCTAGGCTCTGATATCATTTGTAACGCCCCGACAACTTACAGGGAGTGTTGACTGCCCCCACACATCACCACGAGACTTTCCAGTGTGCTTTGTCTTCACTCGCACACTTTCCGGAAAAACTTCCTGGAAGGTCACCCATCCCAGAATTACTCCATGGTTAAGCATGAGATTATTTTACAAGCACACTTTTTATCGACTTAAAACAATATATAAACCCATAAATATCTCGACTTAAAGGTTAAAGAATGAAGATAAAAGCTTCTTATGGAATCTTTGCAATGTATTCTTAAACTTGCAAAAACAAAAACAAAACAACCTTATATACTAAAGTGTTTTGATTCTTTTCTCATCACAAATGCTACAATCAATTATGTAGAATCACTAATTCCAACAACCACAAATTTCACAACCAAATCATACATAATTTCAATATTTCACAAACCAAATCAACGATTCATCTTATAAATTCATAAAAAATCTCTCACTCATATTTATTTCACGTAACCATTTCAGTCACACAAAAAATAATAAATAATAAGTAACTATTTTCAAAAGATTAAGTAACAAGCTATAAATTTGGATCAATCTAATAAAAACGTATCTATTATACAATTTTTTATCATAATTAAAACAAACACAAATTGATTAATTGGACAAACTTAAGCTAATTTAATAAATTTGATAAAGATCATTATGGTGATTGAATAAATTTGATGTTATGGAGACTTTCATAATTCCTTAACACTGCAATTCCCAAGAAGGTGAAATAAAAACTTGTAAGTGGAGTAATTACTTTTGTTATTTTATATTGAAGAAATGTACAACAAAATATATCATTTTTCAACACATTTGGTGGAATATAAAATATAATTTTTTTTTCTTAAATAATGTAAAAATATCTATCTCTTCGCTCTTCATATGAATTAACTTATCACCAATTAAAAATAAGTTAGTTCAACCTAATTTATTTTTGTAAATTAAAAATTTTATAATCTGTTCAACTTGTCATATATTGTTAAATTAGGTGACTTAACTCACTTAAAAATATTTTATTCTTCTAATTCATTTTATATATTTAATGTAACATGGTTTCATCACACTTTATATATATATATATATAATTAAAGTATTTATTTATTTCATCAAATATTATAATTAAAAATTGAGATGTCAACTTATATAAATATAAATAGACAAATAAATAAACTAACTGTATTCAAATATTATTGAGTAATATTTTAATCTTTAAGAATATCAAGTAATAAATAGTTCTAATGAAAAAAATTATGAAAGAATGGTAAGAAAATAATAAAAAGTTGTTGTCAAAGGATAATGAATAAAAATGCCTTCAACTTGTTTTAAATCATTTGATTTAACCCGTGAGTTAAGTGATTTAGATCATATTTGATCAACATTTAAAGAATTGTTTTTTTTTTAATTCAATCCAATCAAACTCATGATAAATTGAGTTGTCTCAATTTGAACCAATTTTAATATCTCTTATTAAATCATAAATAATAAAAAAAAGATAAATTATAAATTAGAAAGTATTTTGGATAACGTTCTTTATAATTCATAAATTGAATTTTTAAATAAATTACTTCAAAATATATTACAAAAATATTTTTATACAGTTGGAATTGGGTTGTAATGTGTACTAGGGACCACCGTCCGGCAAGAATATAGCCGGACGACCAGTTAAGAGATCAACTCACTGAAGACTCCCAGCGAGGCGGACGGTTACCTCGTGAGACGGTGGATAGGCTTGAATAGCGAGGTCCGGACGGTAGCAAACGAACAGTCTCCATGGTCAAGGTAAGTTCAGAATGATTTGTATAATCACGTGTTTAAGGTGATTGGGCTGCAATTGGGCCTTAATTAGGACAACCTTAATACCAGGCCCATGTCCAACACTATAAATACAGGTCAAAGGTCCCAGGTAGATGGGTTCATTTATTACGCATTTATCTTTGAATCTAAAAGCCCGATCGGATAACTTAACTAACTTAAGCATCGGAGTACCTTTGGCAGGTACCCTCCGAACACAGGGAGCACAAGGAAGAACTGGTAGAGTGAGCTAGCAGATGATTCGAGGACAAGAAATTGTGTAGGTTGGGAACTCGGTCTCATACCAGAACATAATGTTATTAGAAAGTTCAGTGGTTTTTTTTTTTTTATCATTATGTAATTTTTACTAAATTGAGGTAACATGTAAAAGAATTTTGAAATTGAGTTAGTCGTGTCAATTTTACGATTTC